>NW_027464592.1:5835625-6190000 GCF_043290135.1 Rhipicephalus microplus
TCCCACGTTTAAGTTGACATAGATACCTAATAAAGTGGCTGGGAAGATGGCTGTCGTAGTAGCTCAGTGGTAGACCATCGAACGCGTTATTCGAAGGTCGCAGGTTCGGATCCTGTCCACGGCAAGGGATCTTTTCACCCACTTTTCTTTCTTCTCATTTACATTACAGTTGGCCTAATAACCTACCCCGTTCCTTCGTTGGCATTATTGTCCATTTGATCTCAATAATGTTGTGTAAAACACGAAAAACGAGCCTTCAAGTTTACACTTGTTTCCCTCATTCATTAACGAGGGTCTCGTACTGGCAGACTTGGTGCCTCTAGGCTGTATACGGTGGACTATTGGTCGGCTGCCAGTTAGCAATAGTTCACGTGCTACGTGACGCGAAACAGGCTCATAATAAGTGTGCCACGCTCGCCGCCCTGGCTACTAGTGGCGCTGACTGACACTCTCACGTTTAAATTGACATAGATACCCTATAATGTGGCTGGGAAGATAGCTGTCAAATTAGCTCAGTGGTAGACCATCGAACGCGTTATTTGAAGGTCGCAGGTTCGAATCCTGTCCACGGCAAGGTATCTTTTCACCCACTTTTCTTTCTTGTCATTTACAATACATTTGGCCTAATAACTTACCCTGGTCCTTCGTTGGCATTATTGTCTGTTATATCTCAATTATAATGTGTAAAACACGAAAAACGAGCCGTTAAGTTTACACTTGTTTCCCTCATTCATTACCGAGGGTCTCGTACTGGCAGACTTGGTGCCTCTAGGTTGTATACGGTGGACTATTGGTCAGCTGCCAGTTAGCAATATGTTCACGTGCTAAGTGACGCCAAACAGGCTCATAAGGAGTGTGCCACGCTCGCCGCCATGGCTACTAGTGGCGCTGACTGACACTCCCACGTTTAAGTTGACATAGATACCTAATAAAGTGGCTGGGAAGATGGCTGTCGTAGTAGCTCAGTGGTAGACATTCGAACGCGTTATTCGAAGGTCGCAGGTTCGGATCCTGTCCAAGGCAAGGTATCTTTTCACCCACTTTTCTTTCTTCTTATTTACATTACAGTTGGCCTAATAACCTACCCTGTTCCTTCGTTGGCATTATTGTCCATTTGATCTCAATATTTTTGTGTAAAACACGAAAAACGAGCCTTCAAGTTTATACTTGTTTCCCTTATTCATTAACGAGGGTCTCGTACTGGCAGACTTGGTGCCTCTAGGTTGTATACGGCGGACTATTGGTCAGCTGCCAGTTAGCAATATGTTCACGTGCTACGTGACGCCAAACAGACTCATAAGGAGTGTGCCATGCTCGCCGTCCTGGCTACTAGTGGCGCTGACTGACACCCTCACGTTTAAATTAACATAGATACCCAATAAAGTGGCTGGGAAGATGGCTGTCAAATTATCTCAGTGGTAGACGATCGAACGCGTTATTCGAAGGTCGCAGGTTTGAATCCTGTCCACGGCAAGGTATCTTTTCACCCACTTTTCTTCTCATTTACATTACAGTTGGCCTAGTAGTTTACCCTGTACCTTCATTGGAAATATTGTCTGTTATATCTCATAAATATTGTGTAAACCACGAAACACGAGCTCTCAAGTTTACACTTGTTTCTTTTATTCATTAAGTTACACTTGTTTCCCTCATTCATTAAAGAGGGTCTCGTACTGGCAGACTTGGTGCCTCTAGGTTGTATACGGTGGACTATTGGTCAGCTGCCAGTTAGCAATTTGTTCACGTGCTACGTGACGCCAAACAGGCTCATAAGGAGTGTGCCACGCTCGCCGCCATGGCTACTAGTGGCGCTGACTGACACTCCCACGTTTAAGTTGACATAGATACCTAATACAGTGGCTGGGAAGATGGCTGTCGTAGTAGCTCAGTGGTAGACCATCGAACGCGTTATTCGAAGGTCGCAGGTTCGGATCCTGTCCAAGGCAAGGTATCTTTTCACCCACTTTTCTCCTTCTCATTTACATTACAGTTGGCCTAATAACCTACCCTGTTCCTTCGTTGGCATTATTGTCCATTTGATCTCAATATTTTTGTGTAAAACACGAAAAACGAGCCTTCAAGTTTATACTTGTTTCCCTTATTCATTAACAAGGGTCTCGTACTGGCAGACTTGGTGCCTCTAGGTTGTATACGGTGGACTATTGGTCGGCTGCCAGTTAGCAATAGTTCACGTGCTACGTGACGCCAAACAGGCTCATAAGGAGTGTGCCACGCTCGCCACCCTGGCAACTAGTGGCGCTGACTGACACTCTCACGTTTAAATTGACATAGATACCCTATAATGTGGCTGGGAAGATAGTTGTCAAATTAGCTCAGTGGTAGACCATCGAACGCGTTATTTGAAGGTCGCAGGTTCGAATCCTGTCCAGGGCAAGGTATCTTTTCACCCACTTTTCTTTCTTGTCATTTACAATACATTTGGCCTAATAACTTACCCTGGTCCTTCGTTGGCCTTATTGTCTGTTATATCTCATTATCATGTGTAAAACACGAAAAATGAGCCGTTAAGTTTACACTTGTTTCCCTCATTCATTACCGAGGGTCTCGTACTGGCAGACTTGGTGCCTCTAGGTTGTATACGGTGGACTATTGGTCAGCTGCCAGTTAGCAACATGTTCACGTGCTACGTGACGCCAAACAGGCTCATAAGGAGTGTGCCACGCTCGCCGCCATGGCTACTAGTGGCGCTGACTGACACTCCCACGTTTAAGTTGACATAGATACCTAATAAAGTTGCTGGGAAGGTGGCTGTCGTAGTAGCTCAGTGGTAGAACATCGAACGCGTTATTCGAAGGTCGCAGGTTCGAATCCTGTCCAAGGCAAGGTATCTTTTTACTTACTTTTCTTTCTTCTTATTTACATTACAGTTGGCCTAATAACCTACCCTGTTCCTTCGTTGGCATTATTGTCCATTTGATCTCAATAATTTTGTGTAAAACACAAAAAACGAGCCTTCAAGTTTACACTTGTTTCCCTCATTCATTAACGAGGGTCTCGTACTGGCAGACTTGGTGCCTCTAGGTTGTATACGGTGGACTATTGGTCGGCTGCCAGTTAGCAATATGTTCACGTGCTAAGTGACGCCAAACAGGCTCATAAGGAGTGTGCCACGCTCGCCGCCCTGGCTACTAGTGGCGCTGACTGACACTCTCACGTTTAAATTGACATAGATACCCTATAAAGTGGCTGGGAAGATGGCTGTCAAATTAGCTCAGTGGTAGACCATCGAACGCGTTTTTTGAAGGTCGCAAGTTCGAATCCTGTCCACGGCAATGTATCTTTTCACCCACTTTTCTTTCTTGTCATTTACATTACATTTGGCCTAATAACTTACCCTGGTCCTTTGTTGGCATTATTGTCTGTTATATCTCATTAATAATGTGTAAAACACGAAAAACGAGCCATTAAGTTTACACTTGTTTCCCTCATTCATTACCGAGGGTCTCGTACTGGCAGACTTGGTGCCTCTAGGTTGTATACGGTGGACTATTGGTCAGCTGCCAGTTAGCAATATGTTCACGTGCTACGTGACGCCAAACAGGCTCATAAGGAGTGTGCCACGCTCGCCGCCATGACTACTAGTGGCGCTGACTGACACTCCCACGTTTAAGTTGACATAGATACCTAATAAAGTGGCTGGGAAGATGGCTGTCGTAGTAGCTCAGTGGTAGACCATCGAACGCGTTATTCGAAGGTCGCAGGTTCGGATCCTGTCCACGGCAAGGGATCTTTTCACCCACTTTTCTTTCTTCTCATTTACATTACAGTTGGCCTAATAACCTACCCCGTTCCTTCGTTGGCATTATTGTCCATTTGATCTCAATAATGTTGTGTAAAACAAGAAAAACGAGCCTTCAAGTTTACACTTGTTTCCCTCATTCATTAACGAGGGTCTCGTTCTGGCAGACTTGGTGCCTCTAGGTTGTATACGGTGGACTATTGGTCAGCTGCCAGTTAGCAATATGTTCACGTGCTACGTGACGCCAAACAGGCTCATAAGGAGTGTGCCACGCTCGCCGCCATGGCTACTAGAGGCGCTGACTGACACTCCCACGTTTAAGTTGACATAGATACCTATTAAAGTGGCTGGGAAGATGGCTGTCGTAGTAGCTCAGTGGTAGACCATCGAACGCGTTATTCGAAGGTCGCAGGTTCGGATCCTGTCCAAGGCAAGGTATCTTTTCACCCACTTTTCTTTCTTCTTATTTACATTACAGTTGGCCTAATAACCTACCCTGTTCCTTCGTTGGCATTATTGTCCATTTGATCTCAATATTTTTGTGTAAAACACAAAAAAACGATCCTTCAAGTTTACACTTGTTTCCCTCATTCATTAACGAGGGTCTCGTACTGGCAGACTTGGTGCCTCTAGGTTGTATACGGTGGACTATTGGTCAGCTGCCAGTTAGCAATATGTTCACGTGCTACGTGACGCCGAACAGGCTCATAAGGAGTGTGCCACGCTCGCCGCCCTGGCTACTAGTGGCGCTGACTGACACTCTCACGTTTAAATTGAGATAGATACCCAATAAAGTAGCTGGAAAGATGGCTGTCAAATTAGCTCAGTGGTAGGCCATCGAACGCATTATTCGAAGGTCGCCGGTTCGAATTCTGTCCACGGCAAGGGATCTTTTCACCCACTTTTCTTTCGTCTCATTTACATTACAGTTGGCCTAATAACCTACCCTGTTCCTTCGTTGGCATTATTGTCCATTTGATCTCAATAATTTTGTGTAAAACACGAAAAAAGAGCCTTCAAGTTTACACTTGTTTCCCTCATTCATTAACGAGGGTCTCGTACTGGCAGACTTGGTGCCTCTAGGTTGTATACGGTGGACTATTGGTCGGCTGCCAGTTAGCAATATGTTCACGTGCTAAGTGACGCCAAACAGGCTCATAAGGAGTGTGCCACGCTCGCCGCCCTGGCTACTAGTGGCGCTGAGTGACACTCTCACGTTTAAATTGACATAGATACCCTATAAAGTGGCTTGGAAGATGGCTGTCAAATTAGCTCAGTGGTAGACCATCGAACGCGTTATTTGAAGGTCGCAGGTTCGAATCCTGTCCACGGCAATGTATCTTTTCACCCACTTTTCTTTCTTGTCATTTACATTACATTTGGCCTAATAACTTACCCTGGTCCTTCGTTGGCATTATTGTCTGTCATATCTCATTAATAATGTGTAAAACACGAAAAACGAGCCGTTAAGTTTGCACTTGTTTCCCTCATTCATTACCGAGGGTCTCGTACTGGCAGACTTGGTGCCTCTAGGTTGTATACGGTGGACTATTGGTCAGCTGCCAGTTAGCAATATGTTCACGTGCTACGTGACGCCAAACAGGCTCATAAGGAGTGTGCCACGCTCGCCGCCATGGCTACTAGTGGCGCTGACTGACACTCCCACGTTTAAGTTGACATAGATACCTAATAAAGTGGCTGGGAAGATGGCTGTCGTAGTAGCTCAGTGGTAGACCATCGAACGCGTTATTCGAAGGTCGCAGGTTCGGATCCTGTCCAAGGCAAGGTATCTTTTCACCCACTTTTCTTTCTTCTCATTTACAATACAGTTGGCCTAATAACCTACCCTGTTCCTTCGTTGGCATTATTGTCCATTTGATCTCAATATTTTTGTGTAAAACACGAAAAACGAGCCTTCAAGTTTATACTTGTTTCCCTTATTCATTAACGAGGGTCTCGTACTGGCAGACTTGGTGCCTCTAGGTTGTATACGGTGGACTATGGGTCAGCTGCCAGTTAGCAATATGTTCACGTGCTACGTGACGCCAAACAGACTCATAAGGAGTGTGCCATGCTCGCCGTCCTGGCTACTAGTGGCGCTGACTGACACTCTCACGTTTAAATTAACATAGATACCCAAAAAAGTGGCTGGGAAGATGGCTGTCAAATTATCTCAGTGGTAGACGATCGAACGCGTTATTCGAAGGTCGCAGGTTTGAATCCTGTCCACGGCAAGGTATCTTTTCACCCACTTTTCTTCTCATTTACATTACAGTTGGCCTAGTAGTTTACCCTGTACCTTCGTTGAAAATATTGTCTGTTATATCTCATAAATATTGTGTAAACCACGAAACACGAGCTCTCAAGTTTACACTTGTTTCTTTTATTCATTAAGTTACACTTGTTTCCCTCATTCATTAAAGAGGGTCTCGTACTGGCAGACTTGGTGCCTCTAGGTTGTATACGGTGGACTATTGGTCAGCTGCCAGTTAGCAATTTGTTCACGTGCTACGTGACGCCAAACAGGCTCATAAGGAGTGTGCCACGCTCGCCGCCATGGCTACTAGTGGCGCTGACTGACACTCCCACGTTTAAGTTGACATAGATACCTAATACACTAGCTGGGAAGATGGCTGTCGTAGTAGCTCAGTGGTAGACCATCGAACGCGTTATTCGAAGGTCGCAGGTTTGGATCCTGTCCAAGGCAAGGTATCTTTTCACCAACTTTTCTCCTTCTCATTTACATTACAGTTGGCCTAAAAACCTACCCTGTTCCTTCGTTGGCATTATTGTCCATTTGATCTCAATATTTTTGTGTAAAACACGAAAAACGAGCCTTCAAGTTTATACTTGTTTCCCTTATTCATTAACGAGAGTCTCGTACTGGCAGACTTGGTGCCTCTAGGTTGTATACGGTGGACTATTGGTCAGCTGCCAGTTAGCAATATGTTCACGTGCTACGTGACGCCAAACAGACTCATAAGGAGTGTGCCATGCTCGCCGTCCTGGCTACTAGTGGCGCTGACTGACACTCTCACATTTAAATTGACATAGATACCCAATAAAGTGGCTGGGAAGATGGCTGTCAAATTATCTCAGTGGTAGACCATCGAACGCGTTATTCGAAGGTCGCCGGTTCGAATCCTGTCCACGGCAAGGGATCTTTTCACCCACTTTTCTTTCTTCTCATTTACATTACAGTTGGCCTAATAACCTACCCTGTTCCTTCGTTGGCATTATTGTCCATTTCATCTCAATAATTTTGTGTAAAACACGAAAAACGAGCCTTCAAGTTTACACTTGTTTCCCTCATTCATTAACGAGGGTCTCGTACTGGCAGACTTGGTGCCTCTAGGTTGTATACGGTGGACTATTGGTCGGCTGCCAGTTAGCAATAGTTCACGTGCTACGTGACGCCAAACAGGCTCATAAGGAGTGTGCCACGCTCGCCACCCTGGCTACTAGTGGCGCTGACTGACACTCTCACGTTTAAATTGACATAGATACCCTATAATGTGGCTGGGAAGATAGCTGTCAAATTAGCTCAGTGGTAGACCATCGAACGCGTTATTTGAAGGTCGCAGGTTCAAATCCTGTCCAGGGCAAGGTATCTTTTCACCCACATTTCTTTCTTGTCGTTTACAATACATTTGGCCTAATAACTTACCCTGGTCCTTCGTTGGCATTATTGTCTGTTATATCTCATTAATAATGTGTAAAACACGAAAAATTAGCCGTTAAGTTTACACTTGTTTCCCTCATTCATTACCGAGGGTCTCGTACTGGCAGACTTGGTGCCTCTAGGTTTTATACGGTGGACTATTTGTCAGCTGCCAGTTAGCAATATGTTCACGTGCTACGTGACGCCAAACAGGCTCATAAGGAGTGTGCCACGCTCGCCGCCATGGCTACTAGTGGCGCTGACTGACACTTCCACGTTTAAGTTGACATAGATACCTAATAAAGTGGCTGGGAAGATGGCTGTCGTAGTAGCTCAGTGGTAGAACATCGAACGCGTTATTCGAAGGTCGCAGGTTCGAATCCTGTCCAAGGCAAAGTATCTTTTCACCCACTTTTCTTTCTTCTTATTTACATTACAGTTGGCCTAATAACCTACCCTGTTCCTTCGTTGGCATTATTGTCCATTTGATCTCAATATTTTTGTGTAAAACACGAAAAAGGAGCCTTCAAGTTTATACTTGTTTCCCTTATTCATTAACGAGGGTCTCGTACTGGCAGACTTGGTGCCTCTAGGTTGTATACGGCGGACTATTGGTCAGCTGCCAGGTAGCAATTTGTTCACGTGCTACGTGACGCCAAACAGGCTCATAAGGAGTGTGCCACGCTCGCCGCCATGGCTACTAGTGGCGCTGACTGACACTCCCACGTTTAAGTTGACATAGATACCTAATACAGTGGCTGGGAAGATGGCTGTCGTAGTAGCTCAGTGGTAGACCATCGAACGCGTTATTCGAAGGTCGCAGGTTCGGATCCTGTCCAAGGCAAGGTATCTTTTCACCCACTTTTCTCCTTCTCATTTACATTACAGTTGGCCTAATAACCTACCCTGTTCCTTCGTTGGCATTATTGTCCAATTGATCTCAATATTTTTGTGTAAAACACGAAAAACGAGCCTTCAAGTTTATACTTGTTTCCCTTATTCATTAACGAGGGTCTCGTACTGGCAGACTTGGTGCCTCTAGGTTGTATACGGTGGACTATTGGTCAGCTGCCAGTGAGCAATATGTTCACGTGCTACGTGACGCCAAACAGACTCATAAGGAGTGTGCCATGCTCGCCGTCCTGGCTACTAGTGGCGCTGACTGACACTCTCACGTTTAAATTGACATAGATACCCAATAAAGTGGCTGGGAAGATGGCTGTAAATTATCTCAGTGGTAGACCATCGAACGCGTTATTCGAAGGTCGCCGGTTCGAATCCTGTCCACGGCAAGGGATCTTTTCACCCACTTTTCTTTCTTCTCATTTACATTACAGTTGGCCTAATAACCTACCCTGTTCCTTCGTTGGCATTATTGTCCATTTCATCTCAATAATTTTGTGTAAAACACGAAAAACGAGCCTTCAAGTTTACACTTGTTTCCCTCATTGATTAACGAGGGTCTCGTACTGGCAGACTTGGTGCCTCTAGGTTGTATACGGTGGACTATTGGTCGGCTGCCAGTTAGCAATAGTTCACGTGCTACGTGACGCCAAACAGGCTCATAAGGAGTGTGCCACGCTCGCCACCCTGGCAACTAGTGGCGCTGACTGACACTCTCACGTTTAAATTGACATAGATACCCTATAATGTGGCTGGGAAGATAGTTGTCAAATTAGCTCAGTGGTAGACCATCGAACGCGTTATTTGAAGGTCGCAGGTTCGAATCCTGTCCAGGGCAAGGTATCTTTTCACCCACTTTTCTTTCTTGTCATTTACAGTACATTTGGCCTAATAACTTACCCTGGTCCTTCGTTGGCCTTATTGTCTGTTATATCTCATTACTAATGTGTAAAACACGAAAAATGAGCCGTTAAGTTTACACTTGTTTCCCTCATTCATTACCGAGGGTCTCGTACTGGCAGACTTGGTGCCTCTAGGTTGTATACGGTGGACTATTGGTCAGCTGCCAGTTAGCAATATGTTCACGTGCTACGTGACGCCAAACAGGCTCATAAGGAGTGTGCCACGCTCGCCGCCATGGCTACTAGTGGCACTGACTGACACTCCCACGTTTAAGTTGACATAGATACCTAATAAAGTTGCTGGGAAGATGGCTGTCGTAGTAGCTCAGTGGTAGAACATCGAACGCGTTATTCGAAGGTCGCAGGTTCGAATCCTGTCCAAGGCAAGGTATCTTTTTACTTACTTTTCTTTCTTCTTATTTACATTACAGTTGGCCTAATAACCTACCCTGTTCCTTCGTTGGCATTATTGTCCATTTGATCTCAATAATTTTGTGTAAAACACGAAAAACGAGCCTTCAAGTTTACACTTGTTTCCCTCATTCATTAACGAGGGTCTCGTACTGGCAGACTTGGTGCCTCTAGGTTGTATACGGTGGACTATTGGTCGGCTGCCAGTTAGCAATATGTTCACGTGCTAAGTGACGCCAAACAGGCTCATAAGAAGTGTGCCACGCTCGCCGCCCTGGCTACTAGTGGCGCTGACTGACACTCTCACGTTTAAATTGACATAGATACCCTATAAAGTGGCTGGGAAGATGGCTGTCAAATTATCTCAGTGGTAGACCATCGAACGCGTTTTTTGAAGGTCGCAAGTTCGAATCCTGTCCACGGCAATGTATCTTTTCACCCACTTTTCTTTCTTGTCATTTACATTACATTTGGCCTAATAACTTACCCTGGTCCTTTGTTGGCATTATTGTCTGTTATATCTCATTAATAATGTGTAAAACACGAAAAACGAGCCGTTATGTGTACACTTGTTTCCCTCATTCATTACCGAGGGTCTCGTACTGGCAGACTTGGTGCCTCTAGGTTGTATACTGTGGACTATTGGTCAGCTGCCAGTTAGCAATATGTTCACGTCCTACGTGACGCCAAACAGGCTCATAAGGAGTGTGCCACGCTCGCCGCCATGGCTACTAGTGGCGCTGACTGACACTCCCACGTTTAAATTGACATAGATACCCAATAAAGTGGCTGGGAAGATGGCTGTCAAATTATCTCAGTGGTAGACCATCGAACGCGTTATTCGAAGGTCGCCGGTTCGAATCCTGTCCACGGCAAGGGATCTTTTCACCAACTTTTCTTTCTTCTCATTTACATTACAGTTGGCCTAATAACCTACCCTGTTCCTTCGTTGGCATTATTGTCCATTTGATCTCAATAATGTTGTGTAAAACACGAAAAACGAGCCTTCAAGTTTACACTTGTTTCCCTCATTCATTAACGAGGGTCTCGTACTGGCAGACTTGGTGCCTCTAGGCTGTATACGGTGGACTATTGGTCGGCTGCCAGTTAGCAATAGTTCACGTGCTACGTGACGCGAAACAGGCTCATAATAAGTGTGCCACGCTCGCCGCCCTGGCTACTAGTGGCGCTGACTGACACTCTCACGTTTAAATTGACATAGATACCCTATAATGTGGCTGGGAAGATAGCTGTCAAATTAGCTCAGTGGTAGACCATCGAACGCGTTATTTGAAGGTCGCAGGTTCGAATCCTGTCCACGGCAAGGTATCTTTTCACCCACTTTTCTTTCTTGTCATTTACAATACATTTGGCCTAATAACTTACCCTGGTCCTTCGTTGGCATTATTGTCTGTTATATCTCAATTATAATGTGTAAAACACGAAAAACGAGCCGTTAAGTTTACACTTGTTTCCCTCATTCATTACCGAGGGTCTCGTACTGGCAGACTTGGTGCCTCTAGGTTGTATACGGTGGACTATTGGTCAGCTGCCAGTTAGCAATATGTTCACGTGCTACGTGACGCCAAACAGGCTCATAAGGAGTGTGCCACGCTCGCCGCCATGGCTACTAGTGGCGCTGACTGACACTCCCACGTTTAAGTTGACATAGATACCTAATAAAGTGGCTGGGAAGATGGCTGTCGTAGTAGCTCAGTGGTAGACATTCGAACGCGTTATTCGAAGGTCGCAGGTTCGGATCCTGTCCAAGGCAAGGTATCTTTTCACCCACTTTTCTTTCTTCTTATTTACATTACAGTTGGCCTAATAACCTACCCTGTTCCTTCGTTGGCATTATTGTCCATTTGATCTCAATATTTTTGTGTAAAACACGAAAAACGAGCCTTCAAGTTTATACTTGTTTCCCTTATTCATTAACGAGGGTCTCGTACTGGCAGACTTGGTGCCTCTAGGTTGTATACGGCGGACTATTGGTCAGCTGCCAGTTAGCAATATGTTCACGTGCTACGTGACGCCAAACAGACTCATAAGGAGTGTGCCATGCTCGCCGTCCTGGCTACTAGTGGCGCTGACTGACACCCTCACGTTTAAATTAACATAGATACCCAATAAAGTGGCTGGGAAGATGGCTGTCAAATTATCTCAGTGGTAGACGATCGAACGCGTTATTCGAAGGTCGCAGGTTCGAATCCTGTCCACGGCAAGGGATCTTTTCACCCACTTTTCTTTCTTCTCATTTACATTACAGTTGGCCTAACAACCTACCCTGTTCCTTCGTTGGCATTATTGTCCATTTCATCTCAATAATTTTGTGTAAAACACGAAAAACGAGCCTTCAAGTTTACACTTGTTTCCCTCATTCATTAACGAGGGTCTCGTACTGGCAGACTTGGTGCCTCTAGGTTGTATACGGTGGACTATTGGTCGGCTGCCAGTTAGAAATAGTTCACGTGCTACGTGACGCCAAACAGGCTCATAAGGAGTGTGCCACGCTCGTCACCCTGGCAACTAGTGGCGCTGACTGACACTCTCACGTTTAAATTGACATAGATACCCTATAATGTGGCTGGGAAGATAGTTGTCAAATTAGCTCAGTGGTAGACCATCGAACGCGTTATTTGAAGGTCGCAGGTTCGAATCCTGTCCAGGGCAAGGTATCTTTTCACCCACTTTTCTTTCTTGTCATTTACAATACATTTGGCCTAATAACTTACCCTGGTCCTTCGTTGGCCTTATTGTCTGTTATATCTCATTAATAATGTGTAAAACACGAAAAATGAGCCGTTAAGTTTACACTTGTTTCCCTCATTCATTACCGAGGGTCTCGTACTGGCAGACTTGGTGCCTCTAGGTTGTATACGGTGGACTATTGGTCAGCTGCCAGTTAGCAATATGTTCACGTGCTACGTGACGCCAAACAGGCTCATAAAGAGTGTGCCACGCTCGCCGCCATGGCTACTAGTGGCGCTGACTGACACTTCCACGTTTAAGTTGACATAGATACCTAATAAAGTGGCTGGGAAGATGGCTGTCGTAGTAGCTCAGTGGTAGAACATCGAACGCGTTATTCGAAGGTCGCAGGTTCGAATCCTGTCCAAGGCAAAGTATCTTTTCACCCACTTTTCTTTCTTCTTATTTACATTACAGTTGGCCTAATAACCTACCCTGTTCCTTCGTTGGCATTATTGTCCATTTGATCTCAATAATTGTGTGTAAAACACGAAAAACGAGCCTTCAAGTTTACACTTGTTTCCCTCATTCATTAACAAGGGTCTCGTACTGGCAGACTTGGTGCCTCTAGGTTGTATACGGTGGACCATTGGTCGGCTGCCAGTTAGCAATATGTTCACGTGCTAAGTGACGCCAAACAGGCTGATAAGGAGTGTGCCACGCTCGCCGCCCTGGCTACTAGTGGCGCTGACTGACACTCTCACGTTTAAATTGACATAGATACCCTATAAAGTGGCTGGGAAGATGGCTGTCAAATTAGCTCAGTGGTAGACCATCGAACGCGTTATTTGAAGGTCGCAAGTTCGAATCCTGTCCACGGCAATGTATCTTTTCACCCACTTTTCTTTCTTGTCATTTACATTACATTTGGCCTAATAACTTACCCTGGTCCTTTGTTGGCATTATTGTCTGTTATATCTCATTAATAATGTGTAAAACACGAAAAACGAGCCGTTATGTGTACACTTGTTTCCCTCATTCATTACCGAGGGTCTCGTACTGGCAGACTTGGTGCCTCTAGGTTGTATACTGTGGACTATTGGTCAGCTGCCAGTTAGCAATATGTTCACGTCCTACGTGACGCCAAACAGGCTCATAAGGAGTGTGCCACGCTCGCCGCCATGGCTACTAGTGGCGCTGACTGACACTCCCACGTTTAAATTGACATAGATACCCAATAAAGTGGCTGGGAAGATGGCTGTCAAATTATCTCAGTGGTAGACCATCGAACGCGTTATTCGAAGGTCGCCGGTTCGAATCCTGTCCACGGCAAGGGATCTTTTCACCCACTTTTCTTTCTTCTCATTTACATTACAGTTGGCCTAATAACCTACCCTGTTCCTTCGTTGGCATTATTGTCCATTTGATCTCAATAATGTTGTGTAAAACACGAAAAACGAGCCTTCAAGTTTACACTTGTTTCCCTCATTCATTAACGAGGGTCTCGTACTGGCAGACTTGGTGCCTCTAGGCTGTATACGGTGGACTATTGGTCGGCTGCCAGTTAGCAATAGTTCACGTGCTACGTGACGCGAAACAGGCTCATAATAAGTGTGCCACGCTCGCCGCCCTGGCTACTAGTGGCGCTGACTGACACTCTCACGTTTAAATTGACATAGATACCCTATAATGTGGCTGGGAAGATAGCTGTCAAATTAGCTCAGTGGTAGACCATCGAACGCGTTATTTGAAGGTCGCAGGTTCGAATCCTGTCCACGGCAAGGTATCTTTTCACCCACTTTTCTTTCTTGTCATTTACAATACATTTGGCCTAATAACTTACCCTGGTCCTTCGTTGGCATTATTGTCTGTTATATCTCAATTATAATGTGTAAAACACGAAAAACGAGCCGTTAAGTTTACACTTGTTTCCCTCATTCATTACCGAGGGTCTCGTACTGGCAGACTTGGTGCCTCTAGGTTGTATACGGTGGACTATTGGTCAGCTGCCAGTTAGCAATATGTTCACGTGCTAAGTGACGCCAAACAGGCTCATAAGGAGTGTGCCACGCTCGCCGCCATGGCTACTAGTGGCGCTGACTGACACTCCCACGTTTAAGTTGACATAGATACCTAATAAAGTGGCTGGGAAGATGGCTGTCGTAGTAGCTCAGTGGTAGACATTCGAACGCGTTATTCGAAGGTCGCAGGTTCGGATCCTGTCCAAGGCAAGGTATCTTTTCACCCACTTTTCTTTCTTCTTATTTACATTACAGTTGGCCTAATAACCTACCCTGTTCCTTCGTTGGCATTATTGTCCATTTGATCTCAATATTTTTGTGTAAAACACGAAAAACGAGCCTTCAAGTTTATACTTGTTTCCCTTATTCATTAACGAGGGTCTCGTACTGGCAGACTTGGTGCCTCTAGGTTGTATACGGCGGACTATTGGTCAGCTGCCAGTTAGCAATATGTTCACGTGCTACGTGACGCCAAACAGACTCATAAGGAGTGTGCCATGCTCGCCGTCCTGGCTACTAGTGGCGCTGACTGACACCCTCACGTTTAAATTAACATAGATACCCAATAAAGTGGCTGGGAAGATGGCTGTCAAATTATCTCAGTGGTAGACGATCGAACGCGTTATTCGAAGGTCGCAGGTTCGAATCCTGTCCACGGCAAGGTATCTTTTCACCCACTTTTCTTCTCATTTACATTACAGTTGGCCTAGTAGTTTACCCTGTACCTTCATTGGAAATATTGTCTGTTATATCTCATAAATATTGTGTAAACCACGAAACACGAGCTCTCAAGTTTACACTTGTTTCTTTTATTCATTAAGTTACACTTGTTTCCCTCATTCATTAAAGAGGGTCTCGTACTGGCAGACTTGGTGCCTCTAGGTTGTATACGGTGGACTATTGGTCAGCTGCCAGTTAGCAATTTGTTCACGTGCTACGTGACGCCAAACAGGCTCATAAGGAGTGTGCCACGCTCGCCGCCATGGCTACTAGTGGCGCTGACTGACACTCCCACGTTTAAGTTGACATAGATACCTAATACAGTGGCTGGGAAGATGGCTGTCGTAGTAGCTCAGTGGTAGACCATCGAACGCGTTATTCGAAGGTCGCAGGTTCGGATCCTGTCCAAGGCAAGGTATCTTTTCACCCACTTTTCTCCGTCTCATTTACATTACAGTTGGCCTAATAACCTACCCTGTTCCTTCGTTGGCATTATTGTCCATTTGATCTCAATATTTTTGTGTAAAACACGAAAAACGAGCCTTCAAGTTTATACTTGTTTCCCTTATTCATTAACGAGGGTCTCGTACTGGCAGACTTGGTGCCTCTAGGTTGTATACGGTGGACTATTGGTCAGCTGCCAGTTAGCAATATGTTCACGTGCTACGTGACGCCAAACAGACTCATAAGGAGTGTGCCATGCTCGCCGTCCTGGCTACTAGTGGCGCTGACTGACACTCTCACGTTTAAATTGACATAGATACCCAATAAAGTGGCTGGGAAGATGGCTGTAAATTATCTCAGTGGTAGACCATCGAACGCGTTATTCGAAGGTCCCCGGTTCGAATCCTGTCCACGGCAAGGCATCTTTTCACCCACTTTTCTTTCTTCTCATTTACATTACAGTTGGCCTAATAACCTACCCTGTTCCTTCGTTGGCATTATTGTCCATTTCATCTCAATAATTTTGTGTAAAACACGAAAAACGAGCCTTCAAGTTTACACTTGTTTCCCTCATTCATTAACGAGGGTCTCGTACTGGCAGACTTGGTGCCTCTAGGTTGTATACGGTGGACTATTGGTCGGCTGCCAGTTAGCAATAGTTCACGTGCTACGTGACGCCAAACAGGCTCATAAGGAGTGTGCCACGCTCGCCACCCTGGCAACTAGTGGCGCTGACTGACACTCTCACGTTTAAATTGACATAGATACCCTATAATGTGGCTGGGAAGATAGTTGTCAAATTAGCTCAGTGGTAGACCATCGAACGCGTTATTTGAAGGTCGCAGGTTCGAATCCTGTCCAGGGCAAGGTATCTTTTCACCCACTTTTCTTTCTTGTCATTTACAATACATTTGGCCTAATAACTTACCCTGGTCCTTCGTTGGCCTTATTGTCTGTTATATCTCATTAATAATGTGTAAAACACGAAAAATGAGCCGTTAAGTTTACACTTGTTTCCCTCATTCATTACCGAGGGTCTCGTACTGGCAGACTTGGTGCCTCTAGGTTGTATACGGTGGACTATTGGTCAGCTGCCAGTTAGCAACATGTTCACGTGCTACGTGACGCCAATCAGGCTCATAAGGAGTGTGCCACGCTCGCCGCCATGGCTACTAGTGGCGCTGACTGACACTCCCACGTTTAAGTTGACATAGATACCTAATAAAGTTGCTGGGAAGGTGGCTGTCGTAGTAGCTCAGTGGTAGAACATCGAACGCGTTATTCGAAGGTCGCAGGTTCGAATCCTGTCCAAGGTAAGGTATCTTTTTACTTACTTTTCTTTCTTCTTATTTACATTACAGTTGGCCTAATAACCTACCCTGTTCCTTCGTTGGCATTATTGTCCATTTGATCTCAATAATTTTGTGTAAAACACAAAAAACGAGCCTTCAAGTTTACACTTGTTTCCCTCATTCATTAACGAGGGTCTCGTACTGGCAGACTTGGTGCCTCTAGGTTGTATACGGTGGACTATTGGTCGGCTGCCAGTTAGCAATATGTTCACGTGCTAAGTGACGCCAAACAGGCTCATAAGGAGTGTGCCACGCTCGCCGCCCTGGCTACTAGTGGCGCTGACTGACACTCTCACGTTTAAATTGACATAGATACCCTATAAAGTGGCTGGGAAGATGGCTGTCAAATTAGCTCAGTGGTAGACCATCGAACGCGTTTTTTGAAGGTCGCAAGTTCGAATCCTGTCCACGGCAATGTATCTTTTCACCCACTTTTCTTTCTTGTCATTTACATTACATTTGGCCTAATAACTTACCCTGGTCCTTTGTTGGCATTATTGTCTGTTATATCTCATTAATAATGTGTAAAACACGAAAAACGAGCCATTAAGTTTACACTTGTTTCCCTCATTCATTACCGAGGGTCTCGTACTGGCAGACTTGGTGCCTCTAGGTTGTATACGGTGGACTATTCGTCAGCTGCCAGTTAGCAATATGTTCACGTGCTACGTGACGCCAAACAGGCTCATAAGGAGTGTGCCACGCTCGCCGCCATGACTACTAGTGGCGCTGACTGACACTCCCACGTTTAAGTTGACATAGATACCTAATATAGTGGCTGGGAAGATGGCTGTCGTAGTAGCTCAGTGGTAGACCATCGAACGCGTTATTCGAAGGTCGCAGGTTCGGATCCTGTCCAGGGCAAGGGATCTTTTCACCCACTTTTCTTTCTTCTCATTTACATTACAGTTGGCCTAATAACCTACCCCGTTCCTTCGTTGGCATTATTGTCCATTTGATCTCAATAATGTTGTGTAAAACAGGAAAAACGAGCCTTCAAGTTTACACTTGTTTCCCTCATTCATTAACGAGGGTCTCGTACTGGCAGACTTGGTGCCTCTAGGCTGTATACGGTGGACTATTGGTCGGCTGCCAGTTAGCAATAGTTCACGTGCTACGTGACGCGAAACAGGCTCATAATAAGTGTGCCACGCTCGCCGCCCTGGCTACTAGTGGCGCTGACTGACACTCTCACGTTTAAATTGACATAGATACCCTATAATGTGGCTGGGAAGATAGCTGTCAAATTAGCTCAGTGGTAGACCATCGAACGCGTTATTTGAAGGTCGCAGGTTCGAATCCTGTCCACGGCAAGGTATCTTTTCACCCACTTTTCTTTCTTGTCATTTACAATACATTTGGCCTAATAACTTACCCTGGTCCTTCGTTGGCATTATTGTCTGTTATATCTCAATTATAATGTGTAAAACACGAAAAACGAGCCGTTAAGTTTACACTTGTTTCCCTCATTCATTACCGAGGGTCTCGTACTGGCAGACTTGGTGCCTCTAGGTTGTATACGGTGGACTATTGGTCAGCTGCCAGTTAGCAATATGTTCACGTGCTACGTGACGCCAAACAGGCTCATAAGGAGTGTGCCACGCTCGCCGCCATGGCTACTAGAGGCGCTGACTGACACTCCCACGTTTAAGTTGACATAGATACCTATTAAAGTGGCTGGGAAGATGGCTGTCGTAGTAGCTCAGTGGTAGACCATCGAACGCGTTATTCGAAGGTCGCAGGTTCGGATCCTGTCCAAGGCAAGGTATCTTTTCACCCACTTTTCTTTCTTCTTATTTACATTACAGTTGGCCTAATAACCTACACTGTTCCTTCGTTGGCATTATTGTCCATTTGATCTCAATATTTTTGTGTAAAACACAAAAAACGATCCTTCAAGTTTACACTTGTTTCCCTCATTCATTAACGAGGGTCTCGTACTGGCAGACTTGGTGCCTCTAGGTTGTATACGGTGGACTATTGGTCAGCTGCCAGTTAGCAATATGTTCACGTGCTACGTGACGCCGAACAGGCTCATAAGGAGTGTGCCACGCTCGCCGCCCTGGTTACTAGTGGCGCTGACTGACACTCTCACGTTTAAATTGAGATAGATACCCAATAAAGTAGCTGGAAAGATGGCTGTCAAATTAGCTCAGTGGTAGGCCATCGAACGCATTATTCGAAGGTCGCCGGTTCGAATTCTGTCCACGGCAAGGGATCTTTTCACCCACTTTTCTTTCGTCTCATTTACATTACAGTTGGCCTAATAACCTACCCTGTTCCTTCGTTGGCATTATTGTCCATTTGATCTCAATAATTTTGTGTAAAACACGAAAAAAGAGCCTTCAAGTTTACACTTGTTTCCCTCATTCATTAACGAGGGTCTCGTACTGGCAGACTTGGTGCCTCTAGGTTGTATACGGTGGACTATTGGTCGGCTGCCAGTTAGCAATATGTTCACGTGCTAAGTGACGCCAAACAGGCTCATAAGGAGTGTGCCACGCTCGCCGCCCTGGCTACTAGTGGCGCTGAGTGACACTCTCACGTTTCAATTGACATAGATACCCTATAAAGTGGCTGGGAAGATGGCTGTCAAATTAGCTCAGTGGTAGACCATCGAACGCGTTATTTGAAGGTCGCAGGTTCGAATCCTGTCCACGGCAATGTATCTTTTCACCCACTTTTCTTTCTTGTCATTTACATTACATTTGGCCTAATAACTTACCCTGGTCCTTCGTTGGCAATATTGTCTGTCATATCTCATTAATAATGTGTAAAACACGAAAAACGAGCCGTTAAGTTTGCACTTGTTTCCCTCATTCATTACCGAGGGTCTCGTACTGGCAGACTTGGTGCCTCTAGGTTGTATACGGTGGACTATTGGTCAGCTGCCAGTTAGCAATATGTTCACGTGCTACGTGACGCCAAACAGGCTCATAAGGAGTGTGCCACGCTCGCCGCCATGGCTACTAGTGGCGCTGACTGACACTCCCACGTTTAAGTTGACATAGATACCTAATAAAGTGGCTGGGAAGATGGCTGTCGTAGTAGCTCAGTGGTAGACCATCGAACGCGTTATTCGAAGGTCGCAGGTTCGGATCCTGTCCAAGGCAAGGTATCTTTTCACCCACTTTTCTTTCTTCTCATTTACAATACAGTTGGCCTAATAACCTACCCTGTTCCTTCGTTGGCATTATTGTCCATTTGATCTCAATATTTTTGTGTAAAACACGAAAAACGAGCCTTCAAGTTTATACTTGTTTCCCTTATTCATTAACGAGGGTCTCGTACTGGCAGACTTGGTGCCTCTAGGTTGTATACGGTGGACTATGGGTCAGCTGCCAGTTAGCAATATGTTCACGTGCTACGTGACGCCAAACAGACTCATAAGGAGTGTGCCATGCTCGCCGTCCTGGCTACTAGTGGCGCTGACTGACACTCTCACGTTTAAATTAACATAGATACCCAATAAAGTGGCTGGGAAGATGGCTGTCAAATTATCTCAGTGGTAGACGATCGAACGCGTTATTCGAAGGTCGCAGGTTTGAATCCTGTCCACGGCAAGGTATCTTTTCACCCACTTTTCTTCTCATTTACATTACAGTTGGCCTAGTAGTTTACCCTGTACCTTCGTTGCAAATATTGTCTGTTATATCTCATAAATATTGTGTAAACCACGAAACACGAGCTCTCAAGTTTACACTTGTTTCTTTTATTCATTAAGTTACACTTGTTTCCCTCATTCATTAAAGAGGGTCTCGTACTGGCAGACTTGGTGCCTCTAGGTTGTATACGGTGGACTATTGGTCAGCTGCCAGTTAGCAATTTGTTCACGTGCTACGTGACGCCAAACAGGCTCATAAGGAGTGTGCCACGCTCGCCGCCATGGCTACTAGTGGCGCTGACTGACACTCCCACGTTTAAGTTGACATAGATACCTAATACACTAGCTGGGAAGATGGCTGTCGTAGTAGCTCAGTGGTAGACCATCGAACGCGTTATTCGAAGGTCGCAGGTTCGAATCCTGTCCAAGGCAAAGTATCTTTTCACCCACTTTTCTTTCTTCTTATTTATATTACAGTTGGCCTAATAACCTACCCTGTTCCTTCGTTGGCATTATTGTCCATTTGATCTCAATATTTTTGTGTAAAACACGAAAAACGAGCCTTCAAGTTTATACTTGTTTCCCTTATTCATTAACGAGGGTCTCGTACTGGCAGACTTGGTGCCTCTAGGTTGTATACGGCGGACTATTGGTCAGCTGCCAGGTAGCAATTTGTTCACGTGCTACGTGACGCCAAACAGGCTCATAAGGAGTGTGCCACGCTCGCCGCCATGGCTACTAGTGGCGCTGACTGACACTCCCACGTTTAAGTTGACATAGATACCTAATACAGTGGCTGGGAAGATGGCTGTCGTAGTAGCTCAGTGGTAGACCATCGAACGCGTTATTCGAAGGTCGCAGGTTCGGATCCTGTCCAAGGCAAGGTATCTTTTCACCCACTTTTCTCCTTCTCATTTACATTACAGTTGGCCTAATAACCTACCCTGTTCCTTCGTTGGCATTATTGTCCATTTGATCTCAATATTTTTGTGTAAAACACGAAAAACGAGCCTTCAAGTTTATACTTGTTTCCCTTATTCATTAACGAGGGTCTCGTACTGGCAGACTTGGTGCCTCTAGGTTGTATACGGTGGACTATTGGTCAGCTGCCAGTGAGCAATATGTTCACGTGCTACGTGACGCCAAACAGACTCATAAGGAGTGTGCCATGCTCGCCGTCCTGGCTACTAGTGGCGCTGACTGACACTCTCACGTTTAAATTGACATAGATACCCAATAAAGTGGCTGGGAAGATGGCTGTAAATTATCTCAGTGGTAGACCATCGAACGCGTTATTCGAAGGTCGCCGGTTCGAATCCTGTCCACGGCAAGGGATCTTTTCACCCACTTTTCTTTCTTCTCATTTACATTACAGTTGGCCTAATAACCTACCCTGTTCCTTCGTTGGCATTATTGTCCATTTCATCTCAATAATTTTGTGTAAAACACGAAAAACGAGCCTTCAAGTTTACACTTGTTTCCCTCATTCATTAACGAGGGTCTCGTACTGGCAGACTTGGTGCCTCTAGGTTGTATACGGTGGACTATTGGTCGGCTGCCAGTTAGCAATAGTTCACGTGCTACGTGACGCCAAACAGGCTCATAAGGAGTGTGCCACGCTCGCCACCCTGGCAACTAGTGGCGCTGACTGACACTCTCACGTTTAAATTGACATAGATACCCTATAATGTGGCTGGGAAGATAGTTGTCAAATTAGCTCAGTGGTAGACCATCGAACGCGTTATTTGAAGGTCGCAGGTTCGAATCCTGTCCAGGGCAAGGTATCTTTTCACCCACTTTTCTTTCTTGTCATTTACAATACATTTGGCCTAATAACTTACCCTGGTCCTTCGTTGGCCTTATTGTCTGTTATATCTCATTAATAATGTGTAAAACACGCAAAATGAGCCGTTTAGTTTACACTTGTTTCCCTCATTCATTACCGAGGGTCTCGTACTGGCAGACTTGGTGCCTCTAGGTTGTATACGGTGGACTATTGGTCAGCTGCCAGTTAGCAATATGTTCACGTGCTACGTGACGCCAAACAGGCTCATAAGGAGTGTGCCACGCTCGCCGCCATGGCTACTAGTGGCGCTGACTGACACTCCCACGTTTAAGTTGACATAGATACCTAATAAAGTTGCTGGGAAGATGGCTGTCGTAGTAACTCAGTGGTAGAACATCGAACGCGTTATTCGAAGGTCGCAGGTTCGAATCCTGTCCAAGGCAAGGTATCTTTTTACTTACTTTTCTTTCTTCTTATTTACATTACAGTTGGCCTAATAACCTACCCTGTTCCTTCGTTGGCATTATTGTCCATTTGATCTCAATAATTTTGTGTAAAACACGAAAAACGAGCCTTCAAGTTTACACTTGTTTCCCTCATTCATTAACGAGGGTCTCGTACTGGCAGACTTGGTGCCTCTAGGTTGTATACGGTGGACTATTGGTCGGCTGCCAGTTAGCAATATGTTCACATGCTAAGTGACGCCAAACAGGCTCATAAGGAGTGTGCCACGCTCGCCGCCCTGGCTACTAGTGGCGCTGACTGACACTCTCACGTTTAAATTGACATAGATACCCTATAAAGTGGCTGGGAAGATGGCTGTCAAATTAGCTCAGTGGTAGACCATCGAACGCGTTTTTTGAAGGTCGCAAGTTCGAATCCTGTCCACGGCAATGTATCTTTTCACCCACTTTTCTTTCTTGTCATTTACATTACGTTTGGCCTAATAACTTACCCTGGTCCTTTGTTGGCATTATTGTCTGTTATATCTCATTAATAATGTGTAAAACACGAAAAACGAGCCATTAAGTTTACACTTGTTTCCCTCATTCATTACCGAGGGTCTCGTACTGGCAGACTTGGTGCCTCTAGGTTGTATACGGTGGACTATTGGTCAGCTGCCAGTTAGCAATATGTTCACGTGCTACGTGACGCCAAACAGGCTCATAAGGAGTGTGCCACGCTTGCCGCCATGACTACTAGTGGCGCTGACTGACACTCCCACGTTTAAGTTGACATAGATACCTAATAAAGTGGCTGGGAAGATGGCTGTCGTAGTAGCTCAGTGGTAGACCATCGAACGCGTTATTCGAAGGTCGCAGGTTCGGATCCTGTCCAAGGCAAGGTATCTTTTCACCCACTTTTCTTTCTTCTCATTTACATTACAGTTGGCCTAATAACCTACCCTGTTCCTTCGTTGGCATTATCGTCCATTTGATCTCAATATTTTTGTGTAAAATACGAAAAACGAGCCTTCAAGTTTATACTTGTTTCCCTTATTCATTAACGAGGGTCTCGTACTGGCAGACTTGGTGCCTCTAGGTTGTATACGGTGGACTATTGGTCAGCTGCCAGTTAGCAATATGTTCACGTGCTACGTGACGCCAAACAGACTCATAAGGAGTGTGCCATGCTCGCCGTCCTGGCTACTAGTGGAGCTGACTGACACTCTAACGTTTAAATTGACATAGATACCCTATAATGTGGCTTGGAAGATAGCTGTCAAATTAGCTCAGTGGTAGACCATCGAACGCGTTATTTGAAGGTCGCAGGTTCAAATCCTGTCCAGGGCAAGGTATCTTTTCACCCACATTTCTTTCTTGTCGTTTACAATACATTTGGCCTAATAACTTACCCTGGTCCTTCGTTGGCATTATTGTCTGTTATATCTCATTAATAATGTGTAAAACACGAAAAATTAGCCGTTAAGTGTACACTTGTTTCCCTCATTCATTACCGAGGGTCTCGTACTGGCAGACTTGGTGCCTCTAGGTTGTATACGGTGGACTATTGGTCAGCTGCCAGTTAGCAATATGTTCACGTGCTACGTGACGCCAAACAGGCTCATAAGGAGTGTGCCACGCTCGCCGCCATGGCTACTAGTGGCGCTGACTGACACTTCCACGTTTAAGTTGACATAGATACCTAATAAAGTGGCTGGGAAGATGGCTGTCGTAGTAGCTCAGTGGTAGAACATCGAACGCGTTATTCGAAGGTCGCAGGTTCGAATCCTGTCCAAGGCAAAGTATCTTTTCACCCACTTTTCTTTCTTCTTATTTACATTACAGTTGGCCTAATAACCTACCCTGTTCCTTCGTTGGCATTATTGTCCATTTGATCTCAATAATTGTGTGTAAAACACGAAAAACGAGCCTTCAAGTTTACACTTGTTTCCCTCATTCATTAACAAGGGTCTCGTACTGGCAGACTTGGTGCCTCTAGGTTGTATACGGTGGACTATTGGTCGGCTGCCAGTTAGCAATATGTTCACGTGCTAAGTGACGCCAAACAGGCTGATAAGGAGTGTGCCACGCTCGCCGCCCTGGCTACTAGTGGCGCTGACTGACACTCTCACGTTTAAATTGACATAGATACCCTATAAAGTGGCTGGGAAGATGGCTGTCAAATTAGCTCAGTGGTAGACCATCGAACGCGTTATTTGAAGGTCGCAAGTTCGAATCCTGTCCACGGCAATGTATCTTTTCACCCACTTTTCTTTCTTGTCATTTACATTACATTTGGCCTAATAACTTACCCTGGTCCTTTGTTGGCATTATTGTCTGTTATATCTCATTAATAATGTGTAAAACACGAAAAACGAGCCGTTATGTGTACACTTGTTTCCCTCATTCATTACCGAGGGTCTCGTACTGGCAGACTTGGTGCCTCTAGGTTGTATACTGTGGACTATTGGTCAGCTGCCAGTTAGCAATATGTTCACGTCCTACGTGACGCCAAACAGGCTCATAAGGAGTGTGCCACGCTCGCCGCCATGGCTACTAGTGGCGCTGACTGACACTCCCACGTTTAAATTGACATAGATACCCAATAAAGTGGCTGGGAAGATGGCTGTCAAATTATCTCAGTGGTAGACCATCGAACGCGTTATTCGAAGGTCGCCGGTTCGAATCCTGTCCACGGCAAGGGATCTTTTCACCCACTTTTCTTTCTTCTCATTTACATTACAGTTGGCCTAATAACCTACCCTGTTCCTTCGTTGGCATTATTGTCCATTTGATCTCAATAATGTTGTGTAAAACACGAAAAACGAGCCTTCAAGTTTACACTTGTTTCCCTCATTCATTAACGAGGGTCTCGTACTGGCAGACTTGGTGCCTCTAGGCTGTATACGGTGGACTATTGGTCGGCTGCCAGTTAGCAATAGTTCACGTGCTACGTGACGCGAAACAGGCTCATAATAAGTGTGCCACGCTCGCCGCCCTGGCTACTAGTGGTGCTGACTGACACTCTCACGTTTAAATTGACATAGATACCCTATAATGTGGCTGGGAAGATAGCTGTCAAATTAGCTCAGTGGTAGACCATCGAACGCGTTATTTGAAGGTCGCAGGTTCGAATCCTGTCCACGGCAAGGTATCTTTTCACCCACTTTTCTTTCTTGTCATTTACAATACATTTGGCCTAATAACTTACCCTGGTCCTTCGTTGGCATTATTGTCTGTTATATCTCAATTATAATGTGTAAAACACGAAAAACGAGCCGTTAAGTTTACACTTGTTTCCCTCATTCATTACCGAGGGTCTCGTACTGGCAGGCTTGGTGCCTCTAGGTTGTATACGGTGGACTATTGGTCAGCTGCCAGTTAGCAATATGTTCACGTGCTACGTGACGCCAAACAGGCTCATAAGGAGTGTGCCACGCTCGCCGCCATGGCTACTAGTGGCGCTGACTGACACTGCCACGTTTAAGTTGACATAGATACCTAATAAAGTGGCTGGGAAGATGGCTGTCGTAGTAGCTCAGTGGTAGACATTCGAACGCGTTATTCGAAGGTCGCAGGTTCGGATCCTGTGCAAGGCAAGGTATCTTTTCACCCACTTTTCTTTCTTCTTATTTACATTACAGTTGGCCTAATAACCTACCCTGTTCCTTCGTTGGCATTATTGTCCATTTGATCTCAATATTTTTGTGTAAAACCCCAAAAACGAGCCTTCAAGTTTATACTTGTTTCCCTTATTCATTAACGAGGGTCTCGTACTGGCAGACTTGGTGCCTCTAGGTTGTATACGGCGGACTATTGGTCAGCTGCCAGTTAGCAATATGTTCACGTGCTACGTGACGCCAAACAGACTCATAAGGAGTGTGCCATGCTCGCCGTCCTGGCTACTAGTGGCGCTGACTGACACTCTCACGTTTAAACTGACATAGATACCCTATAAAGTGGCTGGGAAGATGGCTGTCAAATTAGCTCAGTGGTAGACCATCGAACGCGTTTTTTGAAGGTCGCAAGTTCGAATCCTGTCCACGGCAATGTATCTTTTCACCCACTTTTCTTTCTTGTCATTTACATTACATTTGGCCTAATAACTTACCCTGGTCCTTTGTTGGCATTATTGTCTGTTATATCTCATTAATAATGTGTAAAACACAAAAAACGAGCCATTAAGTTTACACTTGTTTCCCTCATTCATTACCGAGGGTCTCGTACTGGCAGACTTGGTGCCTCTAGGTTGTATACGGTGGACTATTGGTCAGCTGCCAGTTAGCAATATGTTCACGTGCTACGTGACGCCAAACAGGCTCATAAGGAGTGTGCCACGCTCGCCACCAGACTACTAGTGGCGCTGACTGACACTCCCACGTTTAAGTTGACATAGATACCTAATAAAGTGGCTGGGAAGATGGCTGTCGTAGTAGCTCAGTGGTAGACCATCGAACGCGTTATTCGAAGGTCGCAGGTTCGGATCCTGTCCACGGCAAGGGATCTTTTCACCCACTTTTCTTTCTTCTCATTTACATTATAGTTGGCCTAATAACCTACCCCGTTCCTTCGTTGGCATTATTGTCCATTTGATCTCAATAATGTTGTGTAAAACACGAAAAACGAGCCTTCAAGTTTACACTTGTTTCCCTCATTCATTAACGAGGGTCTCGTACTGGCACACTTGGTGCCTCTAGGCTGTATACGGTGGACTATTGGTCGGCTGCCAGTTAGCAATAGTTCACGTGCTACGTGACGCGAAACAGGCTCATAATAAGTGTGCCACGCTCGCCGCCCTGGCTACTAGTGGCGCTGACTGACACTCTCACGTTTAAATTGACATAGATACCCTATAATGTGGCTGGGAAGATAGCTGTCAAATTAGCTCAGTGGTAGACCATCGAACGCGTTATTTGAAGGTCGCAGGTTCGAATCCTGTCCACGGCAAGGTATCTTTTCACCCACTTTTCTTTCTTCTTATTTACATTACAGTTGGCCTAATAACCTACCCTGTTCCTTCGTTGGCATTATTGTCCATTTGATCTCAATATTTTTGTGTAAAACACGAAAAGCGAGCCTTCAAGTTTATACTTGTTTCCCTTATTCATTAACGAGGGTCTCGTACTGGCAGACTTGGTGCCTCTAGGTTGTATACGGCGGACTATTGGTCAGCTGCCAGTTAGCAATATGTTCACGTGCTACGTGACGCCAAACAGACTCATAAGGAGTGTGCCATGCTCGCCGTCCTGGCTACTAGTGGCGCTGACTGACACCCTCACGTTTAAATTAACATAGATACCCAATAAAGTGGCTGGGAAGATGGCTGTCAAATTATCTCAGTGGTAGACGATCGAACGCGTTATTCGAAGGTCGCAGGTTCGAATCCTGTCCACGGCAAGGTATCTTTTTACCCACTTTTCTTCTCATTTACAACACAGTTGGCCTAGTAGTTTACCCTGTACCTTCATTGGAAATATTGTCTGTTATATCTCATAAATATTGTGTAAACCACGAAACACGAGCTCTCAAGTTTACACTTGTTTCTTTTATTCATTAAGTTACACTTGTTTCCCTCATTCATTAAAGAGGGTCTCGTACTGGCAGACTTGGTGCCTCTAGGTTGTATACGGTGGACTATTGGTCAGCTGCCAGTTAGCAATATGTTCACGTGCTACGTGACGCCAAACAGACTCATAAGGAGTGTGCCATGCTCGCCGTCCTGGCTACTAGTGGCGCTGACTGACACTCTCACGTTTAAATTGACATAGATACCCAATAAAGTGGCTGGGAAGATGGCTGTAAATTATCTCAGTGGTAGACCATCGAACGCGTTATTCGAAGGTCGCTGGTTTGAATCCTGTCCACGGCAAGGGATCTTTTCACCCACTTTTCTTTCTTCTCATTTACAATACATTTGGCCTAATAACTTACCCTGGTCCTTCGTTGGCCTTATTGTCTGTTATATCTCATTAATAATGTGTAAAACACGAAAAATGAGCCGTTAAGTTTACACTTGTTTCCCTCATTCATTACCGAGGGTCTCGTACTGGCAGACTTGGTGCCTCTAGGTTGTATACGGTGGACTATTGGTCAGCTGCCAGTTAGCAATATGTTCACGTGCTACGTGACGCCAAACAGGCTCATAAGGAGTGTGCCACGCTCGCCGCCATGGCTACTAGTGGCGCTGACTGACACTCCCACGTTTAAGTTGACATAGATACCTAATAAAGTTGCTGGGAAGATGGCTGTCGTAGTAGCTCAGTGGTAGAACATCGAACGCGTTATTCGAAGGTCGCAGGTTCGAATCCTGTCCAAGGCAAGGTATCTTTTTACTTACTTTTCTTTCTTCCTATTTACATTACAGTTGGCCTAATAACCTACCCTGTTCCTTCGTTGGCATTATTGTCCATTTGATCTCAATAATTTTGTGTAAAACACGAAAAACGAGCCTTCAAGTTTACACTTGTTTCCCTCATTCATTAACGAGGGTCTCGTACTGGCAGACTTGGTGCCTCTAGGTTGTATACGGTGGACTATTGGTCGGCTGCCAGTTAGCAATATGTTCACGTGCTAAGTGACGCCAAACAGGCTCATAAGGAGTGTGCCACGCTCGCCGCCCTGGCTACTAGTGGCGCTGACTGACACTCTCACGTTTAAATTGACATAGATACCCTATAAAGTGGCTGGGAAGATGGCTGTCAAATTAGCTCAGTGGTAGACCATCGAACGCGTTTTTTGAAGGTCGCAAGTTCGAATCCTGTCCACGGCAATGTATCTTTTCACCCACTTTTCTTTCTTGTCATTTACATTACATTTGGCCTAATAACTTACCCTGGTCCTTTGTTGGCATTATTGTCTGTTATATCTCATTAATAATGTGTAAAACACGAAAAACGAGCCATTAAGTTTACACTTGTTTCCCTCATTCATTACCGAGGGTCTCGTACTGGCAGACTTGGTGCCTCTAGGTTGTATACGGTGGACTATTGGTCAGCTGCCAGTTAGCAATATGTTCACGTGCTACGTGACGCCAAACAGGCTCATAAGGAGTGTGCCACGCTTGCCGCCATGACTACTAGTGGCGCTGACTGACACTCCCACGTTTAAGTTGACATAGATACCCAAGAAAGTGGCTGGGAAGATGGCTGTCGTAGTAGCTCAGTGGTAGACCATCGAACGCGTTATTCGAAGGTCGCAGGTTCGGATCCTGTCCAAGGCAAGGTATCTTTTCACCCACTTTTCTTTCTTCTCATTTACATTACAGTTGGCCTAATAACCTACCCTGTTCCTTCGTTGGCATTATCGTCCATTTGATCTCAATATTTTTGTGTAAAACACGAAAAACGAGCCTTCAAGTTTATACTTGTTTCCCTTATTCATTAACGAGGGTCTCGTACTGGCAGACTTGGTGCCTCTAGGTTGTATACGGTGGACTATTGGTCAGCTGCCAGTTAGCAATATGTTCACGTGCTACGTGACGCCAAACAGACTCATAAGGAGTGTGCCATGCTCGCCGTCCTGGCTACTAGTGGCGCTGACTGACACTCTCACGTTTAAATTGACATAGACACCCAATAAAGTGGCTGGGAAGATGGCTGTCAAATTATCTCAGTGGTAGACCATTGAACGCGTTATTCGAAGGTCGCAGGTTCAAATCCTGTCCAGGGCAAGGTATCTTTTCACCCACATTTCTTTCTTGTCGTTTACAATACATTTGGCCTAATAACTTACCCTGGTCCTTCGTTGGCATTATTGTCTGTTATATCTCATTAATAATGTGTAAAACACGAAAAATTAGCCGTTAAGTGTACACTTGTTTCCCTCATTCATTACCGAGGGTCTCGTACTGGCAGACTTGGTGCCTCTAGGTTGTATACGGTGGACTATTGGTCAGCTGCCAGTTAGCAATATGTTCACGTGCTACGTGACGCCAAACAGGCTCATAAGGAGTGTGCCACGCTCGCCGCCATGGCTACTAGTGGCGCTGACTGACACTTCCACGTTTAAACTGACATAGATACCCTATAAAGTGGCTGGGAAGATGGCTGTCAAATTAGCTCAGTGGTAGACCATCGAACGCGTTTTTTGAAGGTCGCAGGTTCAAATCCTGTCCAGGGCAAGGTATCTTTTCACCCACATTTCTTTCTTGTCGTTTACAATACATTTGGCCTAATAACTTACCCTGGTCCTTCGTTGGCATTATTGTCTGTTATATCTCATTAATAATGTGTAAAACACGAAAAATTAGCCGTTAAGTGTACACTTGTTTCCCTCATTCATTACCGAGGGTCTCGTACTGGCAGACTTGGTGCCTCTAGGTTGTATACGGTGGACTATTGGTCAGCTGCCAGTTAGCAATATGTTCACGTGCTACGTGACGCCAAACAGGCTCATAAGGAGTGTGCCACGCTCGCCGCCATGGCTACTAGTGGCGCTGACTGACACTTCCACGTTTAAGTTGACATAGATACCTAATAAAGTGGCTGGGAAGATGGCTGCCGTAGTAGCTCAGTGGTAGAACATCGAACGCGTTATTCGAAGGTCGCAGGTTCGAATCCTGTCCAAGGCAAAGTATCTTTTCACCCACTTTTCTTTCTTCTTATTTACATTACAGTTGGCCTAATAACCTACCCTGTTCCTTCGTTGGCATTATTGTCCATTTGATCTCAATAATTGTGTGTAAAACACGAAAAACGAGCCTTCAAGTTTACACTTGTTTCCCTCATTCATTAACAAGGGTCTCGTACTGGCAGACTTGGTGCCTCTAGGTTGTATACGGTGGACTATTGGTCGGCTGCCAGTTAGCAATATGTTCACGTGCTAAGTGACGCCAAACAGGCTGATAAGGAGTGTGCCACGCTCGCCGCCCTGGCTACTAGTGGCGCTGACTGACACTCTCACGTTTAAATTGACATAGATACCCTATAAAGTGGCTGGGAAGATGGCTGTCAAATTAGCTCAGTGGTAGACCATCGAACGCGTTATTTGAAGGTCGCAAGTTCGAATCCTGTCCACGGCAATGTATCTTTTCACCCACTTTTCTTTCTTGTCATTTACATTACATTTGGCCTAATAACTTACCCTGGTCCTTTGTTGGCATTATTGTCTGTTATATCTCATTAATAATGTGTAAAACACGAAAAACGAGCCGTTATGTGTACACTTGTTTCCCTCATTCATTACCGAGGGTCTCGTACTGGCAGACTTGGTGCCTCTAGGTTGTATACTGTGGACTATTGGTCAGCTGCCAGTTAGCAATATGTTCACGTCCTACGTGACGCCAAACAGGCTCATAAGGAGTGTGCCACGCTCGCCGCCATGGCTACTAGTGGCGCTGACTGACACTCCCACGTTTAAATTGACATAGATACCCAATAAAGTGGCTGGGAAGATGGCTGTCAAATTATCTCAGTGGTAGACCATCGAACGCGTTATTCGAAGGTCGCCGGTTCGAATCCTGTCCACGGCAAGGGATCTTTTCACTCACTTTTCTTTCTTCTCATTTACATTACAGTTGGCCTAATAACCTACCCTGTTCCTTCGTTGGCATTATTGTCCATTTGATCTCAATAATGTTGTGTAAAACACGAAAAACGAGCCTTCAAGTTTACACTTGTTTCCCTCATTCATTAACGAGGGTCTCGTACTGGCAGACTTGGTGCCTCTAGGCTGTATACGGTGGACTATTGGTCGGCTGCCAGTTAGCAATAGTTCACGTGCTACGTGACGCGAAACAGGCTCATAATAAGTGTGCCACGCTCGCCGCCCTGGCTACTAGTGGCGCTGACTGACACTCTCACGTTTAAATTGACATAGATACCCTATAATGTGGCTGGGAAGATAGCTGTCAAATTAGCTCAGTGGTAGACCATCGAACGCGTTATTTGAAGGTCGCAGGTTCGAATCCTTTCCACGGCAAGGTATCTTTTCACCCACTTTTCTTTCTTGTCATTTACAATACATTTGGCCTAATAACTTACCCTGGTCCTTCGTTGGCATTATTGTCTGTTATATCTCAATTATAATGTGTAAAACACGAAAAACGAGCCGTTAAGTTTACACTTGTTTCCCTCATTCATTACCGAGGGTCTCGTACTGGCAGGCTTGGTGCCTCTAGGTTGTATACGGTGGACTATTGGTCAGCTGCCAGTTAGCAATATGTTCACGTGCTACGTGACGCCAAACAGGCTCATAAGGAGTGTGCCACGCTCGCCGCCATGGCTACTAGTGGCGCTGACTGACACTGCCACGTTTAAGTTGACATAGATACCTAATAAAGTGGCTGGGAAGATGGCTGTCGTAGTAGCTCAGTGGTAGACATTCGAACGCGTTATTCGAAGGTCGCAGGTTCGGATCCTGTGCAAGGCAAGGTATCTTTTCACCCACTTTTCTTTCTTCTTATTTACATTACAGTTGGCCTAATAACCTACCCTGTTCCTTCGTTGGCATTATTGTCCATTTGATCTCAATATTTTTGTGTAAAACCCCAAAAACGAGCCTTCAAGTTTATACTTGTTTCCCTTATTCATTAACGAGGGTCTCGTACTGGCAGACTTGGTGCCTCTAGGTTGTATACGGCGGACTATTGGTCAGCTGCCAGTTAGCAATATGTTCACGTGCTACGTGACGCCAAACAGACTCATAAGGAGTGTACCATGCTCGCCGTCCTGGCTACTAGTGGCGCTGACTGACACTCTCACGTTTAAACTGACATAGATACCCTATAAAGTGGCTGGGAAGATGGCTGTCAAATTAGCTCAGTGGTAGACCATCGAACGCGTTTTTTGAAGGTCGCAAGTTCGAATCCTGTCCACGGCAATGTATCTTTTCACCCACTTTTCTTTCTTGTCATTTACATTACATTTGGCCTAATAACTTACCCTGGTCCTTTGTTGGCATTATTGTCTGTTATATCTCATTAATAATGTGTAAAACACAAAAAACGAGCCATTAAGTTTACACTTGTTTCCCTCATTCATTACCGAGGGTCTCGTACTGGCAGACTTGGTGCCTCTAGGTTGTATACGGTGGACTATTGGTCAGCTGCCAGTTAGCAATATGTTCACGTGCTACGTGACGCCAAACAGGCTCATAAGGAGTGTGCCACGCTCGCCACCAGACTACTAGTGGCGCTGACTGACACTCCCACGTTTAAGTTGACATAGATACCTAATAAAGTGGCTGGGAAGATGGCTGTCGTAGTAGCTCAGTGGTAGACCATCGAACGCGTTATTCGAAGGTCGCAGGTTCGGATCCTGTCCACGGCAAGGGATCTTTTCACCCACTTTTCTTTCTTCTCATTTACATTATAGTTGGCCTAATAACCTACCCCGTTCCTTCGTTGGCATTATTGTCCATTTGATCTCAATAATGTTGTGTAAAACACGAAAAACGAGCCTTCAAGTTTACACTTGTTTCCCTCATTCATTAACGAGGGTCTCGTACTGGCACACTTGGTGCCTCTAGGCTGTATACGGTGGACTATTGGTCGGCTGCCAGTTAGCAATAGTTCACGTGCTACGTGACGCGAAACAGGCTCATAATAAGTGTGCCACGCTCGCCGCCCTGGCTACTAGTGGCGCTGACTGACACTCTCACGTTTAAATTGACATAGATACCCTATAATGTGGCTGGGAAGATAGCTGTCAAATTAGCTCAGTGGTAGACCATCGAACGCGTTATTTGAAGGTCGCAGGTTCGAATCCTGTCCACGGCAAGGTATCTTTTCACCCACTTTTCTTTCTTCTTATTTACATTACAGTTGGCCTAATAACCTACCCTGTTCCTTCGTTGGCATTATTGTCCATTTGATCTCAATATTTTTGTGTAAAACACGAAAAGCGAGCCTTCAAGTTTATACTTGTTTCCCTTATTCATTAACGAGGGTCTCGTACTGGCAGACTTGGTGCCTCTAGGTTGTATACGGCGGACTATTGGTCAGCTGCCAGTTAGCAATATGTTCACGTGCTACGTGACGCCAAACAGACTCATAAGGAGTGTGCCATGCTCGCCGTCCTGGCTACTAGTGGCGCTGACTGACACCCTCACGTTTAAATTAACATAGATACCCAATAAAGTGGCTGGGAAGATGGCTGTCAAATTATCTCAGTGGTAGACGATCGAACGCGTTATTCGAAGGTCGCAGGTTCGAATCCTGTCCACGGCAAGGTATCTTTTTACCCACTTTTCTTCTCATTTACAACACAGTTGGCCTAGTAGTTTACCCTGTACCTTCATTGGAAATATTGTCTGTTATATCTCATAAATATTGTGTAAACCACGAAACACGAGCTCTCAAGTTTACACTTGTTTCTTTTATTCATTAAGTTACACTTGTTTCCCTCATTCATTAAAGAGGGTCTCGTACTGGCAGACTTGGTGCCTCTAGGTTGTATACGGTGGACTATTGGTCAGCTGCCAGTTAGCAATTTGTTCACGTGCTACGTGACGCCAAACAGGCTCATATGGAGTGTGCCACGCTCGCCGCCATGGCTACTAGTGGCGCTGACTGACACTCCCACGTTTAAGTTGACATAGATACCTAATACAGTGGCTGGGAAGATGGCTGTCGTAGTAGCTCAGTGGTAGACCATCGAACGCGTTATTCGAAGGTCGCAGGTTCGGATCCTGTCCAAGGCAAGGTATCTTTTCACCCACTTTTCTCCTTCTCATTTACATTACAGTTGGCCTGATAACCTACCCTGTTCCTTCGTTGGCACTATTGTCCATTTGATCTCAATATTTTTGTGTAAAACACGAAAAACGAGCCTTCAAGTTTATACTTGTTTCCCTCATTCATTAACGAATGTCTCGTACTGGCAGACTTGGTGCCTCTAGGTTGTATACGGTGGACTATATGTCAGCTGCCAGTTAGCAATATGTTCACGTGCTACGTGACGCCAAACAGACTCATAAGGAGTGTGCCATGCTCGCCGTCCTGGCTACTAGTGGCGCTGACTGACACTCTCACGTTTAAATTGACATAGATACCCAATAAAGTGGCTGGGAAGATGGCTGTAAATTATCTCAGTGGTAGACCATCGAACGCGTTATTCGAAGGTCGCTGGTTCGAATCCTGTCCACGGCAAGGGATCTTTTCACCCACTTTTCTTTCTTCTCATTTACAATACATTTGGCCTAATAACTTACCCTGGTCCTTCGTTGGCCTTATTGTCTGTTATATCTCATTAATAATGTGTAAAACACGAAAAATGAGCCGTTAAGTTTACACTTGTTTCCCTCATTCATTACCGAGGGTCTCGTACTGGCAGACTTGGTGCCTCTAGGTTGTATACGGTGGACTATTGGTCAGCTGCCAGTTAGCAATATGTTCACGTGCTACGTGACGCCAAACAGGCTCATAAGGAGTGTGCCACGCTCGCCGCCATGGCTACTAGTGGCGCTGACTGACACTCCCACGTTTAAGTTGACATAGATACCTAATAAAGTTGCTGGGAAGATGGCTGTCGTAGTAGCTCAGTGGTAGAACATCGAACGCGTTATTCGAAGGTCGCAGGTTCGAATCCTGTCCAAGGCAAGGTATCTTTTTACTTACTTTTCTTTCTTCCTATTTACATTACAGTTGGCCTAATAACCTACCCTGTTCCTTCGTTGGCATTATTGTCCATTTGATCTCAATAATTTTGTGTAAAACACGAAAAACGAGCCTTCAAGTTTACACTTGTTTCCCTCATTCATTAACGAGGGTCTCGTACTGGCAGACTTGGTGCCTCTAGGTTGTATACGGTGGACTATTGGTCGGCTGCCAGTTAGCAATATGTTCACGTGCTAAGTGACGCCAAACAGGCTCATAAGGAGTGAGCCACGCTCGCCGCCCTGGCTACTAGTGGCGCTGACTGACACTCTCACGTTTAAATTGACATAGATACCCTATAAAGTGGCTGGGAAGATGGCTGTCAAATTAGCTCAGTGGTAGACCATCGAACGCGTTTTTTGAAGGTCGCAAGTTCGAATCCTGTCCACGGCAATGTATCTTTTCACCCACTTTTCTTTCTTGTCATTTACATTACATTTGGCCTAATAACTTACCCTGGTCCTTTGTTGGCATTATTGTCTGTTATATCTCATTAATAATGTGTAAAACACGAAAAACGAGCCATTAAGTTTACACTTGTTTCCCTCATTCATTACCGAGGGTCTCGTACTGGCAGACTTGGTGCCTCTAGGTTGTATACGGTGGACTATTGGTCAGCTGCCAGTTAGCAATATGTCACGTGCTACGTGACGCCAAACAGGCTCATAAGGAGTGTGCCACGCTTGCCGCCATGACTACTAGTGGCGCTGACTGACACTCCCACGTTTAAGTTGACATAGATACCTAAGAAAGTGGCTGGGAAGATGGCTGTCGTAGTAGCTCAGTGGTAGACCATCGAACGCGTTATTCGAAGGTCGCAGGTTCGGATCCTGTCCAAGGCAAGGTATCTTTTCACCCACTTTTCTTTCTTCTCATTTACATTACAGTTGGCCTAATAACCTACCCTGTTCCTTCGTTGGCATTATCGTCCATTTGATCTCAATATTTTTGTGTAAAACACGAAAAACGAGCCTTCAAGTTTATACTTGTTTCCCTTATTCATTAACGAGGGTCTCGTACTGGCAGACTTGGTGCCTCTAGGTTGTATACGGTGGACTATTGGTCAGCTGCCAGTTAGCAATATGTTCACGTGCTACGTGACGCCAAACAGACTCATAAGGAGTGTGCCATGCTCGCCGTCCTGGCTACTAGTGGCGCTGACTGACACTCTCACGTTTAAATTGACATAGACACCCAATAAAGTGGCTGGGAAGATGGCTGTCAAATTATCTCAGTGGTAGACCATTGAACGCGTTATTCGAAGGTCGCAGGTTCGAATCCTGTCCACGGCAAGGTATCTTTTCACCCACTTTTCTTCTCATTTACATTACAGTTGGCCTAGTAGTTTACCCTGTACCTTCGTTGGAAATATTGTCTGTTATATGTCATAAATATCGTGTAAACCACGAAACACGAGCTCTCAAGTTTACACTTGTTTCTTTTATTCATTAAGTTACACTTGTTTCCCTCATTCATTAAAGAGGGTCTCGTACTGGCAGACTTGGTGCCTCTAGGTTGTATACGGTGGACTATTGGTCAGCTGCCAGTTAGCAATTTGTTCACGTGCTACGTGACGCCAAACAGGCTCATAAGGAGTGTGCCACGCTCGCCGCCATGGCTACTAGTGGCGCTGACTGACACTCCCACGTTTAAGTTGACATAGATACCTAATACAGTGGCTGGGAAGATGGCTGTCGTAGTAGCTCAGTGGTAGACCATCGAACGCGTTATTTGAAGGTCGCAGGTTCGGATCCTGTCCAAGGCAAGGTATCTTTTCACCCACTTTTCTTCCTCTCATTTACATTACAGTTGTCCTAATAACCTACCCTGTTCCTTCGTTGGCATTATTGTCCATTTGATCTCAATATTTTTGTGTAAAACACGAAAAACGAGCCTTCAAGTTTATACTTGTTTCCCTTATTCATTAACGAGGGTCTCGTACTGGCAGACTTGGTGCCTCTAGGTTGTATACGGTGGAGTATTGGTCAGCTGCCAGTTAGCAATATGTTCACGTGCTTTGTGACGCCAAACAGACTCATAAGGAGTGTGCCATGCTCGCCGTCCTGGCTACTAGTGGCGCTGACTGACACTCTCACGTTTAAATTGACATAGATACCCAATAAAGTGGCTGGGAAGATAGCTGTCGAATTATCTCAGTGGTAGACCATCGAACGCGTTATTCGAAGGTCGCCGGTTCGAATCCTGTTCACGGCAAGGGATCTTTTCACCCACTTTTCTTTCTTCTCATTTACATTACAGTTGGCCTAATAACCTACCCTGTACCTTAGTTGGAATTATTGTCTGTTAGATCTCATTATTATTGTGTAAAACACGAAAAACGAGCCGTTATGTTTACACTTGTTTCCCTCATTCATTAGCGAGGGTCTCGTACTGGCAGACTTGGTGCCTCTAGGTTGTATACTGTGGACTATTGGTCAGCTGCCAGTTAGCAATATGTTCACGTCCTACGTGACGCCAAACAGGCTCATAAGGAGTGTGCCACGCTCGCCGCCATGGCTACTAGTGGCGCTGACTGACACTCCCACGTTTAAGTTGACATAGATACCTAATACAGTGGCTGGGAAGATGGCTGTCGTAGTAGCTCAGTGGTAGACCATCGAACGCGTTATTCGAAGGTCGCAGGTTTGGATCCTGTCCAAGGCAAGGTATCTTTTCACCCACTTTTCTCCTCATTTACATTACAGTTGGCCTAATAACCTACCCTGTTCCTTCGTTGGCATTATTGTCCATTTGATCTCAATATTTTTGTGTAAAGCACGAAAAACGAGCCTTCAAGTTTATACTTGTTTCCCTTATTCATTAACGAGGGTCTCGTACTGGCAGACTTGGTGCCTCTAGGTTGTATACGGTGGACTATTGGTCAGCTGCCAGTTAGCAATATGTTCACGTGCTACGTGACGCCAAACAGACTCATAAGGAGTGTGCCATGCTCGCCGTCCTGGCTACTAGTGGCGCTGACTGACACTCTCACGTTTAAATTGACATAGATACCCAATAAAGTGGCTGGGAAGATGGCTGTCAAATTATCTCAGTGGTAGACCACCGAACGCGTTATTCGAAGGTCGCCGGTTCGAATCCTGTCCACGGCAAGGGATCTTTTCACCCACTTTTCTTTCTTCTCATTTACATTACAGTTGGCCTAATAACCTACCCTGTTCCTTAGTTGGCATTATTGTCCATTTGATCTCAATAATTTTGTGTAAAACACGAAAAACGAGCCTTCAAGTTTACACTTGTTTCCCTCATTCATTAACGAGGGTCTCGTACTGGCAGACTTGGTGCCTCTAGGTTGTATACGGTGGACTATTGGTCGGCTGCCAGTTAGCAATAGTTCACGTGCTACGTGACGCCAAACAGGCTCATAAGGAGTGTGCCACGCTCGCCGCCCTGGCTACTACTAGTGGCGCTGACTGACACTCTCGCGTTTAAATTGACATAGATACCCTATAAAGTGGCTGGGAAGATGGCTGTCAAATTACCTCAGTGGTAGACCATCGAACGCGTTATTTGAAGGTCGCAGGTTCGAATCCTGTCCACGGCAATGTATCTTTTCACCCACTTTTCTTTCTTGTCATTTACATTACATTTGGCCTAATAACTTACCCTGGTCCTTCGTTGGCATTATTGTCTGTTATATCTCATTAATAATGTGTAAAACACGAAAAACGAGCCGTTAAGTTTACACTTGTTTCCCTCATTCATTACCGAGGGTCTCGTACTGGCAGACTTGGTGCCTCTAGGTTGTATACGGTGGACTGTTGGTCAGCTGCCAGGTAGCAATATGTTCACGTGCTACGTGACGCCAAACAGACTCATAAGGAGTGTGCCATGCTCGCCGTCCTGGCTACTAGTGGCGCTGATTGACACTCTCACGTTTAAATTGACATAGATACCCAATAAAGTAGCTGGAAAGATGGCTGTCAATTTAGCTCAGTGGTAGGCCATCGAACGCATTATTCGAAGGTCGCCGGTTCGAATCCTGTCCACGGCAAGGGATCTTTTCACCCACTTTTCTTCTCATTTACATTACAGTTGGCCTAGTAGTTTACCCTGTACCTTCGTTGGAAATATTGTCTGTTACATCTCATAAATATTGTGTAAACCACGAAACACGAGCTCTCAAGTGTACACTTGTTTCTTTTATTCATTAAGTTACACTTGTTTCCCTCATTCATTAAAGAGGGTCTCGTACTGGCAGACTTGGTGCCTCTAGGTTGTATACGGTGGACTATTGGTCAGCTGCCAGTTAGCAATATGTTCACGTGCTACGTGACGCCAAACAGGCTCATAAGGAGTGTGCCACGCTCGCCGCCATGGCTACTAGTGGCGCTGACTGACACTCCCACGTTTAAGTTGACATAGATACCTAATAAAGTGGCTGGGAAGATGGCTGTCGTAGTAGCTCAGTGGTAGACCATCGAACGCGTTATTCGAAGGTCGCAGGTTCGTATCCTGTCCAAGGCAAGGTATCTTTTCACCCACTTTTCTTTCTTCTCATTTACATTACAGTTGGCCTAATAACCTACCCTGTTCCTTCGTTGGCATTCTTGTCCATTTGATCTCAATATTTTTGTGTAAAACACGAAAAACAAGCCTTCAAGTTTATACTTGTTTCCCTTATTCATTAACGAGGGTCTCGTACTGGCAGACTTGGTGCCTCTAGGTTGTATACGGTGGACTATTGGTCAGCTGCCAGTTAGCAATATGTTCACGTGCTACGTGACGCCAAACAGACTCATAAGGAGTGTGCCATGCTCGCCGTCCTGGCTACTAGTGGCGCTGACTGACACTCTCACGTTTAAATTGACATAGACCCCCAATAAAGTGGCTGGGAAGATGGCTGTCAAATTATCTCAGTGGTAGACCATCGAACGCGTTATTCGAAGGTCGCAGGTTCGAATCCTGTCCACGGCAAGGTATCTTTTCACCCACTTTTCTTCTCATTTACATTACAGTTGGCCTAGTAGTTTACCCTGTACCTTCGTTGGAAATATTGTCTGTTTTATCTCATAAATATTGTGTACACCACGAAACACGAGCTCTCAAGTTTACACTTGTGTCTTTTATTCATTAAGTTACACTTGTTTCCCTCATTCATTAAAGAGGGTCTCGTACTGGCAGACTTGGTGCCTCTAGGTTGTATACGGTGGACTATTGGTCAGCTGCCAGTTAGCAATTTGTTCACGTGCTACGTGACGCCAAACAGGCTCATAAGGAGTGTGCCACGCTCGCCGCCATGGATACTAGTGGCGCTGACTGACACTCCCACGTTTAAGTTGACATAGATACCTTATACAGTGGCTGGCAAGATGGCTGTCGTAGTAGCTCAGTGGTAGACCATCGAACGCGTAATTCGAAGGTCGCAGGTTCGGATCCTGTCCAAGGTAAGGTATCTTTTCACCCACTTTTCTTCTTCTCATTTACATTACAGTTGGCCTAATAACCTACCCTGTTCCTTCGTTGGCATTATTGTCCATTTGATCTCAATATTTTTGTGTAAAACACGAAAAACGAGCCTTCAAGTTTATACTTGTTTCCCTTATTCATTAACGAGGGTCTCGTACTGGCAGACTTGGTGCCTCTAGGTTGTATACGGTGGACTATTGGTCAGCTGCCAGTTAGCAATATGTTCACGTGCTACGTGACGCCAAACAGACTCATAAGGAGTGTGCCATGCTCGCCGTCCTGGCTACTAGTGGCGCTGACTGACACTCTCACGTTTAAATTGACATAGATACCCAATAAAGTGGCTGGGAAGATGGCTGTCAAATTATCTCAGTGGTAGACCATCGAACGCGTTATTCGAAGGTCGCCGGTTCGAATCCTGTCCACGGCAAGGGATCTTTTCACCCACTTTTCTTTCTTCGCATTTACATTACAGTTGGCCTAATAACCTACCCTGTTCCTTCGTTGGCATTATTGTCCAGTTGATCTCAATAATTTTGTGTAAAACACGAAAAACGAGCCTTCAAGTTTACACTTGTTTCCCTCATTCATTAACGAGGGTCTCGTACTGGCAGACTTGGTGCCTCTAGGTTGTATACGGTGGACTATTGGTCAGCTGCCAGTTAGCAATATGTTCACGTGCTACGTGACGTCAAACAGGCTCATAAGGAGTGTGCCACGCTCGCTGCCATGGCTACTAGTGGCGCTGTCTGACAATCCCACGTTTAAGTTGACATAGATACCTAATAAAGTGGCTGGGAAGATAGCTGTCGTAGTAGCTCAGTGGTAGACCATCGAACGCGTTATTCGAAGGTCGCAGGTTCGGATCCTGTCCAAGGCAAGGTATCTTTTCACCCACTTTTCTTTCTTCCCCTTTACATTACAGTTGGCCTAATAGCTTACACTGTACCTTAGTTGGAATTATTGTCTGTTAGATCTCAATAATATTGTGTAAAACACGAAAAACGAGCTGTTATGTTTACACTTGTTTCCCTCATTCATTACCGAGGGTCTCGTACTGGCAGACTTGGTGCCTCTAAGTTGTATACGGTGGACTATTGGTCAGCTGCCAGTTCGCAATATGTTCACGTGCTACGTGACGCCAAACAGGCTCATAAGGAGTGTGCCACGCTCGCCGCCATGGCTACTAGTGGCGCTGACTGACACTCCCACGTTCAAATTGACATAGATACCCAATAAAGTGGCTGGGAAGATGGCTGTCGTGGTAGCTCAGTGATAGAGCATCGAACGCGTTACTCGAAGGTCGAAGGTTCGAATCCTGTCCACGGCAAGGTATCTTTTCACCGACTTTTCTTTCTTGTCATTTACATTACATTTGGCCTAATAACTTACCCTGGTCCTTCGTTGGCATTATTGTCTGTTATATCCCATTAATATTGTGTAAAACACGAAAAACGAGCCGTTAAGTTTACACTTGTTTTCCTCATTCATTACCGAGGGTCTTGTACTGGCAGACTTGGTGCCTCTAGGTTGTATACGGTGGACTATTCGTCAGCTGCCAGTTAGCAATATGTTCACGTGCTACGTGACGCCAAACAGGCTCAAAAGGAGTGTGCCACGCTCGCCGCCATGGCTACTAGTGGCGCTGACTGACACTCTCACGTTTAAATTGACATAGATACCCAATAAATTGGCTGGGAAGATGGCTGTCAAATTAGCTCAGTGGTAGACCATCGAACGCGTTATTCGAAGGTCGCCGGTTTGAATCCTGTCCACGGCAAGGGATCTTTTCACCCACTTTTTTTCTCATTTACACTACAGTTGGCCTAGTAACTTACGCTGTACCTTCGTTTGAAATATTGTCTGTTATATCTCATAAATATTGTGTACACCACGAAACATGAGCACTTAAGTTTACACTTGTTTCGCTTATTCATTAACGAGGTACTCGTACTGGCAGACTTGGTGCCTCTAGGTTGTATACGGTAGAATATTGGTCAGCTGCCAGTTAGCAATATGTTCACGTGCTACGTGACGCCAAACAGGCTCATAAGGAGTGTGCCACGCTTGCCGCCATGGCTACTAGTGGCGCTGACTGACACTCCCACGTTTAAGTTGACATAGATACCTAATACAGTGGCTGGGAAGATGGCTGTCGTAGTAGCTCAGTGGTAGACCATCGAACGCGTTATTCGAAGGTCGCAGGTTTGGATCCTGTCCAAGGCAAGGTATCTTTTCACCCACTTTTCTCCTTCTCATTTACATTACAGTTGGCCTAATAACCTACCCTGTTCCTTCGTTGGCATTATTGTCCATTTGATCTCAATATTTTTGTGTAAAGCACGAAAAACGAGCCTTCAAGTTTATACTTGTTTCCCTTATTCATTAACGAGGGTCTCGTACTGGCAGACTTGGTGCCTCTAGGTTGTATACGGTGGACTATTGGTCAGCTGCCAGTTAGCAATATGTTCACGTGCTACGTGACGCCAAACAGACTCATAAGGAGTGTGCCATGCTCGCCGTCCTGGCTACTAGTGGCGCTGACTGACACTCTCACGTTTAAATTGACATAGATACCCAATAAAGTGGCTGGGAAGATGGCTGTCAAATTATCTCAGTGGTAGACCACCGAACGCGTTATTCGAAGGTCGCCGGTTCGAATCCTGTCCACGGCAAGGGATCTTTTCACCCACTTTTCTTTCTTCTCATTTACATTACAGTTGGCCTAATAACCTACCCTGTTCCTTAGTTGGCATTATTGTCCATTTGATCTCAATAATTTTGTGTAAAACACGAAAAACGAGCCTTCAAGTTTACACTTGTTTCCCTCATTCATTAACGAGGGTCTCGTACTGGCAGACTTGGTGCCTCTAGGTTGTATACGGTGGACTATTGGTCGGCTGCCAGTTAGCAATAGTTCACGTGCTACGTGACGCCAAACAGGCTCATAAGGAGTGTGCCACGCTCGCCGCCCTGGCTACTAGTGGCGCTGACTGACACTCTCGCGTTTAAATTGACATAGATACCCTATAAAGTGGCTGGGAAGATGGCTGTCAAATTACCTCAGTGGTAGACCATCGAACGCGTTATTTGAAGGTCGCAGGTTCGAATCCTGTCCACGGCAATGTATCTTTTCACCCACTTTTCTTTCTTGTCATTTACATTACATTTGGCCTAATAACTTACCCTGGTCCTTCGTTGGCATTATTGTCTGTTATATCTCATTAATAATGTGTAAAACACGAAAAACGAGCCGTTAAGTTTACACTTGTTTCCCTCATTCATTACCGAGGGTCTCGTACTGGCAGACTTGGTGCCTCTAGGTTGTATACGGTGGACTATTGGTCAGCTGCCAGTTAGCAATATGTTCACGTGCTACGTGACGCCAAACAGACTCATAAGGAGTGTGCCATGCTCGCCGTCCTGGCTACTAGTGGCGCTGATTGACACTCTCACGTTTAAATTGACATAGATTCCCAATAAAGTAGCTGGAAAGATGGCTGTCAAATTAGCTCAGTGGTAGGCCATCGAACGCATTATTCGAAGGTCGCCGGTTCGAATCCTGTCCACGGCAAGGGATCTTTTCACCCACTTTTCTTCTCATTTACATTACAGTTGGCCTAGTAGTTTACCCTGTACCTTCGTTGGAAATATTGTCTGTTACATCTCATAAATATTGTGTAAACCACGAAACACGAGCTCTCAAGTGTACACTTGTTTCTTTTATTCATTAAGTTACACTTGTTTCCCTCATTCATTAAAGAGGGTCTCGTACTGGCAGACTTGGTGCCTCTAGGTTGTATACGGTGGACTATTGGTCAGCTGCCAGTTAGCAATATGTTCACGTGCTACGTGACGCCAAACAGGCTCATAAGGAGTGTGCCACGCTCGCCGCCATGGCTACTAGTGGCGCTGACTGACACTCCCACGTTTAAGTTGACATAGATACCTTATACAGTGGCTGGCAAGATGGCTGTCGTAGTAGCTCAGTGGTAGACCATCGAACGCGTAATTCGAAGGTCGCAGGTTCGGATCCTGTCCAAGGTAAGGTATCTTTTCACCCACTTTTCTTCTTCTCATTTACATTACAGTTGGCCTAATAACCTACCCTGTTCCTCGTTGGCATTATTGTCCATTTGATCTCAATATTTTTGTGTAAAACACGAAAAACGAGCCTTCAAGTTTATACTTGTTTCCCTTATTCATTAAGGAGGGTCTCGTACTGGCAGACTTGGTGCCTCTAGGTTGTATACGGTGGACTATTGGTCAGCTGCCAGTTAGCAATATGTTCACGTGCTACGTGACGCCAAACAGACTCATAAGGAGTGTGCCATGCTCGCCGTCCTGGCTACTAGTGGCGCTGACTGACACTCTCACGTTTAAATTGACATAGATACCCAATAAAGTGGCTGGGAAGATGGCTGTCAAATTAGCTCAGTGCTAGACCATCGAACGCGTTATTCGAAGGTCGCCGGTTCGAATCCTGTCCACGGCAAGGGATCTTTTCACCCACTTTTCTTCTCATTTACATTACGGTTGGCCTAGTAATTTACCCTGTACCTTCGTTGGAAATATTGTCTGTTATATCTTATAAATATTGTGTAAACCACGAAACACGAACTCTCAAGTTTACACTTGTTTCCCTCATTCATTACCGAGGGTCTTGTACAGGCAGACTTGGTGCCTCTAGGTTGTATACGGTGGACTATTGGTCAGCTGCCAGTTAGATATGTTCACGTCTCGTGACGCCAAACAGGCTCATAAGGAGTGTGCCACGCTCGCCGCCATGGCTACTAGTGGCGCTGACTGACACTCTCACGTTTAAATTGACATAGATACCCAATAAAGTGGCTGGGAAGATGGCTGTCAAATTAGCTCAGTACTAGACCATCGAACGCGTTATTCGAAGGTTGCCGGTTCGAATCCTGTCCACGGCAAGGGATCTTTTCACCCACTTTTCTTGTCATTTACATTACAGTTGGCCTAGTAACTTACCCTGTACCTTCGCTGGAAATATGGTCTGTTATATCTCATAAATATTGTGTAAACCACGAAACACGAGCTCTTAAGTTTACATTTGTTTCGCTTATTCATTAACGAGGTACTCGTACTGGCAGACTTGGTGCGTCTAGGTTGTATACGGTAGACTATTGGTCAGCTGCCAGTTAGCAATATGTTCACGTGCTACGTGACGCCAAACAGGCTCATAAGGAGTGTGCCACGCTCGCCGCCATGGCTACTAGTGGCGCTGACTGACACTCCCACGTTTAGGTTGGTTGACATAGATACCCAATAAAGTGGCTGGGAAGATGGCTGTCGAGGTAGCTCAGTGATAGACCATCGAACGCGTTATTCGAAGCTCGCAGGTTTGAATCCCGTCCAGGGCAAGGTATCTTTTCACCTACTTTTTTTCTTATTTACATTACAGTTGGCCTAGTAACTTACCCTGTACCTTCGTTGGCATTATTGTCTGTTAGATCTCAATAATGTTGTGTAAAACACGAAAAACAAGCCCTTAGGTTTACAGTTGTTTCCCTTATTCATTAACGAGGGTCTCGTACTGGCAGACTTGTTGCCTCTAGATTGTATACGGTGGACTATTGGTCAGCTGCCAGTTAGCAATATGTTCACGTGCTATGTGACGCCAAACAGGCTCACAAGGAGTGTGCCACGCTCGCCGCCATGGCTACTAGTGGCGCTGACTGACACTCCCACGTTTAAGTTGACATAGATACCCAAGCAAGTGGCTGAGAAGATGGCTGTCGTAGTAGCTCAGTGGTAGACCATCGAACGCGTTATTCGAAGGTCGCAGGTTTGGATCCTGTCCAAGGCAAGGTATCTTTTCACCCACTTTCTTTCTTCTCATTTACATTACAGTTGGCCTAATAACTTACCCTGTTCCGTCGTTGGCATTATTGTCCATTAGATCTCAGTATTATTGTGTAAAACACGAAAAACGAGCCTTATGGTTTACACTTGTTTCCCTCATTCATTAACGAGGGTCTCATACTGGCAGACTTGGTGCCTCTAGGTTGTATACGGTAGACTATTGGTCAGCTGCCAGTTAGCAATATGTTCACGCGCTACGTGACGCCAAACAGGCTCATAAAGAGTGTGCCACGCTCGCCGCCATGGCTACTAGTGGCGCTGACTGACACTCCCACGTTTAAGTTGGTTGACATAGATACCCAATAAAGTGGCTGGGAAGATGGCTGTCGTGGTAGCTCAGTGGTAGACCATCGAACGCGTTATTCGAAGGTCGCAAGTTCGAATCCTGTCCAAGGCAAGGTATCTTTTCACCCACTTTTCTTTCTTGTCATTTACATTACATTTGGCCTAATAACTTACCCTGGTCCTTCGTTGGCATTATTGTCTGTTATACCCCAGTAATATTGTGTAAAACACGAAAAACGAGCCGTTAAGTTTACACTTGTTTCCCTCATTCATTACCGAGGGTCTTGTACTGGCAGACTTGGTGCCTCTAGGTTGTATACGGTGGACTTTTGGTCAGCTGCCAGTTAGCAATATGTTCACGTGCTACGTGACGCCAAACAGGCTCATAAGGAGTGTAAAACGCTCGCCGCCCTGGCTACTAGTGGCGCTGACTGACACTCTCACGTTTAAATTGACATAGATACCCAATAAAGTGGCTGGGAAGATGGCTGTCAAATTAGCTCAGTGGTAGACCATCGAACGCGTTATTCGAAGGTCGCCGGTTCGAATCCTGTCCACGGCAAGGGATCTTTTCACCCACTTTTCTTCTCATGTACATTACAGTTAGCCTAGTAACTTACCCTGTCTCTCCGTTGAAAATATTGTCTGTTATATCTCATTAATATTGTGTACACCACGAAACACGAGCTCTCAAGTTTACACTTGTTTCTCTTATTCATTAAGTTACAGTTGTTTCCCTCATTCATTAACGAGGGTCTCGTACTGGCAGACCTGGTGCCTCTAGGTTGTATACGGTGGACTATTGGTCAGCGGCCAGTTAGCAATATGTTCACGTGCTACGTGACGCCAAACAGGCTCATAAGGACTGTGCCACGCTCGCCGCCGTGGCTACTAGTGGCGCTGACTGACACTCTCACGTTTAAATTGACATAGATACCCAATAAAATGGCTGGGAAGATGGCTGTCATATTAGCTCAGTGGTAGACCATCGAACGCGTTATTCGAAGGTCGCCGGTTCGAATCCTGTCCACGGCAAGGGATCTTTTCACCCACTTTTCTTCTCATTTACATTACAGTTGGCCTAGTAACTTACCCTGTACCTTCGTTGGAAATATTGTCTGTTATATCTCATAAATATTGTGTAAACCACGAAACACGAGCTCTTAAGTTTACACTTGTTTCGCTCATTCATTAACGAGGTACTCGTACTGGCAGACTTCGTGCCTCTAGGTTGTATACGGTAGACTGATGGTCAGCTGCCAGTTCGCAATATGTTCACGTGCTACGTGACGCCAAACAGGCTCATAAGGAGTGTGCCACCTTCGCCGCCCTGGCTACTAGTGGCGCTGACTGACACTCTCACGTTTAAATTGACATAGATACCCAATAAAGTGGCTGGGAAGATGGCTGTCAAATTAGCTCAGTGCTAGACCATCGAACGCGTTATTCGAAGGTCGCCGGTTCGAATCCTGTCCACGGCAAGGGATCTTTTCACCCACTTTTCTTCTCATTTACATTACGGTTGGCCTAGTAATTTACCCTGTACCTTCGTTGGAAATATTGTCTGTTATATCTTATAAATATTGTGTAAACCACGAAACACGAACTCTCAAGTTTACACTTGTTTCCCTCATTCATTACCGAGGGTCTTGTACAGGCAGACTTGGTGCCTCTAGGTTGTATACGGTGGACTATTGGTCAGCTGCCAGTTAGCAATATGTTCACGTCTCGTGACGCCAAACAGGCTCATAAGGAGTGTGCCACGCTCGCCGCCATGGCTACTAGTGGCGCTGACTGACACTCTCACGTTTAAATTGACATAGATACCCAATAAAGTGGCTGGGAAGATGGCTGTCAAATTAGCTCAGTACTAGACCATCGAACGCGTTATTCGAAGGTTGCCGGTTCGAATCCTGTCCACGGCAAGGGATCTTTTCACCCACTTTTCTTCTCATTTACATTACAGTTGGCCTAGTAACTTACCCTGTACCTTCGCTGGAAATATGGTCTGTTATATCTCATAAATATTGTGTAAACCACGAAACACGAGCTCTTAAGTTTACATTTGTTTCGCTTATTCATTAACGAGGTACTCGTACTGGCAGACTTGGTGCGTCTAGGTTGTATACGGTAGACTATTGGTCAGCTGCCAGTTAGCAATATGTTCACGTGCTACGTGACGCCAAACAGGCTCATAAGGAGTGTGCCACGCTCGCCGCCATGGCTACTAGTGGCGCTGACTGACACTCCCACGTTTAGGTTGGTTGACATAGATACCCAATAAAGTGGCTGGGAAGATGGCTGTCGAGGTAGCTCAGTGATAGACCATCGAACGCGTTATTCGAAGCTCGCAGGTTTGAATCCCGTCCAGGGCAAGGTATCTTTTCACCTACTTTTTTTCTTATTTACATTACAGTTGGCCTAGTAACTTACCCTGTACCTTCGTTGGCATTATTGTCTGTTAGATCTCAATAATGTTGTGTAAAACACGAAAAACAAGCCCTTAGGTTTACACTTGTTTCCCTTATTCATTAACGAGGGTCTCGTACTGGCAGACTTGTTGCCTCAAGATTGTATACGGTGGACTATTGGTCAGCTGCCAGTTAGCAATATGTTCACGTGCTATGTGACGCCAAACAGGCTCAAAAGGAGTGTGCCACGCTCGCCGCCATGGCTACTAGTGGCGCTGACTGACACTGCCACGTTTAAATTGACACAGATACCCAAGCAAGTGGCTGAGAAGATGGCTGTCGTAGTAGCTCAGTGGTAGACCATCGAACGCGTTATTCGAAGGTCGCAGGTTTGGATCCTGTCCAAGGCAAGGTATCTTTTCACCCACTTTCTTTCTTCTCATTTACATTACAGTTGGCCTAATAACTTACCCTGTTCCGTCGTTGGCATTATTGTCCATTAGATCTCAGTATTATTGTGTAAAACACGAAAAACAAGCCGTTAAGTTTACACTTGTTTCTCTCATTCATTACCGAGGGTCTCGTACTGGCAAACTTGGTGCCTCCAGCTTGTATACGGTGGACTATTGGTCAGCTGCCAGTTAGCAATATGTTCACGTGCTACGTGACGCCAAACAGGCTCATAAGGAGTGTGCCACGCTCGCCGCCTAGGCTACTAGTGGCGCTGACTGACACTCTCACGTTTAAATTGACATAGATACCCAATAAAGCGGCTGGGAAGATGGCTGTCGTAGTAGCTCAGTGGTAGACCATCGAACGCGTTATTCGAAGGTCGCAGGTTTGGATCCTGTCCAAGGCAAGGTATCTTTTCACCCACTTTTCTTTATTCTCATTTACATTACAGTTGGCCTAATAACCTACCCTGTTCCTTCGTTGGCATTATTGTCCATTTGATCTCAATATTTTTGTGTAAAACACGAAAAACGAGCCTTCAAGTTAATACTTGTTTCCCTCATTCATTAACGAGCGTCTCTTATTGGCAGACTTGGTGCCTCAAGGTTGTATACGGTGGACTATTGGTCAGCTGCCAGTTAGCAATATGTTCACGTGCTACGTGAAGCCAAACAGGCTCATAAGGAGTGTGCCACGCTCGCCGCCCTGGCTACTAGTGGCGCTGACTGACACTCTCACGTTTAAATTGACACAGATACCCAATAAAGTGCCTGGGAAGATGGCTGTCATGGTAGCTCAGTGGTGGACCATCGAACGCGTTATTCGAAGGTCGCAGGTTGGGATCCTTTCCACGGCAAAGTATCTTTTCACCTATTTTTCTTTCTTCTCCTTTACATTACAGTTGGCCTAAAACCTTACCCTATACCTTCGTTAGAATTATTGTCTGTTAGATGTCAATATTATTTTTAAAACACTAAAACCGAGCCGTTAAGTTTACACTTGTTTCTCTCATTCATTAACGAGGGTCTCGTACTGGCAGACTTGATGCCTCTAGGTTTTATATGGTGGACTATGGGTCAGCTGTCAGTTAGCAATATGTTCACGTGCTACGTGATGCCAAACAGGCTCATAAGGAGTGTGCCACGCTCGCCGCCATGGCTACTAGTGGCGCTGACTGACACTCCCACGTTTAAGTTGACATAGATACCCAAGCAAGTGGCTGAGAAGATGGCTGTCGTAGTAGCTCAGTGGTAGACCATCGAACGCGTTATTCGAAGGTCGCAGGTTTGGATCCTGTCCAAGGCAAGGTATCTTTTCACCCACTTTCTTTCTTCTCATTTACATTACAGTTGGCCTAATAACTTACCCTGTTCCGTCGTTGGCATTATTGTCCATTAGATCTCAGTATTATTGTGTAAAACACGAAAAACAAGCCGTTAAGTTTACACTTGTTTCTCTCATTCATTACCGAGGGTCTCGTACTGGCAAACTTGGTGCCTCCAGCTTGTATACGGTGGACTATTGGTCAGCTGCCAGTTAGCAATATGTTCACGTGCTACGTGACGCCAAACAGGCTCATAAGGAGTGTGCCACGCTCGCCGCCTAGGCTACTAGTGGCGCTGACTGACACTCCCACGTTTAAGTTGACATAGATACCTAATAAAGTGGCTGGAAAGATGGCTGTCGTAGTAGCTCAGTGGTAGACCATCGAACGCGTTATTCGAAGGTCGCAGGTTCGGATCCTGTCCAAGGCAAGGTATCTTTTCACCCACTTTTCTTTCTTGTCATTTACATTACATTTGGCCTAATAACTTACCCTGGTCCTTCGTTGGCATTATTGTCTGTTATATCCCAGTAATATTGTGTAAAACACGAAAAACGAGCCGTTAAGTTTACACTTGTTTCCCTCATTCATTACCGAGGGTCTTGTACTGGCAGACTTGGTGCCTCTAGGTTGTATACGGTGGACTTTTGGTCAGCTGCCAGTTAGCAATATGGTCACGTGCTACGTGACGCCAAACAGGCTCATAAGGAGTGTAAAACTCTCGCCGCCCTGGCTACTAGTGGCGCTGACTGACACTCTCACGTTTAAATTGACATAGATACCCAATAAAGTGGCTGGGAAGATGGCTGTCAAATTAGCTCAGTGGTAGACCATCGAACGCGTTATTCGAAGGTCGCCGGTTCGAATCCTGTCCACGGCAAGGGATCTTTTCACCCACTTTTCTTCTCATGTACATTACAGTTAGCCTAGTAACTTACCCTGTCTCTTCGTTGAAAATATCGTCTGTTATATCTCATTAATATTGTGTACACCACGAAACACGAGCTCTCAAGTTTACACTTGTTTCTCTTATTCTTTAAGTTACAGTTGTTTCCCTCATTCATTAACGAGGGTCTCGTACTGGCAGACCTGGTGCCTCTAGGTTGTATACGGTGGACTATTGGTCAGCTGCCAGTTAGCAATATGTTCACGTGCAACGTGACGCCAAACAGGCTCATAAGGACTGTGCCACGCTCGCCGCCGTGGCTACTAGTGGCGCTGACTGACACTCTCACGTTTAAATTGACATAGATACCCAATAAAATGGCTGGGAAGATGGCTGTCATATTAGCTCAGTGGTAGACCATCGAACGCGTTATTCGAAGGTCGCCGGTTCGAATCCTGTCCACGGCAAGGGATCATTTCACCCACTTTTCTTCTCATTTACATTACAGTTGGCCTAGTAACTTACCCTGTACCTTTGTTGGAAATATTGTCTGTTATATCTCATAAATATTGTGTAAACCACGAAACACGAGCTCTTAAGTTTACACTTGTTTCGCTCATTCATTAACGAGGTACTCGTACTGGCAGACTTCGTGCCTCTAGGTTGTATACGGTGGACTGATGGTCAGCTGCGAGTTCGCAATATGTTCACGTGCTACGTGACGCCAAACAGGCTCATAAGAAGTGTGCCACGCTCGCCGCTATGGCTACTAGTGGCGCTGACTGACACTCCCACGTTTGGGTTGACATAGATACCTAATAAAGTGGCTGGGAAGATGGCTGTCATAATAGCTCAGTGGTAGACCATCGAACGCGTTATTCGAAGGTCGCCGGTTCGGATCCTGTCCACGGCAAGGTATCTTTTCACCCAATTTCTTTCTTCTCATTTACATTGAAGTTGGTCTAATAACTTACCCTGTACTTTCGTGAGAATTGTTGTCTGTTAGATCTCAATAATATTGCGTAAAACACTGAAAACGAGCCGTTAAGTTTACACTTGTTTCCCTCATTCATTAACGAGGGTCTGGTACTGGCAGACTTGGTGTCTCTAGGTTATATACGGTTGACTATTGGTCAGCTGCCAGTCAGCAATATGTTCACGTGCTACGTGACGCCAAACAGGCTTATAATTAGTGTTCAACACTCGCCGCCATGGTACTAGTGGCGCTGACTGACACTGCCACGTTTAAATTGACACAGATACCCAGTAAAGTGGCTGGGAAGATGGCGGTCGTGGTAGCTCAGTAGTAGACCTTCGAACGCGTTATTCGAAGGTCGCATGTTCGGATCCTGTCCAAGGAAAGGTATCTTTTTACCTACTTTTTTTTCTTCTCCTTTACATTACAGTTGGCCTAATAACTTACCCTGTACCTTCGTTGGCATTATTGTTTATTATATCTCAATAATATTGTGTAAAACACGAAATACGAGCCCTTAAGTTTACACTTGTTTCCCTTATTCATTAACGAGGGTCTCGTACTGGCAGGCTTGGTGCCTCTAGTTTGTATACGGTGGAGTATTGGTCAGCTGCCACTTAGCAATATGTTCACGTGCTACGTGACGCCAAACAGGCTCATAAGGAGTGTGCCACGCTCGCTGCCATGGCTACTAGTGGCGCTGACTGACACTCCCACGTTTAAGTTGACATAGATACCTAATGAAGTGGCTGGGAAGATGGCTGTCATAATAGCTCAGTGGTAGACCATCGAACACGTTATTCGAAGGTCGCCGGTTCGGATCCTGTCCACAGCAAGGTATCTTTTCACCCACTTTTCTTTCTTCTCATTTACATTGAAGTTGCCCTAATAACTTACCCTGTACCTTCGTTGGCATGATTGTCCGTTAGATCTCATTATTAATGTGTAAAACACAAAAAACGAGCCCCTAAGTTTACACTTGCTTCCCTTATTCATTAACGAGGGTCTCGTAGTGGCAGACTTGGTGCTTTTAGGTTGTGTACGGTGGACTATTGGTCAGCTGCCAGTTAGCAATATGTTCACGTGCTACGTGACGCCAAACAGGCTCACAAGGAGTGTGCCACGCTTGCCGCCATGGCTACTAGTGGCGCTGACTGAAACTCCTACGTTTAAATTGACATAGATACCCAATAAAGTGGCTGGGAAGATGGCTTTCGTGGTAGCTCAGTGGTAGACCTTCGAACGCGTTATGCGAAGGTCGCAGATTTGGATCCTGTCCACGGCAAGGTATCTTTTCACCCACTTTTCTTTCTTCTCCTTTACTTTACAGTTGGCCTAATAACTTATTCTGTACCTTCGAGGGAATTATTGTTTGTTAGATCTCAATATAATTGCGTGAAACATTAAAAACGAGCCGTTAAGTTTACACTTCTCTCCCTCATTCATTAACGAGGGTCTCGTACTGGCAGACTTGGTGCCTCTAGGTTGTGTACGGTGGACTATTGGTCAGCTGCCAGTTAGCAATATGTTCACGTGCTACGTGACACCAAACAGGCTCACAAGGAGTGTGTCACGCTTGCCGCCATGGCTACTCGTGGCGCTGACTGACACTCCCACGTTTGAATTGACATAGATACCCAATAAAGTGGCTGGGAATATGGTTGTCGTGGTAGCTCAGTGGTGGAGCATCAAACACGTTATTCGAAGGTCGCAGGTCTAGATCCTGTCCAAGGAAAGGTATCTTTTTACCTACTTTTCTTTCTTCTCCTTTACATTACAGTTGGCCTAGTAACTTACCCTGTACCTTCATTGGAATTATTGTCTGTTATATCTCATTATTATTGTGTAAAACACGAAAAACGAGCTCTTAGGTTTACACTTGTTTCCCTTATTCATTAGCGAGGGTCTCGTACTGGCAGACTTGGTGCCTCTAGGTTGTATACGGTGGACTATTGGTCAGCTGCCAGTTAGCTATATGTTCACGTGCTACGTGACTCCAAAAGGGCTCACAAGGAGTGGTCCACGCTCGCCGCCATGGCTACTAGGGGCGCTGATTGACCCTCCAACGTTCAAATTGACATAGATACCCAATAAAGTGGCTTGGAATATGGCTGTCGTGGTAGCTTAGTGATAGAGCATCGAACGCAATATTCGAAGGTTGTAGGTATGCATCCCGTCCACGGCAAGGTAACTTTTCACCCACTTTTCTTCTCATTTACATTACAGTTGGCCTAGTAACTTACCCTGTACCTTCGTTGGCAATATTGTCTGTTATATCTCATTAATATTGTGTAAACCACAAAAGACGAGCTCTTAAGTTTACACTTGTTTCCCTTATTAATTAACAAGGGTCTCGTACTGGCGGGCTTGGTGCCTCCAGTTTGTATATGGTGGACTATTGGTCAGCTGCCAGTTAGCAATATGTTCACGTGCTACGTGACGCCAAACAGGCTCATAAGAAGTGTGCCACGCTCTCCGCCATGGCTACTAGTGGCGCTGACTGACACTCTCACGTTTAAGTTGACATAGATACCCAATAAAGTGGCTGGGAAAAAGGCTGTCGTAGTAGCTCAGTGGTAGACCATTGAACGCGTTATTCGAAGGTCGCAGGTTTGGATCCTGTCCAAGGCAAGGTATCTTTTCACCCACATTTCTTTCTTCTCATTTACAATACAGTTGGCCTAATAACTTACCCTGTTCCTTTGTTGGAAATATTGTTCATTAGATCTCAATGATATTGTGTAAAACACGAAAAACGAGCCTTCAAGTTTACACTTGTTTCCCTCATTCATTAACGAGGGTCTCGTACTGGCAGACTTGGTGCCTCTAGGTTGTATACGGTGGACTATTGGTAAGCTGCCAGTTAGCAATATGTTCACGTGCTACGTGATGCCAAAAGGGTACACAAGAAGTGTGCCACGCTCGCCGCCATGGCTACTAGGGGCGCTGACTGACACTCCCACGTTTAAATTGGCATAGATACCCAATAAAGTGGCAGGCAAGATGGCTGTTGTGGTAGCTTAGTGGTAGACCATCGAACGCCTTATTCGAAGGGCACAGGTTTGGATCCTGTCCACGGCAAGGTATCTTTTCACCAAATTTTCTTCTCATTTACATTACAGTTGGCATATTAACTTACCCTGTACCTTCGTTGGCATGATTGTCTATTATATCTCAATAATTATGTGTAAACACGAAAAACGAGCTCTTAAGTTTACCCTTGTTTTCCTTATTCATTAACGAGGGTCTCGTACTGGCTGACCTGGTGCCTCTAGTTTGTATACGGTGGACTATTGGTCAGCTGCCAGTTAGCAATATGTTCACGTGCTACGTGACGCCAAACAGGCTCACAAGGAGTGTGTCACGCTTGCCGCCATGGCTACTAGTGGCGCTGACTGACACTCCCACGTTTGAATTGACATAGATACCCAATAAAGTGGCTGGGAAGATGGTTGTCGTGGTAGCTCAGTGGTGGAGCATCAGCACGTTATTCGAAGGTCGCAGGTCTGGATCCTGTCCAAGGAAAGGTATCTTTTTACCTACTTTCTTTCTTCTCCTTTACATTACAATTGGCCTAGTAACTTACCCTGTACCTTCATTGGAATTATTGTCTGTTATATCTCATTATTATTGTGTAAAACACAAAAAACGAGCTCTTAGGTTTACACTTATTTCCCTTATTCATTAGCGAGGGTCTCGTACTGGCAGACTTGGTGCCTCTAGGTTGTATACGGTGGACTATTGGTCAGCTGCCAGTTAGCAATATGCTCACGTGCTACGTGACGCCAAACAGGCTCATAAGGAGTGTGCCACGCTCGCTGCCATGGCTACTAGTGGCGCTGACTGACACTCCCACGTTTAAGTTGACATAGATACCTAATAAAGTGGCTGGGAAGATGGCTGTCATAATAGCTCAGTGGTAGACCATCGAACGCGTTATTCGAAGGTCGCCGGTTCGGATCCTGTCCACGGCAAGGTATCTTTTCACCCACTTTTCTTTCTTCTCATTTACATTGAAGTTGCCCTAATAACTTACCCTGTACCTTCGTTGGCATTATTAATGTCTAAAACACAAAAAAACGAGCCCCTAAGTTTACACTTGCTTCCCTTATTCATTAACGAGGGTCTCGTAGTGGCAGACTTGGTGCCTTTAGGTTGTGTACGGTGGACTATTGGTCTGCTGCCAGTTAGCAATATGTTCACGTGCTACGTGACGCCAAACAGGCTCACAAGGAGTGTGCCACGCTCTCCGCCATGGCTACTAGTGGCGCTGACTGACACTCTCACGTTTAAGTTGACATAGATACCCAATAAAGTGGCTGGGAAAAAGGCTGTCGTAGTAGCTCAGTGGTAGACCATTGAACGCGTTATTCGAAGGTCGCAGGTTCGGATCCTGTCCAAGGCAAGGTATCTTTTCACACACTTTTGTTTCTTCTCATTTACATTACAGTTGGCCTAAGAACTTACCCTGATCCTTGGTTGGCATTATTGTCCAATAGATCTCAATATTATTGCGTAAAACACTAAAAACGAGCCTTTAAGTTTACGCTTGTTTCCCTCATTCATTAACGAGGGTCTCGTACTGGCAGACTTGGTGCCTCTAGGTTGTGTACGGGGGACTATTGGTCAGCTGCCAGTTAGCAATATGTTCACGTGCTACGTGACGCCAAACAGGCTCACAAGGAGTGTGCCATGCTTGCCGCCATGGCTACTAGTGGCGCTGACTGACACTCCCACGTTTGAATTGACATAGATACCCAATAAAGTGGCTGGGAAGATGGTTGTCGTGGTAGCTCAGTGAGAGACCATCGAACGTGTTATTCGAAGGTCACAGATTCGGATCCTGTCCACGGCAAGGTATCTTTTCACCCACTTTTCTTTCTTCTCCTTTACATTACAGTTGGCCTAATAACTTATTCTGTACCTTCGTGGGAATTATTGTTTGTTAGATCTCAATGTAATTGCGTAAAACATTAAAAACGAGCCGTTAAGTTTACACTTGTTTCCCTCATTCATTAACGAGGGTCTCGTACTGGCAGACTTGGTGCCTCTAGCTTGTGTACGGTGGACTATTGGTCAGCTGCCAGTTAGCAATATGTTCACGTGCTACGTGACGCCAAACAGGCTCACAAGGAGTGTGTCACGCTTGCCGCCATGGCTTCTAGTGGCGCTGACTGACACTCCCACGTTTGAATTGACATAGATACCCAATAAAGTGGCTGGGAAGATGGTTGTCGTGGTAGCTCAGTGGTGGAGCATCAAACAAGTTGTTCGAAGGTCGCAGGTCTGGATCCTGTCCAAGGAAAGGTATCTTTTTGCCTACTTTTCTTTCTTCTCCTTTACATTACAGTTGGCCTAGTAACTTACCCTGTACCTTCATTGGAATTATTGTCTGGTATATCTCATTATTATTGTGTAAAACACGAAAAACGAGCTCTTAGGTTTACACTTGTTTCCCTTATTCATTAGCGAGGGTCTCGTACTGGCAGTCTTGGTGCCTCTAGGTTGTATACGGTGGACTATTGGTCAGCTGCCAGTTAGCAATATGTTCACGTGCTACGTGACTCCAAAAGGGCTCACAAGGAGTGTGTCACGCTTGCCGCCATGGCTACTAGTGGCGCTGACTGACACTCCCACGTTTGAATTGACATAGATACCCAATAAAGTGGCTGGGAAGATGGTTGTCGTGGTAGCTCAGTGGGGGAGCATCAAACACGTTATTCGAAGGTCGCAGGTCTGGATCCTGTCCAAGGAAAGGTATCTTTTTACCTACTTTTCTTTCTTCTCCTTTACATTACAGTTGGCCTAGTAACTTACCCTGTACCTTCATTGGAATTATTGTCTGTTATATGTCATTATTATTGTGTAAAACACGAAAAACGAGCTCTTAGGTTTACACTTGTTTCCCTTATTCATTAGCGAGGGTCTCGTACTGGCAGACTTGGTGCCTCTAGGTTGTATACGGTGGACTATTGGTCAGCTGCCAGTTAGCAATATGTTCACGTGCTACGTGACGCCAAACAGGCTCATAAGGAGTGTGCCACGCTCTCCGCCATGGCTACTAGTGGCGCTGACTGACACTCTCACGTTTAAGTTGACATAGATACCCAATAAAGTGGCTGGGAAAAAGGCTGTCGTAGTAGGTCAGTGGTAGACCATTGAACGCGTTATTCGAAGGTCGCAGGTTCGGATCCTGTCCAAGGCAAGGTATGTTTTCACCCACATTTCTTTCTTCTCATTTACAATACAGTTGGCCTAATAACTTACCCTGTTCCTTTGTTGGCAATATTGTTCATTAGATCTCAATGATATTGTGTAAAACACGAAAAACGAGCCTTCAAGTTTACACTTGTTTCCCTCATTCATTAACGAGGGTCTCGTACTGGCAGACTTGGTGCCTCTAGGTTGTATACGGTGGACTATTGGTAAGCTGCCAGTTAGTAATATGTTCACGTGCTACGTGATGCCAAAAGGGTTCACAAGAAGTGTGCCACGCTCGCCGCCATGTCTACAAGGGGTGCTGACTGACACTCCCACGTTTAAATTGGCATAGATACCCGATAAAGCGGCAGGCAAGATGGCTGTTGTGGTAGCTCAGTGGTAGACCATCGAACGCCTTATTCGAAGGTCACAGGTTTGGATTCTGTCCACGGCAAGGCATCTTTTTACCAATTTTTCTTCTCATATACATTACAGTGGGCATATTAACTTACCCTGTACCTTCGTTGGCATGATTGTCTATTATATCTCAATAATTATGTGTAAAACGCGAAAAACGAGCTCTAAGGTTTACACTTGTTTTCCTTATTCATTAGCGAGGGTCTCGTACTGGCAGACTTGGTGCCTCTAGGTTGTATACGGTGGACTATTGGTCAGCTGCCAGTTAGCAATATGTTCACGTGCTACGTGACGCCAAACAGGCTCATAAGGAGTGTGCCACGCTCTCCGCCATGGCTACTAGTGGCGCTGACTGACACTCTCACGTTTAAGTTGACATAGATACCCAATAAAGTGGCTGGGAAAAAGGCTGTCGTAGTAGCTCAGTGGTAGACCATAGAACGCATTATTCGAAGGTCGCAGGTTCGGATCCTGTCCAAGGCAAGGTATCTTTTCACCCACATTTCTTTCTTCTCATTTACAATACAGTTGGCCTAATAACTTACCCTGTTCCTTTGTTGGCAATAATGTTCATTAGATCTCAATGATATTGTGTAAAACACGAAAAACGAGCCTTCAAGTTTACACTTGTTTCCCTCATTCATTAACGAGGGTCTCGTACTGGCAGACTTGGTGCCTCTAGGTTGTATACGGTGGACTATTGGTAAGCGGCCAGTTAGCAATATGTTCACGTGCTACGTGATGCCAAAAGGGTTCACAAGAAGTGTGCCACGCTCGCCGTCATGGCTACTAGGGGCGCTGACTGACACTCCCACGTTTGAATTGACATAGATACCCAATAAAGTGGCTGGGAAGATGGTTGTCGTGGTAGCTCAGTGGTGGAGCATCAAACACGTTATTCGAAGGTTGCAGGTCTGGATCCTGTCCAAGGAAAGGTATCTTTTTACCTACTTTTCTTTCTTCTCCTTTACATTACAGTTGGCCTAGTAACTTACCCTGTACCTTCATTGGAACTATTGTCTGTTATATCTCATTATTATTGTGTAAAACACGAAAAACGAGCTCTTAGGTTTACACTTGTTTCCCTTATTCATTAGCGAGGGTCTCGTACTGGCAGACTTGGTGCCTCTAGGTTGTATACGGTGGACTATTGGTCAGCTGCCAGTTAGCAATATGCTCACGTGCTACGTGACTCAAAAAGGGCTCACAAGGAGTGTGCCACGCTCACCGCCATGGCTACTAGGGGCGCTGATTGACCCTCCCACGTTCAAATTGACATAGATACCCAATAAAGTGGCTGGGAATATGGATCTCGTGGTAGCTCAGTGATAGAGCATCGAACGCCTTATTCTAAGGTTGCAGGTATGAATCCCGTCCACGGCAAGGTAACTTTTCACCCACTTTTCTTCTCATTTACATTACAGTTGGCCTAGTAACTTACCCTGTACCTTCGTTGGCAATATTGTCTGTTATATCTCATTAATATTGTGTAAACCACAAAACACGAGCTCTTAAGTTTACACTTGTTTCCCCTATTCATTAGCGAGGGTCTCGTACTGGCAGACTTGGTGCCTCTAGGTTGTATACGGTGGACGATTGGTCAGCTGCCATTTAGCAATATGTTCACGTGCTACGTGACGCCAAACAGGCTCATAAGGAGTGTGCCACGCTCTCCGCCATGGCTACTAGTGGCGCTGACTGACATTCTCACGTTTAAGTTGACATAGATACCCAATAAAGTGGCTGGGAAAAAGGCTGTCGTAGTAGCTCAGTGGTAGACCATTAAACGCGTTATTCGAAGGTCGCAGGTTCGGATCCTGTCCAAGGCAAGGTATCTTTTCACCCACATTTCTTTCTTCTCATTTACAATACAGTTGGCCTAATAACTTACCCTGTTCCTTTGTTGGCAATAATGTTCATTAGATCTCAATGATATTGTGTAAAACACGAAAAACGAGCCTTCAAGTTTACACTTGTTTCCCTCATTCATTACCGAGGGTCTCGTACTGGCAGACTTGGTGCCTCTAGGTTGTATACGGTGGACTATTGGTAAGCGGCCAGTTAGCAATATGTTCACGTGCTACGTGACGCCAAACAGGCTCACAAGGAGTGTGTCACGCTTGCCGCCATGGCTACTAGTGGCGCTGACTGACACTCCCACGTTTGAATTGACATAGATACCCAATAAAGTGGCTGGTAAGATGGTTGTCGTGGTAGCTCAGTGGTGGAGCATCAAACACGTTATTCGAAGGTCGCAGGTCTGGATCCTGTCCAAGGAAAGGTATCTTTTTACCTACTTTTCTTTCTTCTCCTTTACATTACAGTTGGCCTAGTAACTTACCCTGTACCTTCATTGGAATTATTGTCTGGTATATCTCATTATTATTGTGTAAAGCACGAAAAACGAGCTCTTAGGTTTACACTTGTTTCCCTTATTCATTAGCGAGGGTCTCGTACTGGCAGACTTGGTGCCTTTAGGTTGTATACGTTTGACTATTGGTCAGCTGCTAGTTAGCAATATGTTCACGTGCTACGTGACTCCAAAAGGGCTCACAAGGAGTGTGCCACGCTCGCCGCCATGGCTACTAGGAGCGCTCATTGATCCTCCCACGTTCAAATTGACATAGATACCCAATAAAGTGGCTGGGAATATGGCTGTCGTGGTAGCTCAGTGATAGAGCATCGAACGCATTATTCGAAGGTTGCAGGTATGAATCCCGTCCACGGCAAGGTAACTTTTCACCCACTTTTCTTCTCATTTACATTACAGTGGGCATATTAACTTACCCTGTACCTTCGTTGGCATGATTGTCTATTATATCTCAATAATTATGTGTAAAACGCGAAAAACGAGCTCTAAGGTTTACACTTGTTTTCCTTATTCATTAGCGAGGGTCTCGTACTGGCAGACTTGGTGCCTCTAGGTTGTATACGGTGGACTATTGGTCAGCTGCTAGTTAGCAATATGTTCACGTGCTACGTGACGCCAAACAGGCTCATAAGGAGTGTGCCACGCTCTCCGCCATGGCTACTAGTGGCGCTGACTGACACTCTCACGTTTAAGTTGACATAGATACCCAATAAAGTGGCTGGGAAAAAGGCTGTCGTAGTAGCTCAGTGGTAGACCATTGAACGCATTATTCGAAGGTCGCAGGTTCGGATCCTGTCCAAGGCAAGGTATCTTTTCACCCACATTTCTTTCTTCTCATTTACAATACAGTTGGCCTAATAACTTACCCTGTTCCTTTGTTGGCAATAATGTTCATTAGATCTCAATGATATTGTGTAAAACACGAAAAACGAGCCTTCAAGTTTACACTTGTTTCCCTCATTCATTAACGAGGGTCTCGTACTGGCAGACTTGGTGCCTCTAGGTTGTATACGGTGGACTATTGGTAAGCGGCCAGTTAGCAATATGTTCACGTGCTACGTGATGCCAAAAGGGTTCACAAGAAGTGTGCCACGCTCGCCGTCATGGCTACTAGGGGCGCTGACTGACACTCCCACGTTTGAATTGACATAGATACCCAATAAAGTGGCTGGGAAGATGGTTGTCGTGGTAGCTCAGTGGTGGAGCATCAAACACGTTATTCGAAGGTTGCAGGTCTGGATCCTGTCCAAGGAAAGGTATCTTTTTACCTACTTTTCTTTCTTCTCCTTTACATTACAGTTGGCCTAGTAACTTACCCTGTACCTTCATTGGAACTATTGTCTGTTATATCTCATTATTATTGTGTAAAACACGAAAAACGAGCTCTTAGGTTTACACTTGTTTCCCTTATTCATTAGCGAGGGTCTCGTACTGGCAGACTTGGTGCCTCTAGGTTGTATACGGTGGACTATTGGTCAGCTGCCAGTTAGCAATATGCTCACGTGCTACGTGACTCAAAAAGGGCTCACAAGGAGTGTGCCACGCTCACCGCCATGGCTACTAGGGGCGCTGATTGACCCTCCCACGTTCAAATTGACATAGATACCCAATAAAGTGGCTGGGAATATGGATCTCGTGGTAGCTCAGTGATAGAGCATCGAACGCCTTATTCTAAGGTTGCAGGTATGAATCCCGTCCACGGCAAGGTAACTTTTCACCCACTTTTCTTCTCATTTACATTACAGTTGGCCTAGTAACTTACCCTGTACCTTCGTTGGCAATATTGTCTGTTATATCTCATTAATATTGTGTAAACCACAAAACACGAGCTCTTAAGTTTACACTTGTTTCCCCTATTCATTAGCGAGGGTCTCGTACTGGCAGACTTGGTGCCTCTAGGTTGTATACGGTGGACTATTGGTCAGCTGCCATTTAGCAATATGTTCACGTGCTACGTGACGCCAAACAGGCTCATAAGGAGTGTGCCACGCTCTCCGCCATGGCTACTAGTGGCGCTGACTGACATTCTCACGTTTAAGTTGACATAGATACCCAATAAAGTGGCTGGGAAAAAGGCTGTCGTAGTAGCTCAGTGGTAGACCATTGAACGCGTTATTCGAAGGTCGCAGGTTCGGATCCTGTCCAAGGCAAGGTATCTTTTCACCCACATTTCTTTCTTCTCATTTACAATACAGTTGGCCTAAAAACTTACCCTGTTCCTTTGTTGGCAATAATGTTCATTAGATCTCAATGATATTGTGTAAAACACGAAAAACGAGCCTTCAAGTTTACACTTGTTTCCCTCATTCATTAACGAGGGTCTCCTACTGGCAGACTTGGTGCCTCTAGGTTGTATACGGTGGACTATTGGTAAGCGGCCAGTTAGCAATATGTTCACGTGCTACGTGACGCCAAACAGGCTCACAAGGAGTGTGTCACGCTTGCCGCCATGGCTACTAGTGGCGCTGACTGACACTCCCACGTTTGAATTGACATAGATACCCAATAAAAAGTGGCTGGTAAGATGGTTGTCGTGGTAGCTCAGTGGTGGAGCATCAAACACGTTATTCGAAGGTCGCAGGTCTGGATCCTGTCCAAGGAAAGGTATCTTTTTACCTACTTTTCTTTCTTCTCCTTTACATTACAGTTGGCCTAGTAACTTACCCTGTACCTTCATTGGAATTATTGTCTGGTATATCTCATTATTATTGTGTAAAACACGAAAAACGAGCTCTTAGGTTTACACTTGTTTCCCTTATTCATTAGCGAGGGTCTCGTACTGGCAGACTTGGTGCCTTTAGGTTGTATACGTTTGACTATTGGTCAGCTGCTAGTTAGCAATATGTTCACGTGCTACGTGACTCCAAAAGGGCTCACAAGGAGTGTGCCACGCTCGCCGCCATGGCTACTAGGGGCGCTCATTGATCCTCCCACGTTCAAATTGACATAGATACCCAATAAAGTGGCTGGGATTATGGCTGTCGTGGTAGCTCAGTGATAGAGCATCGAACGCATTATTCGAAGGTTGCAGGTATGAATCCCGTCCACGGCAAGGTAACTTTTCACCCACTTTTCTTCTCATTTACATTACAGTTGGCCTAGTAACTTACCCTGTACCTTCGTTGGCAATATTGTCTGTTATATCTCATTAATATTGTGTAAACCACAAAACACGAGCTCTTAAGTTTACACTTGTTTCCCTTATTAATTAACGAGGGTCTCGTACTGGCAGGCTTGGTGCCTCCAGTTTGTATATGGTGGACTATTGGTCAGCTGCCAGTTAGCAATATGTTCACGTGCTACGTGACGCCAAACAGGCTCATAAGGAGTGTGCCACGCTCTCCGCCATGGCTACTAGTGGCGCTGACTGACACTCTGACGTTTAAGTTGACATAGATACCCAATAAAGTGGCTGGGAAAAAGGCTGTCGTAGTAGCTCAGTGGTAGACCATTGAACGCATTATTCGAAGGTCTCAGGTTCGGATCCTGTCCAAGGCAAGGTATCTTTTCACCCACATTTCTTTCTTCTCGTTTACAATACAGTTGGCCTAATAACTTACCCTGTTCCTTTGTTGGCAATATTGTTCATTAGATCTCAATGATTTTGTGTAAAACACAAAAAACGAGCCTTCAATTTTACACTTGTTTCCCTCATTCATTAACGAGGGTCTCGTACTGGCAGACTTGGTGCCTCTAGGTTGTATACGGTGGACGATTGGTAAGCTGCCAGTTAGCAATATGTTCACGTGCTACGTGATGCCAAAAGGGTTCACAAGAAGTGTGCCACGCTCGCCGCCATGGCTACTAGGGGCGCTGACTGACACTCTCACGTTTAAATTGGCATAGATACCCAATAAAGTGCCAGGCAAGATGGCTGTTGTGGTAGCTCAGTGGCAGACCATCGAACGCCTTATTCGAAGGTCACAGGTTTGGATCGTGTCCACGGCAAGGTATCTTTTCACCAAATTTTCTTCTCATTTACATTACAGTTGGCATATTAACTTACCCTGTACCTTCCTTGGCATGATTGTCTGTTATATCTCATTAATATTGTGTAAACCACAAAACACGAGCTCTTAAGTTTACACTTGTTTCCCTTATTAATTAACGAGGGTCTCGTACTGGCAGGCTTGGTGCCTCCAGTTTGTATATGGTGGACTATTGGTCAGCTGCCAGTTAGCAATATGTTCACGTGCTACGTGACGCCAAACAGGCTCATAAGGAGTGTGCCACGCTCTCCGCCATGGCTACTAGTGGCGCTGACTGACAATCTCACGTTTAAGTTGACATAGATACCCAATAAAGTGCTGGGAAAAAGGCTGTCGTAGTAGCTCAGTGGTAGACCATTGAACGCGTTATTCGAAGGTCGCAGGTTCGGATCCTGTCCAAGGCAAGGTATCTTTTCACCCACAATTCTTTCTTCTCATTTACAATACAGTTGGCCTAATAACTTACCCTGTTCCTTTGTTGGCAATATTGTTCATTAGATCTCAATGATATTGCGTAAAACACGAAAAACGAGCCTTCAAGTTTACACTTGTTTCCCTCATTCATTAACGAGGGTCTCGTACTGGCAGACTTGGTGCCTCTAGGTTGTATACGGTGGACTATTGGTAAGCTGCCAGTTAGCAATATGTTCACGTGCTACGTGATGCCAAAAGGGTTCACAAGAAGTGTGCCACGCTCGCCGCCATTGCTACTAGTGGCTCTGACTGACACTCCCACGTTTGAATTGACATAGAAACCCAATAAAGTGCCTGGGAAGATGGCTGTCGTGGTAGCTCAGTGATAGAGCATCGAACGCATTATTCGATGTTTGCAGGTATGAATCCCGTCCACGGCAAGGTAACTTTTCACCAACTTTTCTTCTCATATACATTACAGTTGGCCTAGTAACTTACCCTGTACCTTCGTTGGCAATATTGTCTGTTATATCTTATTAATATTGTGTAAACCACAAAACACGAGCTCTTAGGTTTACACTTGTTTCCCTTATTAATTAACGATGGTCTCGTACTGGCAGGCTTGGTGCCTCCAGTTTGTATATGGTGGACTATTGGTAGCTGCCAGTTAGCAATATGTTCACGTGCTACGTGACGCCAAACAGGCTTATAAGGAGTGTGCCACGCTCTCCGCCATGGCTACTAGTGGCGCTGACTGACACTCTCACGTTTAAGTTGACATAGATACCCAATAAAGTGGCTGGGAAGATGGTTGTCGTGGGAGCTCAGTGGTGGAGCATCAAACACGTTATTCGAAGGTCGCAGGTCTGGATCCTGTCCAAGGAAAGGTATCTTTTTACCTACTTTTCTTTTTTCTCGTTTACATTACAGTTGGCCTAGTAACTTACCCTGTACCTTCATTGGAATTATTGTCTGTTATATCTCATTATTATTGTGTAAAACACGAAAAACGAGCTCTTAGGTTTACACTTGTTTCCCTTATTCATTAGCGAGGGTCTCGTACTGGCAGACTTGGTGCCTCTAGGTTGTATACGGTGGACTATTGCTAAGCTGCCAGTTAGGAATATGTGCACGTGCTACGTGACGCCAAACAGGCTCATAAGGAGTGTGCCACGCTCTCCGCCATGGCTACTAGTGGCGCTGACTGACAATCTCACGTTTAAGTTGACATAGATACAAAATAAAGTGGCTGGGAAAAAGGCTGTCGTAGTAGCTCAGTGGTAGACCATTGAACGCGTTATTCGAAGGTCGCAGGTTCGGATCCTGTCCAAGGCAAGGTATCTTTTCACCCACATTTCTTTCTTCTCATTTACAATACAGTTGGCCTAATAACTTACCCTGTTCCTTTGTTGGCAATATTGTTCATTAGATCTCAATGATATTGTGTAAAACACGAAAAACGAGCCTTCAAGTTTACACTTGTTTCCCTCATTCATTAACGAGGGTCTCGTGCTGGCAGACTTGGTGCCTCTAGGTTGTATACGGTGGACTATTGGTAAGCTGCCAGTTAGCAATATGTTCACGTGCTACGTGATGCCAAAAGGGTTCACAAGAAGTGTGCCACGCTCGCCGCCATGGCTACAAGGGGCGCTGGCTGACACTCCCACGTTTAAATTGGCATAGATACCCAATAAAGTGGCAGGCAAGATGGCAGTTGTGGTAGCTCAGTGGTAGACCATCGAACGCCTTATTCGAAGGTCACAGGTTAGGATCCTGTCCACGGCAAGGTATCTTTTCACCAAATTTTCATCTCATTTACATTACAGTTGGCATATTAACTTACCCTGTACCTTCGTTGGCATGATTGTCTATTATATCTCAATAATTATGTGTAAAACACGAAAAACGAGCTCTTAAGTTTACCCTTGTTTTCCTTATTCATTAACGAGGGTCTCGTACTGGCTGACTTGGTGCCTCTAGGTTGTATATGGTGAGTTATTGGTCAGCTGCCAGTTAGCAATATGTTCACGTGCTACGTGACGCCAAACAGGCTCACAAGGAGTGTGTCACGCTTGCCGCCATGGCTACTAGTGGCGCTGACTGACACTCTCACGTTTGAATTGACATAGATACCCAATAAAGTGGCTGGGAAGATGGTTGTCGTGGTAGCTCAGTGGTGGAGCATCAAACACGTTATTCGAAGGTCGCAGGTCTGGATCCTGTCTAAGGAAAGGTATCTTTTTACCTACTTTTCTTTCTTCTCCTTTACATTACAGTTGGCCTAGTAACTTACCCTGTACCTTCATTGGAATTATTGTCAGTTATATCTCATTATTATTGTGTAAAACACGAAAAACGAGCTCTTAGGTTTACACTTGTTTCCCTTATTCATTAGCGAGGGTCTCGTACTGGCAGACTTGGTGCCTCTAGGTTGTATACGGTGGACTATTGGTCAGCTGCCAGTTAGCAATATGTTCACGTGCTACGTGACTCCAAAAGGGCTCACAAGGAGTGTGCCACGCTCGCCGCCATGGCTACTAGGGGCGCTGATTGACCCTCCCACGTTCAAATTGACATAGATACCCAATAAAGTGGCTGGGAATATGGCTGTCGTGGTAGCTCAGTGATAGAGCATCGAACGCATTATTCGAAGGTTGCAGGTATGAATCCCGTCCACGGCAAGGTAAGTTTTCACCCACTTTTCTTCTCATTTACAATACAGTTGGCCTAGTAACTTACCCTGTACCTTCGTTGGCAATATTGTCTGTTATATCTCATTAATATTGTGTAAACCACAAAACACGAGCTCTTAAGTTTACACTTGTTTCCCTTATTAATTAACGAGCGTCTCGTACTGGCAGGCTTGGTGCCTCCAGTTTGTATATGGTGGACTATTGGTCAGCTGCCAGTTAGCAATATGTTCACGTGCTACGTGACTCCAGAAGGGCTCACAAGGAGTGTGCCACGCTCGCCGCCATATCTACTAGGGGCGCTGATTGACCCTCCCACGTTCAAATTGACATAGATACCCAATAAAGTGGCTGGGAATATGGCTGTCGTGGTAGCTCAGTGATAGAGCATTGAACGCGTTATTCGAAGGTCACAGGTTCGGATCATTTCCAAGGCAAGGTATCTTTTCACCCACTTTTCTTTCTTCTCATTTACAATACAGTTGGCCTAATAACTTACCCTGTTCCTTTGTTGGCAATATTGTTCATTAGATCTCAATGATATTGTGTAAAACACGAAAAACGAGCCATCAAGTTTACACTTGTTTCCCTCATTCATTAACGAGGGTCTCGTACTGGCAGACTTGGTGCCTCTAGGTTGTATACGGTGGACTATTGGTAAGCTGCCAGTTAGCAATATGTTCACGTGCTACGTGAGGCCAAAAGGGTTCACAAGAAGTGTGCCACGCTCGCCGCCATGGCTACTAGGGGCGCTGACTGACACTCCCACGTTTAAATTGGCATAGATACCCAATAAAGTGGCAGGCAAGATGGCTGTTGTGGTAGCTCAGTGGTAGACCATCGAACGCCTTATTCGAAGGTCACAGGTTTGGATCCTGTCCACGGCAAGGTATCTTTTCACCAAATTTTCTTCTCAATTACATTACAGTTGGCATATTAACTTACCCTGTACCTTCGTTGGCATGATTGTCTATTATATCTTAATAATTATGTGTAAAACACGAAAAACGAGCTCTTAAGTTTACCCTTGTTTTCCTTATTCATTAACGAGGGTCTCGTACTGGCTGACTTGGTGCCTCTAGGTTGTATACGGTGGACTATTGGTCAGCTGCCAGTTAGCAATATGTTCACGTGCTACGTGACGCCAAACAGGCTCATAAGGAGGGTGCCACGCTCGCCGCCGTGGCTACTAGTGGCGCTGACTGACACTCTCGCGTTTAAATTGATATACATACTCAATAAAGTGGCTGGGAAGATGGCTATCATATTAGCTCAGTGGTACACCATCGAACGCGTTATTCGAAGGTCGCCGGTTCGGATCCTGTCCACGGCAAGGTATCTTTTCACCCACTTTTATTTCTTTTCCTTTGTATTACAGTTGGCCTAATAACTTACCCTGTACTTTCGTGAGAATTATTGTCTGTTAGATCTCAATATTATTGCGTAAAACACTGAAAACGAGCCGTTAAGTTTACACTTGTTTCCCTCATTCATTAACGAGGGTCTCGTACTGGCAGACTTGGTGCCTCTAGGTTATATACGGTTGACTATTGGTCAGCTGCCAGTCAGCAATATGTTCACGTGCTACGTGACGCCAAACAGGCTTATAATTAGTGTGCCACACTCGCCGCCATGGTACTTGTGGCGCTGACTGACACTGCGGTTTAAATTGACACAGATACCCAATAAAGTGGCTGGGAAGATGGCTGTCGTGGTAGCTCAGTGGTAGTACATCGAACGCGTTATTCGAAGGTCACAGATTCGGATCCTGTCCACGGCAAGGTATCTTTTCACCCACTTTTCTTTCTTTTTCTTTACATTACAGTTAGCCTAATAACTTACCCTGTACCTTCGTGGCAATTATTGTCTGTTAGATCTCAATATTATTGCGTAAAACACTGAAAACGAGCCGTTAAGTTTACACTTGTTTCCCTTAGTCATTAGCGAGGGTCTCGTACTGGCAGACTTGGTCCCTCTAGGTTGTATATGGTGGACTATTGGTCAGCTGCCAGTTAGCAATATGTTCACGTGCTACGTGACGCCAAACAAGCTCATAAGGAGTGTGCCACGCTCGCCGCCATGGCTACTAGTAGTGCTGACTGACACTACCACGTTTAAATTGACACAGATACCCAATAAAGTGGCTGGGAAGATGGCTGTCGTGGTAGCTCAGTGGTAGTACATCGAACGCGTTATTCGAAGGTCACAGATTCGGATCCTGTCCACGGCAAGGTATCTTTTCACCCACTTTTCTTTCTTTTTCTTTACATTACAGTTAGCCTAATAACTTACCCTGTACCTTCGTGGCAATTATTGTCTGTTAGATCTCAATATTATTGCGTAAAACACTGAAAACGAGCCGTTAAGTTTACACTTGTTTCCCTTATTCATTAACGAGGGTCTCTTACTGGCAGACTTGGTGCCTCTAGGTTGTTTACGGTGGACTATTGGTCAGCTGCCAGTTAGAAATATGTTCACGTGCTACGTGACGTCAAACAGGCTCATAAGGAGTGTTCCACGCTTGCTGCCATGGCTACTAGAGGTGCTGACTGACACTCCCACGTTGAAATTGACATAGATACCCAATAAAGTGGCTGCGAAGATGGCTGTCGTGGTAGATCAGTGGTGGAGCATCGAACGCGTTATTCGAAGGTCGCAGGTTCGGATCCTGTCCAAGGCAAGGTATCTTTTCACCCACATTTGTTTCTTCTCATTTACATTACAGTTGGCCTAATACCTTACCCTGATCCTTTGTTGGCATTATTGTCGATTAGATCTCAATAATATTGTGAAAAACACGAAAAACGAGCCTTAAGTTTACACTTGTTTCCCTCATTCATTAACGAGGGTCTCGTACTGGCAGACTTGGTGCCTCTAGGTTGTATAGGATGGACTATTGGTCAGCTGCCAGTTACCAATATGTTACCAATATGGAAGAAGGCTGTCGTGGTAGCTCAGTGGTAGACCATCGAACGCGTTATGCGAAGGTCGCAGATTTGGATCCTGTCCACGGCAAGGTATCTTTTCACCCACAATTTTTTCTTCTCCTTTACATTACAGTTGGCCTAATAACTTACCCTGTACCTTCGTGGGAATTATTGTCTGTTAGATCTCAATATTATTGCGTAGAACACTAAAAACGAGCCTTTAAGTTTACGCTTGTTTCCCTCATTCATTAACGAGGGTCTCGTACTGGCAGACTTGGTGCCTCTAGGTTGTATACGGTGGACTATTGGTAAGCTGCCAGTTAGCAATATGTTCACGTGCTACGTGATGCCATAAGGGTTCACAAGGAGTGTGCCATACTCGCCGCCATGGCTACTAGGGGAGCTGACAGACACTCTCACGTTTAAATTGGCATAGATACCCAATAAAGTGGCTGGGAAGATGGCTGTCGTATTAGCTCCGTGGTAGACCATCGAACGCGTTATTCGAAGGTCGCAGGTTCGGATCCTGTCCAAGGCAAGGTATCTTTTCACCAACTTTTCTTTTTTCTCATTTACATTACAGTTGCCCTAATAACTTACCTTGTACCTTCGTTGGCATTATTGTCCGTTAGATCTCAATATTATTGTGTAAAACACGAAAACGAGCTCTTAAGTTTACAGTTGTTTCCCTTATTCATTAGCGAGGTTCTCGTACTAGCAGACTTTGTCCCTCTAGGTTGTATACGGTGGACTATTGGTCAGCTGCCAGTTAGAAATATCCACACGTGCTACGTGACGCCAAAAGGGCTCACAAGGAGTGTGCCACGCTTGCCGCCATGGCTACTTGGGGCGCTGATTGACACTCTCACGTTCAAATTGACATAGATACCCAATAAAGTGGCTGGGAATATGGCTGTTGTGGTAGCTCAGTGATAGAGCATCGAACGCATTATTTGAAGGTCGCAGGCACGAATCCCGTCCACGGCAAGGTATCTTTTCACCCACTTTTCTTCTCATTTACATTACAGTTGGCCTAGTAACTTACCCTGTACCTTCGTTGGCAATATTGTCTGTAATATCTCATTAATATTGTGTAAAAGACGAAAAACGAGCCTTTAAGTTTACACTTGTTTCCCTTATTCATTAGCGAGGGTCTCGTACTGGCAGACTTGGTGCCTCTAGGTTGTATACGGTGGACTATTGGTCAGCTGCCAGTTAGCAATATGTTCACGTGCTACGTGACTCCAAAAGGGCTCACAAGGAGTGTGCCACGCTCGCCCTCATGGCTACTAGTAGTGCTGACTGACACTCCCACGTTTAAATTGACACAGATACCCAATAAAGTGGCTGGGAAGATGGCTGTCGTGGTAGCTCAGTGGTAGATCATCGAACGCGTTATTCGAAGGTCGCAGATTCGGATCCTGTTCATGGCAAGGTATCTTTTCACCCACTTTTCTTTCTTTTCCTTTACATTACAGTTGGCCTAATAACACACCCTGTACCTTCGTGGGAATTATTGTCTGTTAGATCTCAATATTATTGCGTAAAACACTAAAAACGAGCCGATAAGTTTACACTTGCTCCCTCATTCATTAACGAGGGTCTCGTACTGGCAGACTTGGTGCCTCTAAGTTGTATATGGTGGAGTATTGGTCAGCTGCCAGTTAGCAATATGTTCACGTGCTACGTGACGCCAAACAGGCTCACAAGGAGTGTGCCACGCTTGCCGCAATGGCTACTAGTGGCGCTGACTGACGCTCCCGCGTTTAAATTGACATAGATACCCAATAAAGTGGCTGGGAAGATGGCTGTGGTGGTAGCTCAGTGGTGGAGCATCGAACGCGTTATTCGAAGGTCGCAGGTTCGGATCCTGGGCAAGGCAAGGTATCTTTTCACCCACTTTTGTTTCTTCTCATTTACATTACAGTTGGCCTAATACCTTACCCTGATCCTTTGTTGGCATTATTGTCGATTAGATCTCAATAATATTGTGAAAAACACGAAAAACGAGCCTTTAAGTTTACACTTGTTTCCTCATTCATTAACGAGGGTCTCGTACTGGCAGACTTGGTGCCTCTAGGTTGTATAGGATGGACTATTGGTCAGCTGCCAGTTACCAATATGTTACCAATATAGAAGAAGGCTGTCGTGGTAGCTCAGTGGTAGACCATCGAACGTGTTTTGCGAAGGTCGCAGATTTGGATCCTGTCCACGGCAAGGTATCTTTTCACCCACTATTTTTTCTTCTCCTTTACATTACAGTTGGCCTAATAACTTACCCTGTACCTTCGTGGGAATTATTGTCTGTTAGATCTCAATATTATTGCGTAAAACACTAAAAACGAGCCTTTAAGTTTACGCTTGTTTCCCTCATTCATTAACGAGGGTCTCGTACTGGCAGGTTTGGTGCCTCTAGGTTGTATACGGTGGACTATTGGTAAGCTGCCAGTTAGCAATATGTTCACGCGCTACGTGATGCCAAAAGGGTTCACAAGGAGTGTGCCACGCTCGCCGCCATGGCTACTAGGGGAGCTGACTGACACTCTCACGTTTAAATTGACATAGATACCCAATAGAGTGGCTGGGAAGATGGCTGTCATGGTAGCTCAGTGGTAGACCATCGAACGTGTTATTCGAAGGTCGCAGATTCGGATCCTGTCCACGGCAAGGTATCTTTTCACCCAATTTTCTTTCTTCTCCTTTACATTACAGTTGGCCTAATAACTTATCCGTTACCTTCGTGGGAATTATTGTTTGTTAGATCTCAGTATATTTGCCTAAAACATTAAAAACGAGCCGTTAAGTTTACACTTGTTTCCCTCATTCCTTAACGAGGGTCTCGTACTGGCAGACTTGGTGCCTCTAGGTTGTATACGGTGGACTATTGGTCAGCTGCCAGTTAGCAATGTGTTCACGTGCTACGTGACGCAAAACAGGCTCATAAGGAGTGTGCCACGCTGGCCACCATGGCTACTAGTGGCGCTGACTGACACTCCCACGTTTAAAATAAAGTGGCTGGGAAGATGGCTGTCGTATTAGCTCAGTGGTAGACCATCGAACGCGTTATTCGAAGGTCTCAGGTTCGGATCCTGTCCAAGGCAAGGTATCTTTTCACCCACTTTTCTTTCTTCTCATTTACATTACAGTTGCCCTAATAACTTACCCTGTACCTTCGTTGGCATTATTGTCCGTTAGATCTCATTATTATTGTGTAAAACACGAAAACGAGCTCTTAATTTTACAGTTCTCTCCCTTATTCATTAGCGTGGTTCTCGTACTAGCAGACTTGGTCCCTCTAGGTTGTATACGGTGGACTATTGGTCAGCTGCCAGTTAGCAATATGTTCACGTGCTACGTGACGCCAAAAGGGCTCAAAAGGAGTGTGCCACACTCGCCGCCATGGCTACTTGGGGCGCTGATTGACACTCTCACGTTCAAATTGACATAGATACCCAATAAAGTGGCTGGGAATATGGCTGTCGTGGTAGCTCAGTGATAGAGCATCGAACGCATTATTTGAAGGTCGCAGTCTTGACTCCCGTCCACGGCAAGGTATCTTTTCACCCACTTTTCTTCTCATTTACATTACAGTTGGCCTAGTAACTTACCCTGTACCTTCGTTGGCAATATTGTCTGTTATATTTCATTAATAATGTGTAAAAGACGAAAAACGAGCCTTTAAGTTTACACTTGTTTCCCTCATTCATTAATGAGGGTCTTGTACTAGCAGACTTGGTGCCTCTAGGTTTATACGGTGGACTATTGGCAAGCTGCCAGTTAGCATTATGTTCACGTGCTACGTGATGCCAAAAGGGTTCACAACGAGTGTGCCACGCTCGCCGCCATGGCTACTAGGGGCGCTGACTGACACTCCCACGTTTAAATTGGCATAGATACCCAATAAAGTGACAGGCAAGATGGCTGTTGTGGTAGCTCAGTGGTACACCATCGAACGCCTTATTCGAAGGTCACAGGTTCGGATCCTGTCCACGGCAAGGTATCTTTTCACCAAATTTTCTTCTCATCTACATTACAGTTGGCATAATAACTTACCCTGTACCTTCGTTGGCATTATTGTCTATTATATCTCAATAATATTGTGTAAAACACGAAAAACCAGCCCTTAAGTTTACCCTTGTTTTTTCTTATTCATTAACGAGGGCCTCGTACTGGCAGACTTGGTGACTCTAGGTTGTATACGGTGGACTATTGGTCAGCTGCCAGTTAGCAATATGTTCACGTGCTACGTGACGCCAAACAAGCTCATAAGGAGTGTGCCACGCTCGCCGCCATTGCTACTAGTAGTGCTGACTGACACTACCACGTTTAAATTGACACAGATACCCAATAAAGTGGCTGGGAAGAGGGCTGTCGTGGTAGCTCAGTGGTAGACCATCCAACGCGTTATTCGAAGGTCGCCGGTTCGGATCCTGTCCACGGCAAGGTATCTTTTCACCCACTTTTCTTTCTTCTCATTTACATTGAAGTTGCCCTAATAACTTACCCTGTACCTTCGTTGGCATTATTGTCCGTTAGATCTCATTATTATTGTGTAAAACACAAAAAAACGAGCCCCTAAGTTTACACTTGCTTCTCTTATTCATTACCGAGGGTCTCGTAGTGGCAGACTTGGTGCCTTTAGGTTGTGTACGGTGGACTATTGGTCAGCTGCCAGTTAGCAATATGTTCACGTGCTACGTGACGCCAAACAGGCTCACAAAGAGTGTGCCACGCTTGCCGCCATGGCTACCAGTGGCGCTGACTGACACTCCCACGTTTAAATTGACATAGATACCCAATAAAGTGGCTGGGAAGATGGCTGTCGTGGTAGCTCAGTGGTGGAGCACCGAACGCGTTATTCGAAGGTCGCAGGTTCGGATCCTGTCCACGGCAAGGTATCTTTTCACCCACTTTTCTTTCTTTTCCTTTACATTTCAGTTGGCCTAATAACTTACCCTGTACTTTACTGAGAATTATTGTCTGATAGATCTCAATATTATTGCGTAAAACACTGAAAACGAGCCGTTAAGTTTACACTTGTTTCCCTAATTCATTAACGAGGGTCTCGTACTGGCAGACTTGGTGCCTCTAGGTTATATACGGTTGACTATTGGTCAGCTGCCAGTCAGCAATATGTTCACGTGCTACGTGACGCCAAACGGGCTTATAATTAGTGTTCAACACTCGCCGCCATGGCTACTAGTGGCGCTGACTGACACTCCCACGTTTAAATTGACATAGATAACCAATAAAGTGGCTGTCGTGGTAGCTCAGTGGTGGAGCATCGAACGCGTTATTCGAAGGTCGCAGGTTCGGATCCTGTCCAAGGCAAGGTATCTTTTCACCCACTTTTGTTTTTTCTCATTTACATTACAGATGGCCTAATAACTTACCCTGATCCTTTGTTCGCATTATTGTCCATTAGATCTCAATAATATTGTGAAAAACACGAAAAACGAGCCTTTAGGTTTACACTTGTTTCCCTCATTCATTAACGAGGGTCTCGTACTGGCAGACTTGGTGCCTCTAAGTTGTATACGATGGACTATTGGTCAGCTGCCAGTTACCAATATGTTACCAATATGGAAGAAGGGTGTCGTGGTAGCTCAGTGGTAGGCCATCGAACGCGTTATGCGAAGGTCGCAGATTTGGATCCTGTCCACGGCAAGGTATCTTTTCACCCACTATTTTTTCTTCTCCTTTACATTACAGTTGGCCTAATAACTTACCCTGTACCTTCGTTGGAATTATTGTCTGTTATAACTCATTATTATTGTGTAAAACACGAAAAACGAGCTCTTAGGTTTACACTTGTTTCCCTTATTCATTAGCGAGGGTCTCGTACTGGCAGACTTGGTGCCTCTAGGTTGTATACGGTGGACTATTGGTCTGGTGCCAGTTAGCAATATGTTCACGTGCTACGTGACTCCAGAAGGGCTCACAAGGAGTGTGCCACACTCGCCGCCATATCTACTAGGGGCGCTGATTGACCCTCCCACGTTCAAATTGACATAGATACCCAATAAAGTGGCTGGGAATATGGCTGTCGTGGTAGCTCAGTGATAGAGCATCGAACGCATTATTCGAAGGTTGCAGGTATGAATCCCGTCCACGGCAAGGTATCTTTTCACCCACTTTTCTTCTCATTTACATTACAGTTGGCCTAGTAACTTACCCTGTACCTTCGTTGGCAATATTGTCCTTTATATCTCATTAATATTGTGTAAACCATAAAACACGAGCTCTTAAGCTTACACTTGTTTCCCTTAATTATTAACGAGGGTCTCGTACTGGCAGGCTTGGTGCCTCCAGTTTGTATATGGTGGACTATTTGTCAGCTGCCAGTTAGCAATATGTTCACGTGCTACGTGACGCCAAACAGGCTCATAAGGAGTGTGCCACGCTCTCAGCCATGGCTACTAGTGGCGCTGACTGACACTCTCACGTTTAAGTTGACATAGATACCCAATAAAGTGGCTGGGAAAAAGGCTTTCGTAGTAGCTCAGTGGTAGACCATTGAACGCGTTATTCGAAGGTCGCAGGTTCGGATCCTTTCCAAGGCAAGGTATCTTTTCACCCACTTTTCTTTCTTCTCATTTACAATACAGTTGGCCTAATAACTTACCCTGTTCCTTTGTTGGCAATATTGTTCATTAGATCTCAATGATATTGTGTAAAACACGAAAAACGAGCCATCAAGTTTACACTTGTTTCCCTCATTCATTAACGAGGGTCTCGTACTGGCAGACTTGGTGCCTCTAGGTTGTATACGGTGGACTATTGGTAAGCTGCCAGTTAGCAATATGTTCACGTGCTACGTGATGCCAAAAGGGTTCACAAGAAGTGTGCCACGCTCGCCGCCATGGCTACTAGGGGCGCTGACTGACACTCCCACGTTTAAATTGGCATAGATACCCAATAAAGTGGCAGGCAAGATGGCTGTTGTGGTAGCTCAGTGGTAGACCATCGAACGCCTTATTCGAAGGTCACAGGTTTGGATCCTGTCCACGGCAAGGTATCTTTTCACCAAATTTTCTTCTCAATTACATTACAGTTGGCATATTAACTTACCCTGTACCTTCGTTGGCATGATTGTCTATTATATCTTAATAATTATGTGTAAAACACGAAAAACGAGCTCTTAAGTTTACCCTTGTTTTCCTTATTCATTAACGAGGGTCTCGTACTGGCTGACTTGTTGCCTCTAGGTTGTATACGGTGGACTATTGGTCAGCTGCCAGTTAGCAATATGTTCACGTGCTACGTGACGCCAAACAGGCTCATAAGGAGGGTGCCACGCTCGCCGCCGTGGCTACTAGTGGCGCTGACTGACACTCTCGCGTTTAAATTGATATACATACTCAATAAAGTGGCTGGGAAGATGGCTATCATATTAGCTCAGTGGTAGACCATCGAACGCGTTATTCGAAGGTCGCCGGTTCGGATCCTGTCCACGGCAAGGTATCTTTTCACCCACTTTTCTTTCTTTTCCTTTGTATTACAGTTGGTCTAATAACTTACCCTGTACTTTCGTGAGAATTATTGTCTGTTAGATCTCAATATTATTGCGTAAAACACTGAAAACGAGCCGTTAAGTTTACACTTGTTTCCCTCATTCATTAACGAGGGTCTCGTACTGGCAGACTTGGTGCCTCTAGGTTATATACGGTTGACTATTGGTCAGCTGCCAGTCAGCAATATGTTCACGTGCTACGTGACGCCAAACAGGCTTATAATTAGTGTGCCACACTCGCCGCCATGGTACTAGTGGCGCTGACTGACACTGCGGTTTAAATTGACACAGATACCCAATAAAGTGGCTGGGAAGATGGCTGTCGTGGTAGCTCAGTGGTAGACCTTCGAACGCGTTATTCGAAGGTCGCAGGTTCGGATCCTGTCCAAGAAAAGGTATCTTTTTACCTACTTTTCTTTCTTCTCCTTTACAATACAGTTGGCCTAATAACTTACCCTGTACCTTTGTTGGAATTATTGTCTGCTATATCTCATTATTATTGTGTAAAACACGAAAAACGAGCTGTTAAGTTTACACTTGTTTCCCTTAGTCATTAGCGAGGGTCTCGTACTGGCAGACTTGGTCCCTCTAGGTTGTATATGGTGGACTATTGGTCAGCTGCCAGTTAGCAATATGTTCACGTGCTACGTGACGCCAAACAAGCTCATAAGGAGTGTGCCACGCTCGCCGCCATGGCTACTAGTAGTGCTGACTGACACTACCACGTTTAAATTGACACAGATACCCAATAAAGTGGCTGGGAAGATGGCTGTCGTGGTAGCTCAGGGGTAGTACATCGAACGCGTTATTCGAAGGTCACAGATTCGGATCCTGTCCACGGCAAGGTATCTTTTCACCCACTTTTCTTTCTTTTTCTTTACATTACAGTTAGCCTAATAACTTACCCTGTACCTTCGTGGCAATTATTGTCTGTTAGATCTCAATATTATTGCGTAAAACACTGAAAACGAGCCGTTAAGTTTACACTTGTTTCCCTTATTCATTAACGAGGGTCTCTTACTGGCAGACTTGGTGCCTCTAGGTTGTTTACGGTGGACTATTGGTCAGCTGCCAGTTAAAAATATGTTCACGTGCTACGTGACGTCAAACAGGCTCATAAGGAGTGTTCCACGCTTGCTGCCATGGCTACTAGAGGTGCTGACTGACACTCCCACGTTTAAATTGACATAGATACCCAATAAAGTGGCTGCGAAGATGGCTGTCGTGGTAGATCAGTGGTGGAGCATCGAACGCGTTATTCGAAGGTCGCAGGTTCGGATCCTGTCCAAGGCAAGGTATCTTTTCACCCACATTTGTTTCTTCTCATTTACATTACAGTTGGCCTAATACCTTACCCTGTACCTTCGTGGGAATTATTGTCTGTTAGATCTCAATATTATTGCGTAAAACACTAAAAACGAGCCATTAACTTTACACTTGTTTCCCTCATTCATTAACGAGGGTCTCGTACTGGCAGACTTGGTGCCTCTAGGTTGTATACGGTGGACTATTGGTCAGCTGCCAGTTAGCAATATTTTCACGTGCTACGTGACGTCAAACAGGCTCATAAGGAGTGTGCCACGCTCGCCGCCATGGCTACTAGTGGCGCTGACTGACACTCCCATGTTTAAGTTGACATAGATACCCACTAAAGTGGCTGGGAAGATGGCTGTCGTAGTAGCTCAGTGGTAGACCATCGAACGCGTTATTCGAAGGTCGCCGGTTCGGATCCTGTCCAAGGCAAGGTATCTTTTCACCCACTTTTCTTTCTTCTCATTTACATTGTAGTTGCCCTAATAACTTACCCTGTACCTTCGTTGGCATTATTGTCCGTTAGATCTCATTATCATAGTGTAAAACACAAAAAAATGAGCCCCTAAAATTACACTTGTTTCCCTTATTCATTAACGAGGGTCTCGTACTGGCCGACTTGGTGCCTCTAGCTTGTGTACGGTCGACTATTGGTCAGCTGCCAGTTAGCAATATGTTCACGTGCTACGTGACGCCAAACAGGCTCACAAGTAGTGTGCCACACTTGCCGCCATGGCTACTAGTGGCGCTGTCTGACACTCCCAAGTTTAAATTGACATAGATACCCCATAAAGTGGCTGGGAAGATGGCTGTCGTGGTAGCTCAGTGGTGGAGCATCGAACACGTTATTCGAAGGTCGCTGGTTCGGATCCTGTCCGAGGAAAGGTATCTTTATACCTACTTTTCTTTCTTCTCCTTTACATTACAGTTGGCCTAATAACTTACCCTGAACCTTCGTTTGAATTATTGTCTGTTATATCTCATTATTATTGTGTAAAACACGAAAAACGAGCTCTTAAGTTTACACTTCTTTCCCTTATTCATTACCGAGGGTCTCGTGCTGGCAGCCTTGGTGCCTCTAGGTTGTATACGGTGGACGATTGGTCAGCTGCCAGTTAGCAATATGTTCACGTGCTACGTGACGCCAAACAAGCTCGTAAGAAGTGTGCCACGCTCACCACCATTGCTACTAGTAGTGCTGACTGACACTCCCACGTTCAAATTGACACAGATACCCAATAAATTGGCTGGGAAGATGGCTGTCGTAGTAGCTCAGTGGTAGACCATCGAATGCGTTATTCGAAGGTCGCAGGTTTGGATCCTGGCCAAGGCAAGGTATCTTTTCACCCACTTTTCTTTCTTCTCATTTACATTACAGTTGGCCTAATAACTTACCTTGTTCCTTTGTTGGCAATATTGTCCAATAGATCTCAATAATATTGTAAAAACACAAAAAAGGAGCCTTTAAGTTTACACTTGTTTCTCTCATTCATTAACGAGGGTCTCGTACTGGCAGACTTGGATCCACTAGGTTGTATACGATGGACTATTGGTCAGCTGCCAGTTAGCAATATGTTCACGTGCTACGTGACGCCAAATGGCCTCACAAGGAGTGTGCCACGCTCGCCGCCATGGCTACTAGTGGCGCTGACTGACACTCCCACGTTTAATTTGACATAGATATCCAATAAAGTGGCAGGGAAGGTGGCTGTCGTAGTAGCTCAGTGGAAGACCATCGAACGCGTTATTCGAAGGTCGCAGGTTCGGATCCTGTTCACAGCAAGGTATCTTTTCACCCACTTTTCTTTCTTCCTATTTACATTACAGTTGGCCTAATAACTTACCCTGTTCTTTCGTTGGCATTATTGTCCGTTAGATCTCAATATTATTGTAAAACACGAAAAACGAGCCCTTAAGTTTACACTTGTTTCCCTTATTCATTAACAATGGTCTCGTACTGGCAGACTTGGTGCCTCTAGTTTGTATATGGTGGACTATTGGTCAGCTGCCAGTTAGCAATATGTTCACGTGCTAGGTGACGCCAAGCAGGCTCATAAGGAGTGTGCCACGCTCGCCACCATGGCTTCTAGTGGCACTGACTGACACTCTCACGTTTAAGTTGAGATAGATACCCAATAAAGTAGCTGGCAAGAAGGCTGTCGTAGTAGCTCAGTGGTAGACCATTGAACGCGTTTTTCGAAGGTCGCAGGTTCGGATCCTGTTCAAGGCAAGGTATCTTTTCACCCACATTTCTTTCTTCTCATTTAAATTACAGTTGGCCTAATAACTTACCCTGTTCCTTTGTTGGCATTTTTGTCCATTAGATCTCAATAATATTGTGTAAAACACGAAAAACGAGCCTTTAAGTTTACACTTGTTTCCCTCATTCATTAACGAGGGTCTCGTACTGGCAGACTTGGTGCCTCTAGGTTGTATACGGCGGACTATTGGTCAGCTGCCAGTTAGCAATATGTTCACGTGCTACGTGACGCCAAACAAGCTCGTAAGGAGTGTGCCACGCTCGCCGCCATGGCTACTAGTAGTGCTGACTGACACTCCCACGTTTAAATTGACACAGATACCCAATAAAGTGGCTGAGAAGATGGCTGTCGTGGTAGCTCAGTGGTAGACCATCGAACGCGTTATTCGAAGGTCGCCGATTCGGATCCTGTCCACTGCAAGGTATCTTTTCACCCACTTTTCTTTCTTCTCCTTTACATTACAGTTGGCCTAATAACTTACCCTGTACCTTCGTCGGCATTATTGTCCGTTAGATCTCATTATTAATGTGTAAAACACAAAAAACGAGCCACTAAGTTTACACTTGTTTCCCTTATTCATTCACGTGGATCTCGTAGTGGCAGACTTTGGGCCTCTAGGTTGTGTACGGTGGAGTAATGGTCAGCTGCCAGTTAGCATTATGTTCACGTGCTACGTGACGCCAAACATGCTCACAAGGAGTGTGCCACGCTTGCCGCCATGGCTACTAGTGGCGCTGACTGACACTCCCACGTTTAAATTGACATAGATATCCAATAAAGTGGCTGGGAAGATGGCTGTCGTGGTAGCTTAGTGGTGGAGCATGGAACGAGTTATTCGAAGGTCGCAGGTTCGGATCCTGTCCAAGGAAAGGTATCTTTTTACCTACTTTTCTTTCTTCTCCTTTATATTACAGTTGGCCTAATAACTTACCCTCTTCCTTTGTTGGCATTATTGTCCATTACATCTCAATAATATTGTCTAAAACACGAAAAACGAGCCTTTAAGTTTACACTTGTTTCCCTTATTCATTAACGAGGGTCTCGTACTGGCAGACTTGGTGCCTCTAGGTTGTGTACGGTGGACTATTGGTCAGCTGCCAGTTAGCAATATGTTCACGTGCTACATGACGCCCAACAGGCTCACAAGGAGTGTGCCACGCTTGCCGCCATGGCTACTAGTGGCGCTGACTGACACTCCCACGTTTAAATTGACATAGATACCCAATAAAGTGGCTGGGAAGATGGCTGTCGTGGTAGCTCAGTGGTGGAGCATCGAACGCGTTATTCGAAGGTCGCAGGTTCGGATCCTGTCCCCGGCAAGGTATCTTTTCGCCCACTATTCTTTCTTTTCCTTTACATTACAGTTGGCCTAATAACTTACCCTGTACCTTCGTGGGAATTATTGTCTGTTAGATCTCAATATTGTTACGTGATTTCGTCTGACTGAAAGAGGGCATAGTGGGGCATACCCAAGAAAAGGTGCCTCAGACTGATAGTAAAGAAGTGGACGTTGTGGGTGAGCTGCGTTGTGGCTGCGGATTGACAGCTGTTATTTTCCACGTAACATTTTTGTGGAAGTGCTGGGTGCTCTTCTGACAACGGAGCTACGCAGTGGACACCTCCTTAAGTCTGCTACCATGGCTCCGGTTGAGGATGCGGCTTCGCCAACTACCTCAGCAACGACAGCAACCAGGTACGTCGCCCTAACGCAACCCCGTGATCCTGGTACCTTTACTGGAGAGGACAACGCGAATGTGGACAAGTGGCTTAGCATGTACGAGCGCGTCAGCAAACAATATGGCTGGGACCCAACCGTTATGCTAGCGAATGTATTTTCTATCTTGACAAGACCCCCTCGCTTCTGGTTTGAGACCCACGAGCGCGAAATTACAAGCTGGGAAATGTTTAAACAACAGCTCCGCGACCTCTTTGGCAACCCGTTTGGTCAACAGCTTGATGCCCGAAAGCAATTGGCCGTACGTACACAGACGTCCACTGAGCCCTACTTGACTTATATTTAAGACGTCTTAGCGTTGTGTCAAAGGGCCGATCCCAACATGACTGAGGCCGACAAGATTTCGCACGTTTCAAAAGGAATCGCTGACGATGCGTTCAGCCTGCTTGTATTTACCAACGTAACGACCATCGACGCCGTGATCAAAGAGTGCCGCCGTCTCGAGCAGGCGAAGAGTCGACGCATTTTGCAGCAGTTTCAGCGCCTACCCAACACCGCGGCAACGTCGTCTTGCGAAGCCACTCCTTGTCATCCGTCTACAACCGAAGACGTGACGCTCATCATCCGACGTGAACTCGAGGCCGCTTACCCGGCTGCCAACAAACCTACGTTGCCCGACGCCTCAACGCCAGCTGTCGCCTTGATCCAGGCTGTTGTCCGCCAGAAATTCGCTAACCTTGGTATTCTGTCCACTGCACCCACCCTGGATAATATTGGCCCCTCGATAGCTTCTGTGGACATGAGACGTCGCCGTCCGTACTCTATTCGAACCAGGAACCCGTCTGAATGGCGAACAGCTGATGATAAGCCGATCTGCTTCCGCTGTGGTCGTGCTGGACACATCGCTCGTTACTGCCGCAGCCAATGGCCATCTATGTCTTCTGGCTCGTACCCCGCTTACAGTAACTCATTCCGTCCACCAAACCACCGTTATCCGACCCGCACTGAGTCTACAGTATTTACTGCCCCTGAGGATTACGGCCACCCTGTCCCGTCGTCGCCACCGCCTCAAAGCCGCCCTTCTCGTTCAAATACGCGTCGAAGCTCTCCCTCACCATCGTTTAACCGCCGCATGTCCCTGGAAAACTAGGCTGCGCAGCTTCTGGAGGTGAAGCTGCCCTGTCGACCTTACCCAAAAATCCTCTGTTGCCCTTACGTTTGAACCGGAACACCCTAGAAGTATATGTTGATGGCACACTTGTTGAAGCTTTGATAGATACGGGCGCTCACATCTGTAATATGAGTTCGCATTTTTGTCGTCGCATGAAGAAGGTTCTCACGCCCCCCTTGACCAGTGTCGTCCAAGTTGCAGATGGTGCAACAGTCCCTGTCGTCGGTATGTGCACAGCTCAACTTACCGTAGCCGGTCATCGAGTGGTCGTCCTTTTTACCATGCTTGCAACATGTCTCCACGACCTCATACTAGGCCTCAATTTTCTTGCTGCCAATTGTGCTCTAATTGATTGCTCCGCTGGGGTCCTCCGCCTTGAACTGCCACAAATCAGTGCCGCCCCGTACCAACCTACATGCCGATTACAATGCAGCGACTTTGTTCGCCTGCCCTGCAAAACTGTGACGTACGTCAATTTTCTGTGCTCACCAGCTGTGCCCGATGGTGACTATTACGCTACGCCTCTCACCGACGTACTCCTTGCGCACAATGTTGCAGTGCGCTATACGGTGCTCAGCATCACAGATAACGAAACTTGTCTACCTCTTGTCAATTTCGGCTACATGAATCAGGTGCTTCCACGAGGCATTTCTGTGGCCCACCTGGGTCCGTTGCTCGATTCACAAATTGAAGTGCTTGCCTTAGACACAATTGTTTCACCGCAGCGCACATCACTCGCAACACATTCGGGCAGCCGTCAAATTGTAGACATGATCGCCACTGATCTTCCGCCTCCGCAAGTTGAAGCCCTACAACATCTTCTCGAGGCCTACCAGGATATTTTCGATTTTGGCGACCGACCTCTTGGGCAGACGTCCTTTGTCCAGCATCGCATACACACAGGTGATGCCAACCCTGTTCACCGCTGTCCCTACAGAGTGTCTGCTTTTGAGCGGAGCATAATCCAGAAGGAGGTGAACAAGATGCTAGCAAAGGACATTATTGAACCATCCTCCAGTCCCTGGGCATCCCCGGTTGTATTAGTTAAAAAGAAGGACGGATCTTGGCGATTTTGTGTGGACTATCGCCACTTTAACAACATCACCAAGAAAGACGAATACCCTCTGCCCCGCATTGACGACGCCCTTGATCGCCTCCATGGTGCCGCCTACTTTTCTTCCATCGATCTTCGTTCTGGTTATTGGCAGATTGCCGTGGACCCCATGGAACGAGAGAAGACGGCTTTTGTAACACCCGATGGCCTCTACCAATTCAAAGTCATGCCTTTCGGCCTATGTAGTGCCCCCGCCACCTTTGAACGAATGATGGACTCCCTGCTCCATGGATTCAAGTGGTCTACGTATCTTTGTTACCTGGATGACGTGATTGTGTTTGCTCCCACTTTTGAAGCGCACCTTGAGAGACTGTCGAAAATTCTTGATGTATTCCGTCTCGCCGGCCTTCAGCTGAATTCATCCAAGTGCCGGTTTGGTCGCCGTCGCATTACAATACTTGGACATATTGTTGACGCTTACGGCGTACAGCCTGACCCAGAAAACGTTCGAGCTGTGAAGGACTTTCCTGTGCCAAAAACCGCCAAAATGTCCGCAGCTTTGTGGGGCTCTGCTCCTATTTTCGGCGGTTCATCAAGAACTTCGCAGAAATCGCTCGGCCCCTAACAGATTTACTCAAACCAGATGAGACGTTTACCTGGGGTCCCTCGCAAGCAGCAGCATTTTCCGACTTGACCGCTTTGCTCACTTCTTCTCCTGTGCTGGCTCACTTCGACCCTACGGCACCGACAGAAGTGCGCACCGATGCCAGCGGTTACGGAATAGGCGCTGTGTTGGCTCAGCAACAACGTGGGCAGCATCGCGTGATAGCTTATGCCAGCAGGCTGCTGTCCACCTCGGAGCGCAATTATTCCATCACAGAGCGCGAATGCCTAGCGCTGGTGTGGGCAGTCGCAAAATTTCGCCCTTACTTATAAGGCCGACCCTTTATAGTTCGCACCAACCACCACGCTCTCTGCTGGCTCGCCTCCCTCAAAGATCCCACAGGTCGTCTCGCCCGCTGGGCACTCCGCCTTCAGGAGTATTCTTACACCGTAGTGTATAAATCAGGAAAACTGCACAAAGATGTGGATTGTCTGTCACGCTACCCTGTGGCCGACTGCAATCCTACGAGCTCTGATTCTGTGGGCTGCGTCCTTTCCATCTCCCAGCTGCTTCATCTCGGGGACGAGCAGCGCCGCGATCCGGATATCAGCCGCCTAATACAACAGCTCGAATCTTCACCGCAAGACGCTTCTGTTCGCAAGTTTACCCTAAAGGACCACACCTTATATCGGCGTAATTTATCGCCCAATGGTCACGACCTACTTCTGGTTATACGAAAGCACCTGCGTTCCACAGTCCTACGTGAGCGTCATGACGCGCCAACCGCGGGTCACCTTGGTGTCTTTCGCACATATCACCGTGTCCGCCGCCGCTTCTACTGGCCTGGCCTTTCACGCTCTGTACGCCGTTATGTCAACGCTTGTGAAATACACCAACGTCGCAAAAAGCCGACGGGATTCCCTTCCGGATATCTTCAGCACATCGACATCCCATCAGAGCCATTCTTCCGTGTTGGTTTGGACCTCCTCGGTCCCTTCCCAACATCCGCCTCCGGAAACAAGTGGGTCGCGGTGGCTACGAATTACACAACCCGTTATGCAGTTACGCGAGCCATGCCCACAAGCTGCGCTACAGACGTAGCTGATTTTTTACTACGCGATCTCATTTTAGTGCATGGAGCCCCTCGTCAACTGCTGACAGACCGAGGCCGTACGTTCCTATCGAAAGTGGTTGACGATATCCTGCGTTCCTGCTCTACCCAACATAAGCTCACGACATCATACCACCCCCAGACAAACGGGCTTACAGAACGTTTAAACCACACCCTGACAGACATGCTATCAAAATACGTCTCGGCCGACAATCGTGATTGGGACCTTGCACTACCCTATGTGACGTTCGCATACAATTCCTCCCGGCATGACACTGCTGGGTACTCGCCATTTTACCTTCTGTTTGGACGCGAACCAACATTGCCGTTGAATACCATCCTGCCAGCCGCTGCGCAGTCTACTTCTGAATATGCACGCGAAGCTATTACCCGAGCTGCCCACGCTCGTCAGCTTGCCCGCAGCAGATTATTGGCGTCCCAAGACTCACAAAAGCATCGTTACGACGAGCGGCATCGCGACGAACACTTTCCAACAGGTTCCCTCGTTCTTCTTTGGTCTCCTACGCGACATGCAGGCCTTTCAGAAAAACTTCTCTCTCGTTTCACGGGCCCAAACCGTGTGCTTAGACGAGTGACCGACAATACTTATGATATTGTCAATGATAATCCATCAACCTCTTCCGCTCTGCTGTCAAGGGACATCGTCCACGTATCAAGGCTCAAGCGTTACCACACTGCTCCTGCTGTGGCCCCGTAAACTCGCCGGGTCGGCGCTTTTGCCGCCGGGGGTCGTGTTACGTGATTTCGTCTGACTGAAAGAGGGCATAGTGGGGCATACCCAAGAAAAGGTGCCTCAGACTGATAGTAAAGAAGTGGACGTTGTGGGTGAGCTGCGTTGTGGCTGCGGACTGACAGCTGTTATTTTCCACGTAACAATATTATTGCGTGAAACACTGAAAACGAGCCGTTAAGTTTACACTTGTTTCCCTCATTCATTAACGAGAGTCTCGTACTGGCAGACTTGGTGCCTCTAGGTTGTATACGGTAGACTATTGGTCAGCTGCCAGTTGGAAATATGTTCACGTGCTACGTGACGCCAAACAGGCTCATAAGGAGTGTGCCACGCTCGCCGCCATGGCTACTAGTGGCGCTGACTGACACTGCCACGTTTAAATTGACACAGATACCCAATATGATGGCTTGGAAGATGGCTGTCGTGGTAGCTCAGTGGTAGACCATCGAACGCGTTATTCGAAGGTCGCAGATTCGGATCCTGTCCACGGCAAGGTATCTTTTCACCCACTTTTCTTTCTTCTCCATTACATTACAGTTGGCCTAATAACTTACCCTATACCTTCGTGGGAATTATCGTCTGTTATATCTCATTATTATTGTGTAAAACACGAACAACGAGCTCTTGAGTTTACACTTGTTTCCCTTATTCATTAGCGAGGGTCTCGTACTGGCAGACTTGGTCCCTCTAGGTTGTATACGGTGGACTATTGGTCAGCTGCCAGTTAGCAATATGTTCACGTGCTACGTGACGCCAAAAGGGCTCACAAATAGTATGCCACGCTCGCCGCAATGGATACTAGGGGCGCTGACTGACACTCCCACGTTGAAATTAACATAGATACCCAATAAAGTGGCTGGGAATATGGCTGTCGTGGTAGCTCAGTGATAGAGCATCGAACGCCTTATTCGAAGGTCGCAGGTTTGAATCCCGTCCATGGCAAGGTATCTTTTCACCCACTTTTCTTCTCATTTACATTACAGTTGGCCTACTAACTTACCCTGTACCTTCGTTGGCAATTTTGTCCGTTATATCTCATTATTATTGTGTAAACCACAAAATACGAGCTCTTAAGTTTACACTTGTTTCCCTTATTCATTAACGAGGGTCTCGTACTGGCAGGCTTGGTGCCTCTAGTTTGTATACGGTGGACTATCGGTCAGCTGCCATCTAGCAATATGTTCACGTGCTACGTGACGCCAAGCAGGCTCATAAGGAGTGTGCCACGCTCGCAGCAATGGATACTAGGGGCACTGACTGACACTCCCACGTTGAAATTAACATAGATACCCAATAAAGTGGCTGGGAATATGGCTGTCGTGTTAGCTCAGTGATACACCATCGAACGCTTTATTCGAAGGTCACAGGTTCGGATCCTGTCCACGGCAAGGTATCTTTTCAGCAACTTTTCTTCTCATTTACATTACAGTTGGCATAATAACTTACCCTGTACCTTCGTTGGCATTATTTTCTGTTATATCTTAATATATTGTGTAAAACACGCAAAACTAGCCCTTAAGTTTACACTTGTTTTCCTTATTCATTAACGAGGATCTCGTACTGGCAGACTTGGTGCCTCTAGGTTGTATATGGTGGACTATTGGTCAGCTGCCAGTTAGCAATATGTTCACGTGCTACGTGACGCCAAACAGGCTCATAAGGAGTGTGCCACGCTCGCCGCCATGGCTACTAGTGGCGCTGAGTGACACTCTCAGGTTTAAATTGACATTGATACCCAATAAAGTGGCTAGGAAGATGGCTGTCGTGGTAGCTCAGTGGTAGACCGTCGAACGCGTTATTCGAAGGTCGCAGGTTCGGATCCTGTCCACGGCAAGGTATCTTTTCACCCACATTTCTTTGTTCTCATTTACATTACAGCTGGCCTAATAACTCACCCTTTACCTTCGTTGGCATTATTGTCTGTTATATCTCATTATATTGTGTAAAACACGCAAAACGAGCTCTTAAGTTTACACTTGTTTTCCTTATTCATTAACGAGGGTCTCATACTGGCAGACTTGGTGCCTCTAGGTTGTATATGGTGGACTATTGGTCAGCTGCCAGTTAGCAATACGTTCACGTGCTACGTGATGCCAAACAGGCTCATAAGGAGTGTGCCACACTTGCAACCATGGCTACTAGTGGCGCTGACTGACACTCCCACGTGTAAATTGGCATAGATAACCAATAAAGTGGCAGGGAAGATGGCTGTTGTGGTAGCGCAGTGGTAGACCATCGAACGCTTTATTCGAAGGTCACAGGTTCGGATCCTATCCACAGAAAGGTATCTTTTCACCCACTTTTCCGTTTTCCCCTTTACATTACAGTTGGCTTAATAACTTACGCTGTAACTTCGTTGGAATTATTGTCTGTTAGATCTTATGAATATTGTGTAAAACACAAAAACGAGCCCTTAAATATACTCTTGTTTCCCTCATTCATTAGCGAGGGTCTCGTACTGGCAGACCTTGTGCATCAAGGTTGTATACGGTGGACTATTGGTCAGCTGCCAGTTAGCAATATGTTCACGTGCTACGTAACGCCAAAAGGACTCACAAGGAGTGTGCCACGCTCGCCGCCATGGCTACTAGTGGCGCTGACTGACACTCCCACGTTTAATTTGACATAGATACCCAATAAAGTGGCATGGAAGATGGCTGTCGTGGTAGCTCAGTGGTAGAACAACGAACGCGTTATTCGAAGGTCGCAGGTTGGAATCCCGTTCATGGAAAGGTATCTTTTCACCCACTTTTCTTCACATTTACATTACAGTTTGCCTAATAACTTACCCTGTACCTTTGTTGGCATTTTAGTCTGTTATATCTCATTAATATCGTGTAAAACACGTAAAACGAGCTCTTAGTTTACACATGTTTCAATTATTCATTAACGAGGGTCTCGTACTGGCAGACTTGGCGCCTCTAGGTTGTATATGGTGGACTATTGGTCAGCTGTCAGTTAGCAATATGTTCCCGTGCTACGTGATGCCAAACAGGCTCATAAAGAGTGTGCCACGCTCGTCGCCATGGCTACTAGGGGCGCTGACTGACACTACCACGTTCAAATTGATATAGATACCCAATAAAGTTTCTGGAAAGATGGCTGTCGTGGTAGTTCAGTGGTAGAACATCGAATGCGTTATTCGAAGGTAGCAGGTTTGGATCCTGTCCACGGCAAGGTATCTTTTCACCCACTTTTCTTCTCATTTACATTACAGTTGGCATAATAACTTACCCTGTACCTTCGTTGGCATTATTGTCTGTTATATCTCATTATTATGTGTAAAACACGAAAAACGAGCTCTTAAGTTTACACCTGTTTCCCTTATTTATTAACGAGGGTCTCGTACTGGCAGACTTGGCGCCTCTAGGTTGTATATGGTGGACTATTGGTCAGCTGTCAGTTAGCAATATGTTCCCGTGCTATGTGACGCCAAACAGGCTCATAAGGAGTGTGCCACGCTCGCCGCCATGGCTACTAGTGGCGCTGAGTGACACTCTCACGTTTAAATTGACATTGATACCCAATAAAGTGGCTAGGAAGATTGCTGTCGTGGTAGCTCAGTGGTAGACCATCGAACGCGTTATTCGAAGGTCGCAGGTTCGGATCCTGTCCACGGCAAGGTATCTTTTCACCCACATTTCTTTGTTCTCATTTACAATACAGCTGGCCTAATAACTCACCCTTTACCTTCGTTGGCATTATTGTCTGTTATATCTCATTATAGTGTGTAAAACACGCAAAACGAGCCCTTAAGTTTACACTTGTTTCCCTTATTCATTAACGAGGGTCTCTTACTGGCAGACTTGGTGCCTCTAGGTTGTATATGCTACAACACCTCTATTTAGTATGTATGTATGTATGTATGTATGTATGTATGTATGTATGTATGTATGTATGTATGTATGTATGTATGTATGTATGTATGTATGTATCTTTTAAGTGAGAATCCGTTTATCATTGGTGAGTAAGTTTGATAATGATTCGGCTGAATTTATTTCTAGTTCTTTTGCTTATGAACCATTACACATTTCAATTTGTTTGTACTAAATAAAAATAAATGTAACCTTACACAAAATATGTGTGTTCGAAGAAGTCGTTTCATTTGCCAATCTACAGTCATGGGCAAGAAATTGGGTAAAATGGAACGAACCTGCGAAGAATAATTTAGAACATAGCTACTCTACATGGCATATCTTGTACACATTGCGTTGGTCGAATATGTCCATTTCAACATATCAATTTTAATCAGAATAAGCAAGCTGTCACCCGTGGTTGTATATGTGTGTGATATTTATGCACATTGTATTACCGGTTCGCAATAACAGTTGAGCTCACAAACCTAGTTAAGCTGAATACACGAATTTTGTCGATGCACCTTTCATCTGCTCTAGAACTGTTGTTAATGAACAATAAACTTCAGTTTCAAAGTTTATTATAGTAACCAAAAACAGAGTATCTTTCAATGACACAAATGAAATCACCATTGTTTTGTTCCTTTCTGGACAATAGCGGACCCTCTCAGCAGAACTCGATTAACTGCTATAGTTTATTTTAACCATTGACAGCGACATTACACTGAAACACGAAGCATGACAGATAGCGGGAGAGAAGACACAAACTAATCACTCTGTTTGTGTCAGCTCTAACTGTTCGTGCTCTTTGGTCTTGCTGCACGTGATGATGCCCACCAAATTAGCACGAAAGCGTGTCCCTACAAAGGCACTCAACTTGACCGCAAGCGGTTAGCTCGCTGCATGTGTAGATTTTCTTCACAACACCGTGACGACTGATCACTGGTCGAATATCCAAACACGTGAAAAGTAATATACCAGGTTACCAGGATATTGGTATTCAGCACTAGACACTTTTGCGATGAGAGGATGGAGGAGAACGTTTTGAGCCCTGAATTATGTAATTTATGAAGGAGCACAGTACAGCGCTTTTGGGTCAAAAGGGGAGTAAAAGAAGCAAGTGCAAAAGCCACCTCAAAAAATTAGTACCTGCCATCACGCATAATGTCAGGCCGGGCAACCTCTTCAAAAAAAAGGGGGGCTCGGTGAATCTGCGAATCAAACCAAGTACCTCCTAGATTGTAGCTGAGTGCTGTAACCGCTCATCCACTGCAGCAGTGCTTGCGTTTGCCCTATTGTTGATATATCGTCATTGCTTCGAATGACGCCAAATGCAAAAACGTCTGGTGATACTTTGTCAAAAATAGAAAAAATAAAATGCGTTTGCCCAAGCTTACTAGAAAATAGAAACCGTCACGTGTGACTGTATAATCGTGCGCTGTTTACCTTGTACATTACTGCCATGACGTTCGGATAGCCGGCTCTAACGTATACTACCTTCTCATAGTTTGCCAAATATAAATAAGAAAACAATAATATATATCGGCCTGTGACAACGCTAATCAACTATTATGAGTTCACTGTCACTAGTGTCACTTTGACTAGATGAATACTCAGTTTGTTTCTAATAACGTTATTTAAGGAAGATTTGGCTCATTAACTCAACTCTCCTAATTAGCATTGATTCTCACATCTATAGACAGTCACATTTCATCTTGCTTTCTGAGTGGCTGTCATTCCCTTAAAACGCGTACTCCACTTTTTTATGCTCTCCAAGCATCTGACGCTGATTTGCGGAAACATACCCTGACGTCTGCTGTGCCAGAAAATTTTCTGTATTATTTATCACTTTCAAGCTTTTGCGAAGCCGAAACGGGAGTCTCTCTCTCTCTTTTCGTCCTCTTCGCACGTTTGATAACGTCTCTCGACCTCAAGACTCGTATACACGTCCCTTGCTTTGTTTGCTCACTCAAACAATGCTGGACGAAATATTTGCACCATGTTTTGTGAAAAGCATTAGCATTGAAGCACCTCCCGACGAGTGTCCCTCATTTTACGTAGACGCATACCTAAGCGTAAGCGTATGCACATTCTCGCATTAAGGCTTTATAAAAATGCTGCGGTGCATGGAACAAAGAAATTCCGCTCACAATTTCATTTGATTACTGCTGTTATCTATTTCCGCACTATTTGTCAGCAGGCACGAAAGTCGCTCCTGTGTCTTGTAATAAGAATACTGTAATAAAGGCTACCTTTTACTATAGGTACAAAAAAACCTTATGTTCACCACTATACCGTGCTAGATTGCACCGTATTAGTAAGGTAGAAGCACAGCTTCATTAAAATTTAAGGTAACTGTTCGTGTTAATTGGGGGAAGACATTTGAGGCATAATTTCAAACATTGCATGCATCGATTTATGCGTGGTTTCATTGATGTGGAGCACCTGGAGTGTTTGTTACTTGTACTTGGCGAGATAGTGCATGGATTGCTCGATGGCTTAAGGCCATCGAGCAATTTCTTTTTTAGCTACAGTCGTTGATGAAAGGCGAATGCTTGGCTTCGCACAGCCCGCCAAAACGTCTGTTACAACGTACGCGGCACCTCTTAGGTGCTGTAGCAGACGCTCGCGGAACTAAAACTTAGATGCAGCAAATCATTGGCTACCATCGTATACTCTCGGTGCTGGACGCTTTGCGTGCTACCTTGATATTATTGGCACACACTTCTTTTTCTTGTCGTTTCATCGGCTATCGTGTGTTCTCCTTGCCCTCTTAAGTGCCGAATAAGTTAAGTTCATAGCCGCGCTATAGTAATCCCTCCAGATAAGAGAATTCTTGACTTAAAAAGTGTGTAGCCAAGAGAAAGCTTTGTGAATTCGGCCCAGGTCTCCAATATCATTTTCACTTACAAGCATTAGAAGTCTTGTTGCAAAGCACGATAAATTTTCTTCTTTTAGGAGCGAAGCTCATTAAGGCGTGGGCTGTGCGTCCCCTGTATGTAGCCACCTCTCGTTTAGTTCTTGCAGTGTTCACTGGATGGCGGTACTTGTAGCTGACGGCATTAAGTATTACGCTAGCCACCGCCCGATCTAAAGGGTACAGCCATATCCATCCGTCCATCCGTCCATCCGTCCGTCCGTCCATCCATCCATCCATCCATCCATCCATCCATCCATCCATCCATCCATCCATCCGTCCATCCATCCATCCATCCATCCGTCCGTCCGTCCATCCGTCCGTCCTTCCATCCGTCCGTCCGTCCATCCATCCATCCGTCCGTCCGTCCGTCCGTCCGTCCATCCAAAAGATGCAAGATGCTATAAACTAGACGGCGGTACGTGTAGTTGATTATGAAAGAAGCGAGGTGTTATAAAATAGGAATGATGCCACATATGGCGCGTGTCATCGTTCGATATAGTGCGGCGACGTACGCTAGGGGGAGCGTTGCAATAAAATCGAGTGGGCAAAATGTACGGAGGATTCATGGTTTACCAGGTTTACCTCCGGAGCTTCGCCCACTCATCATCATTCACTTCGTGGATGTGACGGCACTTTTTTTTTTGAAGACCCCAATTCTGATGTTGTTATTACTGAAACCAGGATCTATTCTAATATTTCAAATAATGAACAGTTTTCGCTCCCAAATACTTACAATATATATCAATGCATCCGCCTGAACAGACGAGGCGGCTGTGTCTTAGTTGCTATTCAAAAAATGTTTACTGCCCATTGTAATTACTCGGACTCGAATCTCATAATTATTTGGGCCGTTGGTCAAACCCGCTCTTTAGGAGTGCTAACTAGTGCTTGCTACCGTCCTTCCTATTCAAACGAACACATTATCCTCGATCTTTGTGACAGTATTTCAAATGCACTAGGGCCTGTCAAGCAGACACGGTTTATCTTTGGGGTGAGTTTAATTTTCCGCACATCTACTGGCAAGGCTAACTTCTGCTTGCCAAATGGCTTCAAATTTCCCATTCCCGTCATAACACCTTTCTCTGCCATCACATTTTATTGAACGACAAAATCACTCTGTTAAACGAATTAGAAAAGAATAAATACAAAGTCATCATTAGCACTAAAATTTATAAACTTAAAAGAGACCACGTTCCAACCCCGCGTTTCCTAAGATAATTCCGTACCCCTACAACACATCCCAGGAAACCACTAACGGTACAAACGAGCACCCATCTATGAACACACCCTGTGACAATGTGATTGTAAACCTATCAGACAGGAGTTTGTCACCTGAAGAAGAAAGACTGCAATTGAAATGATTAAGTTTCTGCCCAACCCCAAAACTTTTACACAAATTACACTTGCTTCGTGACCTTGAAAACTTCGCTAGAAGCTTGAGGTTGCGCGAATATTCTTAAAATAGGCCTTCTAACCAATAAAAAATTTACCTTCGTGAAACAAATGACTCGACTCCAAACAGCAACTGAGACAAGTGTCTGGACCTTTATATCACTGCAGCACAAAAAGATATAGTGCATGAATACCACAGACAGAAAGGAAAGCGAGCAAACTTGACAAAATGTGAAAAAAAATGAGTATGAAAAATTTTGTATCTAGGAGAGACATTAGAATAAAATCCACTCACAAAGGTGGAGCAACTGCAGTCGTTAATACCACAAACTACTTACAAGAAGAAGACCTCCAGCTAGACGAATAAAAATTTTACGAACGCCTCCCAGGTGATCCGAGAGTTGTATACAAACGTATCGTATAACCAGAACTAAAGAAACTGTTGGACGCAGAAGAGATAACTAACACTGACTACAAACTAAAGCAAGCAGCATACCTTCCTGCAGGTCGCTACTACCAAAAAATTCATAAGCCCAATGAGCCAGGTCGACCAAATATATCAGGCGTGTGTACAATAGCTGATACCTTATCATGGTACGCTGACAAACCAGAAAGTGCCATTTCATGCATCCTCGCGTCGTACAATAAAGACACCACACATTTTTTGTGAAACATTACAGGTTTGTGTGTGCCGAAAAACACGTGCTTGGTTACTCTTGATGTGTTCTCATTGTAAACAAACATTTCTGACGATTACGGCATAGCCGCATTACAAAACACGCAAACATACCATAGACAAACTGATACTCCAGATTTTTCTGCCATCGCAACTTTTACCAGGATGGCCTTGAAATAAATTCATGCTAATTTAACTAAGAGAATTTTAAACAAATTAGCGTAACCGCTATGTGTATCAAAATAGCACTCAATTTTGAGAATATACTTATGGGAAAGCTAGATTCCAGTTTTCTTGCACAACGTTTCTTGAAACCACCCTTATACAGCAAACACATAGACGACATCTTCCTTGTTTGGACCCACAGCGAGGATAAACTTCTCAACTTTATCGACACTTACAATGCTGTACATACGAACATACATTTCACACACACCTACTCGCAAGCTACTTTAAATTTTCTTGATGTTACCACAACAATAGAAGGAGACAAGATTTCTAGAATACTATATCGTAAACCAACAGATCGGCAACAGTACCTAAATTACCAAAGCGATCACCTGCGCAACTGTATAAACAGCATTTCATACAGTCAGGCTCACCGGTTTAGGCGAATATGCTCAAGAGACGCTGAGTTGGCACGAACTCAAAGAGGCTAAAAACTTACGCTTCATAAATGAGTATACCCACCTCCCAAGTAATTGATGACGCCTTTCAGAAAGCTAGAAAACTGAAGCGTGATGATCTACTTATGAAGCGACCACCGCTAGAAGACCCGCAACAAACAAACGTCTGTTAACTGACAGCACGAACTTCTCCATTATAAACAATATTCTTGTAAGAAAAGACATTAGAAGATTCTGGAACAAAGTGAACGCCTCAAACGCATATTACCATCTGCTCCTAGCGTCGTTTACCAACGACCACGCACCCTCAGAGACACACTTGTCCATTCTCATATCAAAACTTCATCCCCTCATATTTCATGCCGACCTTGTTTAAAGTGACGATGTCTTGTATGTAAATCGATGCGAAAAACATACAAAACAACCAGCACACAATCCAAGTTTTCAATTAACATACGAAGAAACCTTACGCAATTCTTCTAATGTGGTGTACCTACACGAATTTAACGTGTGCAGTATGCAGTACATCGGATAACCAGAAATATCATTTGCGATTTGTTTCAATATGCACAGAACCCATGCAAATCAGCCCCAAGTCTACTTCAATCAAAACAATTCATCCTTCCGACCATGCCTTCGACAATCTATCAGTCCCCTTTTAAAAATGAAATTAAAATCAAACCGAGAACATGAACAACGAGAGTCATACCTCATCCACTAATTTTACACCCTTGAAAATGAATAAATGAGAATTCGGGTACACTAGCAGGAATCAAAACATTAGAAAACAATAATGGCAATTATGACAATAAAAAATTGGCAGATTCCACGTACAGTGGAAATCAATAATATGAGAAGCATGAATGAGAAATGCTGATTCGCCGCTTTAAAATCAGCACTACGTTTTGAGGTGGAGGTAAATGATTCCGTACATGAGTTCCGTTTCATGATTATACTGTTTGGATGTGTCGTTTACTTTCGCCATCTATTCACGTCACGTGATACCAGAGTTAGATTATGTGGAGCTAGCGAAACGATCGTGAGCACGCTATGAGCGTGGTAGGCGGCCATGTTCTTAGATGACACCCATGTCGAGATTATCATGTTTGCACCGGTCATATATTTCGTGATCCATTGACGTCACGTAACACCAAATTTAGTATATGTGGAGCTTGCAAAACGGTCGCGACCGCCCCATGAAGGACCCAGTATACTCCAATGTAGCGATGATTCACGCGCACGCTGGGAATAGCGACGCTACGTTACCAAAAAGCGAACACTATATAGTCTGACGCCAGGCGCGACCGGTCCATCGGCAAGTCCCGATGGCTACCGGCGCGCGCCGATTCATTAGCCAGAGAACCCTGTGTCTCCCTCTTATGATGGAGGGACGCCGGATGGGTTGAAACGTGCATGCGTCAAAGCGACGGAGCGCGGTGCGCGCTTGCGATAAATGGATGGAAGGATGAGTATGACTGTACCCTTTAGATCGGGCGGTGGCTAGCGCCACCAAGCCGTAATACTTAATGAACTAAAAACTAGATTTAATTTTTCTCTTAAATAGTGAGGTTCAGGATTCGTACTTTGAAGTGAAGGGTTTACTTTTTAATCATGCCTTGAATTTAGCCACAAATCAGATAACCTCCTTCTAGTTAATGCTACTCGCTAAAAGTCTATCTTGCCCTCCCTGTCCCTAAACCCCAGTGCTTTGAAAAACTCTGCGCCATCTGCTTGAACTATAGGATGAAGCCCTTTACAGAACATTATCAAGTTTTCGGTACTTTCCTCTTGCTCTCCACACGCACTGCATACCATGTCCTGGCCCCAAACAGTAGAGAACTACCCCGAGTATTATCATACAATCTTTCCTTGGCGATTTTCTGCCTAAATGTTTTATAGCTCTCTAGTGCGAACTTCTTAGTCATGCCGATTCTCCACATATTGGTCTCAGCTTCCTTCGCCATCTTCTTGACCAATAACTATTTTTTGGCTTGGCCCCCTGCTGTTTTCAAAGTAGTTACCAGACAATTTTCTGGTATGCATCCTCAATTTCGTATCGACATTCTTCATGTACAAGTAGCTGAATACCTTCCTAGCCCAACGCTCCTCCCCCATTTCTCTCAATCGCTTCTCAATTTTTATCTTGCTGCTGGCTTCCCTGCCCTCAAATGATGCCCATCCCATATCACCTTGTACTTCCTGATTTTGTGTATTCCCAGGAACTCCTAAGGCAAGCCTACCTATTCCACGTTGCTTAATTTCTAAGCTTGCTTGAACTTCTGATCTCAAGCACAAGACTGCATTGCCGAACGTCAGACCAGGAACCATATGTTCTTTCCATATTCCTCTCACAACCTCATACCTTTTGTAATTCCAGAGTGCCCTGTTTTTCATCACCACTGCATTCCTGTTACCTTTAGTCGTCACGTATATTCCGTGTCCCCTTAGGTACTCGGCTCTATTGTGCATCCATACGCCCAGATATTTGTATTTGTCTGTTATCTCTAGCGTGAACTCCTGTATTCTAAGCTCACAACCATAATTGTCATTAAAAATCATGACTGTTGACGGCGAGTATCCTGACTGCGAGTATGTGGCAGCAGCGGCACCTGGCGTAGTAATGGCGGCACGGCACGACGAAATGAACGCTGGTGAGTACGCGAACCGCAGCATGTCTAATTGTATTGGCGCCTTGACTGTGGCATGTGGTTACGGTATCACATGACACGCATCTCATGATTATCATGTTTGCACCGGTCAAATACCTTGATAATTCATTAGCGTCACGTAATACCAAATTTGGCACATGTAAAGCTAGCAAAACGGCCGTGAGAGCATCATCAGGGTGGCGTGTAGTTTTGTTGTTACAAGACACGCATGTCGTCATTTTCTTGTTAGATTGTGTCATTTACCTATTTCGTCTATTCGCGTCACGTCACACCAAGTTTGGTACACGTGAAGCAAGCGAAATGGCCGCGAGAGCATCATGAGCGTCATGAGGTCATGTTGTTAGATGACATGCATGTCATGATTCTCCCTTAAGGATCTGTCGCTTGTGTGCGCTATGCAATCATGCCATAGAATACTAGTTTTGCAACATGCCATGTGCACAAAACCACCACAAGAACGGCGGGACAATGAAATGCAAATCATGACATTCGTGACATATATGTAATAATTTTCATGTTATGGCCTTCAAGCTTGTTTTTCATACAATCATTCTATGCCATACCAAGTTTAGTATCGATACTATTATAGAAATAGCCAGGAGAGGTGAAAGTCGTAGGCGGCCAGGTAGTTAGATAGGTAGACATGCTCAAAGTCGGCGAAGTCCGCTAATAAATGCTTCGCATTTATTATTTGAGTTCACGGCACTACAGCTGGGAAAGTCACAGGACAACTGAAAATATTTTAAAATGTATCTACTGTTGTTCAGTACAGCTGTCGTCTGTTTGAAATGCGAATCATTTCTCCGCGAACTTCAGTGAGTCTATCTTCCTATCTATCTATCTATCTATCTATCTATCTATCTATCTATCTATCTATCTATCTATCTATCTATCTATCTATCTATCTATCTATCTATCTATCTATCTATATATCTATCTATCTATCTATCTATCTATCTATCTATCTATCTATCTATCTATTTATCTATCTATCTATCTATCTATCTATCAACCAACAACATGCAGCTCTTCTGGTCGTTTGAATAGTAGAATCGTTGTCATACTTGATATGGCATAAGATGACTATATAGCCAGCATATAGGAGTAGTCATAACATGAAAATCTTGTTATGTATGTGATGAATGTCATGATTTCCTTTCTTGGACTGGCGGCCCTTGCTGTGGTTTCGTTCACATTACATGTTCCAAAATTGGTACGGTACGACATGATTGCATGGTGAACACAGGCGGACACTAACATCAAAATAAAGACATGCGTGTCATGTAACAACATGACTATAAGTTACGCTCATGATGCGCTCGGGGCCATTTACTAGCTTCGCATATGTCAAACTTTGTATAACTGCATATGAATGGATGACTAACGTATGTGGCTGATGCAAACATGATAATCATGAGAGGCGTGTCATGTATAAACATTACTCTAAGCCACGCTCTTAATGCACTCGCGGCCGTTTTGCTAGGTTCACATATACCTAATTTGGTATTACGGTACGTGAATTGATGACCAAGGTCTGTGAGTGGTAGAAACATGATATATACCAAACCTTCCACGACGGGCTAATGCATGTTTCTATTTTGTTTAGCTGACCCTTGAAGCTCTACGAAAGTCCTCAGACACCTGCATTGAAAGTGGGTAGCGCTAAAACGCAGACGTTTGTAAATGCGGCCGCAAGGAGGAATCTGTCAGTTCGTATTTCAGTGATAATCACGGATGCCGGGTGTTACTTTCACATACGTACTCTTCCATGAACTTGAGGCTAATAATAATCATAAATTTATTGACACTGTCTCAAAAATTTTTAATGAGAAACTTAGCTGAAGTTATCCAATGGAACTCTTGTAATGGAGCCACAAAAGAAAGTGTAGCTCAGGACGTTTGCCATTTCCTCGCAAGTCACTGTAATAGTGCACTAATATATAAAGGCCCTCGCTGTGGAGGTCTAGTCGTTCAAGTACTCTGACGTTGACCTGCAGGTCGCGGGATCAAATTCCGGTGGCGGTGGTTGCGTTTTCGATGGAGGCGAAATTGCTGTAGTCCGATGTGCTCATAATCGGGTTGACGTTGAACTCCCTTATGTGGCCGAAATTTCCGGAGTCTTCCACCACGGCATCACTAATATTCATATGGTGGTTTCGGGACGTGAAACCCAACATAGATATTTAATAATGAAAGGCATGAGAAAGCTCGGCAAGCTTCAGCTGATGGCAGTTCTGGTCTAAGGGAATTACCTTCAAGGTGAATCTGAATTGTGGCCAACATGCACAAACTCACCGACGTGAGTAATAGGTTGCCCGAAAAGGCAGGTATGCTGTGTGATACGTAAAGCAACAGACATTAAAATAGTGTACGTAACAATATGAAATCTAAGGATTACTTTATTCAACGTGAACGACAAGTTGTCGAGTTAAAATTTTCACCCTCTTGTTTACGCCATAGGCCGCCTTTACTGTGACGGCCAGTATGTCGTGGAGACCGGTGATTAAAAAAAAGAGATTAAGAACACGAATACGACGTAGCGAAATGACGTGTGACCTCGAATGCCCTCGCCGAACAAGTGGAACCTAAAGGCCACCAATGTGACTGGCCAAAAGCACGTGTTCTCTTCAAAGAAAAGAAGCTTGCACCATGCCTGCACCTGGTATATGTTCGCTTATACAGGTGGATAACTGCACATACACTAAAAAGAATGATGTGACACTTCCGGCCATACAATTTTGGTGCTTTGTCATGTACTCGGAAGTACTTAAATATGCAGTGCCACTTTTACAAATTTTATTACAAATGAGGCTGCTGTATTGAACGCTGAAACGTCAGCAGGCTTCGTGCTCTTTTGGTTGGTGTATTCTTTTGTGTTACAGTTAAAAAACAAGTCATGTACTCCCTTCCTAGTTGTGTTAACAATTATATGGATACTCGCGGCTGGATGATGCCGCCAGCTTCGATATCACCATCGCCATCACTATATATATATATATATATATATATATATATATATATATATATATATATATATATATATATATATATTGCCACGCTGTGTTGGTAGCAGAAGACGAGAGTGAAGAAGTGAATGGCAGCTGTGGCTGAGTAAACAGTCCTCCACTTCGAGTTCCTGCCTATCGTTTCCTCTTGCGAAAGACTGGTGGACGTGCTGGGTACTCTACTAAAACGCCTTATGCCTGCTGGTCCTGAACCAGAAGCAACCAGCGCCAGTGCACCAGGGTCTGCTGATATCTATCGAAGTAGCCGCCGCCTTCAAAGACTACCACCACAGTACGGCCCCTTGACAAGTTACGTGAGGACAATGTTTGCCACATCTGCAACCCAAACCGAGCATGGCCCACTCACTAGCAAACCCTGTGTCATCAACACGCCTCGCACACCCAACCCAATCCATGAAGATGCCGGTGAGGATGTCGAAGACTGGCTTGATCATTTCGACCAGGTCGCTGCCAACAACGACTAGGACAATAGCCGAACGGTTGAAGAACGTATATATCTCCCTCTTAGACGCGGCAAATGTGTGGTATGCGAACCACGAAACTTCCTTCACAAGTTGGCAGGAATTCCATCGGCAGCTTCGCGAGGCGTTCAGTAACCCCGAACGGAAAGAGAGAGCGGAGCAGGCACTTTCTTCGCGGTTTAAAATGCCGAACGAGAGCGTCGCCATGTTTGCGGAAGAAATGTCGCGATTGTTTCGACGGGCTGCCCCCACATGCCAGAAGACAAGTAAGTGCGCCTGCTAATGCGAGGCGTAAAGGAGCAATTTATCGCGGGCCTTGTGCGCAAACCTCCTACGACTGTGTCCAAGTTCATACGTGAGGCCACAATTATGGAGCGCATGCTTCGGCAGCAGGTGTCACAGTATGAGCGTCAGACGGCCATGTCCGCAGTGTGCTCGCTTGTACCAGGGGGTGGTAACAGGGAGGTTCTCGCAAAACTTAAATGGCAAGTTGTGCGCGAAGAACTTTGGAAATTTCATGCAGCGTCCCCTTCCAGTAGTGCTTCCACGGACGTCGTTCGTAATGAAATCAGGCAGTTCGTTCACTCCTCACCACCATCGCAAGTTGAACCTCCCACGCTTTCCTACGAAAATGCCCTACGCGTCTCTACGCCGTCGACGGCACAATTTCCTTCTCAGGCCAATTTTCGTCCTGGCCCGCGGAAGTCCACAGTATGGCGTGCACCCGACAATCGTCCTTTGTGCTACCATTGTGGCGAAGTTGGACACATGTACCGCGACTGTTACTACCGAAGAATAGGCCTACGCGGATTCCACCCAGATGCACGTTGTTCACGCTATGGTGAACGCCCACAAGAAATTTCGGATTACTTGGAAGGTAGTCATCACGCTCCTGTCCCGCCGCGACGACAGTCACGGTCACCATCACCCCGTCCGTCCATAACAACGCACCGCGCCTGACCAGCCTTTGGGTCCCCTGGTGTCAGTGGCGCAAGCCCACGCCGGGGAAACTGAAAACGGTGACCTCCGGAGTTGAGGTCACTGTCACGCCAACCGACAAATACCCTCCGCCACTGCCTTACGAAATGCCGTTAAAGCCTGTTTGTGAAACCGCCAAGAGAACGTCCGCTGCTATTACCGTTTCCGTCGACTGTTATCTTGTGACTGCGCTTGTTGACACGGGAGCTGATTACTCGGTGATGAGTGCTTCATTGGTCACCCGTCTACACAAGGTGCTGACAACGTGGGACGGCCCTCAACTAATCACCACTGGAGAACACCTCGCATCCCCTATTGGAAGGTGCACCGCCAGGCTTGATATTTGTGCGTCGGCTTTTGTACCATCATTCCTTGTACTGCCCAATTGTTCTCGGCCGGTCATTTTGGGCATAAATTTTCTGCAACACTATGGAGCGAAAAATATTCCGCGTGATTTTTTCTTCAGTTTCGTTAACTTTTTTCTCCAGATTCCGACATCGATAACAACCATCGTGGCATGGCCTTACGCGTAGTCGATGATTGCGTCACGTTGCCACCTCGCAGTAGCATCTTCGTGCTTGTTGAGTGTCTACTGGAGCAGTCGATTATGGGCATCGCAAAAAGTAACCTGACGTTATTGCTTGATCAGGAAGTTTTCATTGCTCGAAGTCTCGTTCAACTCTGAAATGGCCAGAATACGGTGTTAGTTACGAATTTCAGTGGCGAACATAGGCATTTTGCGGAACGCATAACCATAGCTTACTTGGAAGCATTGAATGATTTTGGCGCCATCTCTTTGAGTACGATGATCTCGACTGAGAACAGCTGTGATACTGACGTGACTAGTCGCCTCAACGTTAATCGCCAGTTAAAAGAACCTAAGAAGGCAAGGCTTCTCCGTCTCTTCTCAACCTTTATTGACTGTTTCACTACTACTTCGAAAGTCCGGCAGACTCCTCTAATGAAGCACAGAATTATCACTGAGCCGAACGTGCAACCCGAGCGGCAACATGCTTACCACGTGTCGCAGAAGGAGCAAGATGCTATCCGTCATCAAGTGAAACAAATGCTCGATGACGACGTAATTCATCCATCGACTTGTGCTTGGGCGTCACGAGTTGTTCTGGTTAAAAAAAGATGACTCATTAAGATTCTGCGTCGACTACCGCAAACTGAAGAAGATAACGAAAAAAGACGTATATCCTCGTCCTCGTATTGATGACTCCTTGGATCGCCTGCGACACGCCCGTTACTTCTCTTCCATGGATCTCCGTAGCAAATATTGGCAGATTGAAATTGATGAACGGGACCGAGAAAAAACAGCGTTTATTACACCCGACAGTCTCATTGAAGTCCTTCCTTTGGGCCTGTGCTCCGCTCCCGCCACGTTCCAACGAATTATGGACACAGTTTTATGTGGCTTGAAGTAGTACTCTTGTTTAGTGTATTTTGACGACGTAGACGTTTTTTCTACGAATTTTGAACAGCACTTTGAGCAGCTTGAGGAAGTTCTGGCTATTCGCACTATCGGCCTCTCTCTTAAACCAGAAAAGTGTTATTTTGCATATGAGGAACTGAAATTCCTTGGCCACAATGTCAGCAGCAGTTTTATTCTCCCTGATCCTGACAAGGCTTTGGCAGTTGCTTTGTTCCTGATACCTAAAACAAAGCATGATGTACACCGCTTTCTGGAACATTTTGCTTATTACCGCCGCTTCATGCATATATTTTCGAAAATCGACGACCCTCTACAACAACTCGTCAAGGATGACGTCGTCTTCGTTTGGAGCCCCAGAAAATATGGCGCTTTTCGCGACCTTCAACTACGCCTACAAATGCCACCGATTCTTGGTTACTTCGACACCGAAGCAGACACAGAAGTGCGCACTGACGCGAGCAACCTTGGCCTTGGAGCTATTCTCGTGCAATATCAAGAAGGCGTGGAACGCGTCATCGCCTACACTAGCCATACGTTGTCATCTGCGGAGAAGAACTACTCGACGACTGAAAAAGATTGCCTGGCGGTGGTATAGGCCATACCGAAATTCAGACCCTACTTTTACAGACGCCCCTTCGGAATCGTCAGTGACCAGCACTCTCTCAGCTGGCTAGAGAATCAGAATGATTCTTCGGGCCATCTCGCAAGACGGAGCCTTCGATTACAAGAATTCGGTATAACGATGGTTTACAAGTCTGGCCAGAAACACACCGACGCTGACAGTTTTCCCCGTGCACCCGTCGAGGTCACTGAAGAAGACAATGAAGACTTCAGCTGCCTTGCTATTCTCGCATCATTAAACGTGGCTGAGCAGCAACGCGAAGACTTAGAATTACAACCACTGATCGAATACCTTGAGGGACGTCGCCCACAACCCCCACATGAGTTTGCGCTTGATTTGTCATTTTTCTGTCTACGCCAAGGCATCTTCTACAAGCGAAACTTTCACATAACGAAACTGTTTACCTCCTTGACGTTCCCGCTGCTCTCCGCGATGATATATTCCGTGCTCGTTACGACGAGCCATCGTCAGAGCGTCGTGTCTTCGCGCGTACTCTGGCGCGGATCAAGGACAAATACTATTTATTTATTTTATTTATTTACAGGTACCTTACAGGCCCTTGGTTAGGGCATTGAGTAAGGGGGGCTAACAAAGACGTGTACAACAAGTGAAAGGGTGAAAGGTGCCAAAACGTAAGCTCGAGACATGAGTAACAAATAAAGAAGAAATAAGTAAGTATAAATTGACATCATACATTGTTACCTAAAACTAGAAAGATGCAGTTCATGGCACGCAGCAGTTAGGAAGGGTACAATACGTGTAAGTTAAATTGGCACAGATTGTGGTATAATACACTGGGAAAATCATGAAAGCGCTTGCAGGAAGTGTGAACAGTTCGTCCTAAGCAAACAAAAGTAAAGCACAAAAAATAAGGGGGCAATAAGCGCATTAGAAAAAAAAACTTTTTGCACAGCATTATGAATGTCATATACATACAAGAACGAAGCTGTGAACATGAAATTATCAACCAAATGTAAGACCAATTTGTTGCGGAAGGAAACAGGGTTAGTGTCAGATACCAAGTTATCGGGAAGATCATTCCACAACGTGATGGCACGAGGCAAAGCGGATGCGTTAAAATAGTTCGTTTTGCCGTACATGCGCGAGAAACTAAGCCGGTTGTGTAGTCTAGTTGATAAATAGGAGGGTCGTTCAATTGGAAGTCTGGTCATTTTAGTGCCATTGACGTATTTATGGAAGAGGCATAAAAGAGAAATGTTGCGGCGAGTGGATAATAAGTGAAGGGAATAATCCATTTTAAGTTGTGTTACGCTGCAGCAGAAATTATAATTACGAGAAATGAATCGGACTGCTCTATTTTGAACTGCCTCGATCATGTTGGTTAAGTAATTTTGGTGGGGGGACCAGATTAGTGAGGCAAATTCAAGTTGAGGTCGAACAAAAGTTTCGTAAGCTAGTTTTCGGACGTTAGCGGGGGAGGAATGTAAGTTACGGCGTAGGTATCCCAGTGATCTCGAGGCATTTGCACAGATGTTAGTGATGTGAGAGGACCATGAAAGATTTTGTGTGAAGTGTAGGCCCAAATATTTGTATGTGGAAACATGCGAGGGCGGGTCATTATTTATACGGTATGGAGAAATGGAGGGGTCATGCTTACGGCTAAATGAGATGGTTTTGCATTTTGATGCGTTTAGAACTATTTGCCACGTCTCACATCATTTCATAATTACATAAGGTTTTTCTGTAGTGCGTAATGATCGTTAACATTTTTGATAGGGTGGAAGATTATGCAGTCATTGGCAAATATTCGTATGAATGATGTGACGCCATCAGGCAAGTCGTTTATAAATATAAGAAATAGCAGCGGGGCGAGCACGCTGCCCTGTGGCACCCCGGAAGTTACATCGCATATTGACGACGAATCGTTATTGATGACAGTGAACTGTTTCCGGGGAGAAAGGAAATTTTGAAGCCATGATAAGGTTAGTGAGTCTAATTGAAGAGCAGATAGCTTTGAGATTAGGCGGCAGTGGGGCACACGGTCAAACGCTTTCGAAAAGTCAAGAAAAATGCAGTCTATTTGGAGATTATTATTCATGTTCGAGTGAAGGTCAGTCGTGAATTCTAGCAGTTGTGTCTCGCATGACCAACCTTTCCTAAACCCATGTTGGTTGCGGAAAAAGAACTGGTTAGACTTAAGATGGTTGTAAATGTGCGAAGCGATAATGTGTTCTAATAGCTTGCAGCAAATGGATGTAAGTGAGATTGGACGGTAATTTTGGGGTAGATGTTGGTCTCCAGACTTGAATAATGGGGTAACATTTGCAACTTTCCAGTCATCAGGTATCTGCCCAGACTCTAAAGATTGTTATAAATATAGCACAGAATGTTACTGGTAATGAAAATTGTGTTTTTTAGTACTTTTGAGTTAATATTATAAGCCCCAGCGGAGCTAGACAGCTTCAGCTTAGTTATGAGACATTCTATACCTTTAGCTGTAATTTCGATGGGTTTCATGTATCGTAGTCATAATAGGGCACGTTAGGTAATGTGGATTGGTCTTTCCGAGTAAACATTGAGGCAAAAAAGTGTTAAAAGCAGAACAACACTGGCTGTTAGAAAGAGGTTCGTGATTCTCATCATGTAAGGTAATGTGGTTAGCATCCCGATTACGAGATATTTCACGCCAGAATTTTTTTGGGTTAGTTTTTAGGAGGGAGCCCAGGTCTGTTGAAAAATATTTAAGTTTAGCAAAACGTATAGCTGCGCAGTAGGTGTTTAAACACTGCTTATACTTATCCCACGCACTGGCTGTGCGCAGGCGTTTAGCATTTCGGTAGAGACGTTTCTTTTTATTTCTTAAATGGTTGAGTGACTTAGCGAACCAGGCATTATACTTGTCATTAGATATCGAAATCAAGGGAATGTATATAATAATCAAGACGGTCATTTTGTCACGGAAAAGTACCCAGCTGTCGTGGACCGAGCGATTGCTAAACGAGGTCAAGAATACCTGGTTAAAGAATATTTCAAGTTCATCGTTGATTTCGGCATAGTTAGCTTTATTATAGTCGCGATTTTTTTTGGTAGTTTTGCCGGAAAACGTTACAGGAAGATCAAGGGTTACTTCAAGAAGTCTGTGATCGCTAAGACCTTCTCGGTAAAGGACTTCCACGACTGTATCAGGGGCTGAGGTCCGTATTAAATCTAAAATATTGTTTCCACCTGAAACTACTGGCGGAAACTTACGAAAACTGTCCGGCAGTAAGCCAAGACATGCACAGCCTGTCAGCGCCGCAAAACTCAAACGACAAAACCAGCCGGTGTTCTTCAGCCTCTGCGACCCCCTCACACACGTTTTGAAAAGGTTGGGAAGGATTTTCTCGGCCCATTTCCGAAGTCTACGGCTGGTGACCGCTGGATTGTGGTTGCCACCAACTACTTGACCAGATACTGTAAAACACAAGCCGTCCACCGAGCAACTGCTTTCGAGGTGGCTGACTTTTTCATCAAGAACATCGTTCTCCGCCACGGTGCTCCCGCTGTCGTCATCACAGATCGTGGTACTGCATTACGGCACAGTTACTCCGGCAGAACCTGTTGCTGAGCGGCACGATGCACTGAACGGCAACTGCGTACCACCCGTAGACTGACGGGTTAACCGAACGCCTTAACAAAACGATTGCAGATATGCTTTCGATGTATCTCGCCAAGGATCAGAAGAATTGGGATGAAATCCTCCCGTATATAGCATTTACCTACAATACGGCTTTGCAGGAAACCACCGGCTTTGCTCCTTTTCGTCTGGTTTACGGCCGCGACGTCACCACAATGCTTGACACCATGCTGCAACCAACTCTGCCGGACATGATTACCCCGGAGAAACATGTATTTGTTCAGCGTGCCGAAGACGCCAGGCGGCTGCGCGCTTTCGCATTTTATCACGGCAAAATTAAGATGCTCGCCGGTACATATCTCACCACAGAGCAGTAACATACGAACCCGGTGACCTAGTCTGGGTAGGGACTCCTATACGTCAACGTGGACGCTCATAAAAATTGTTATTTCGGTACTTCAAACCCTACCGAGTTCTTCATCGCCTCGGCGAAGTGAACTACGAAGTTGTCCCAGGAGACACGTCACACTGTTCTCGCAGACCCCGCTCCTCGGATGTGGTTCACGTCTCCAGGATGAAGCCGTACTATTCGCGTTGACTACAAGTTAGAAATTTATGATGTGCCAATAGACTTCAAGACAATCGTATATTACTTTGTTGCTTCTTTATTTTTCATCTCGTCCTTTTCTTTTTCAATGGACACAGACGTTTCTGACCACCTTTCGTTCTTTTTCGGAGCCGTTGCATTCATGCGATGCTTCTTTTTTTTTACTTTGGGTAGAGGATAATGCCACGCTGTGTTGGTAGCAGAAAACGAGAGCGAAGAAGTGAATGGCCGCTGTGGCTGAGTAAATAGTCCTCCATTTCGAGTTCCTGCCTGTCGTTTTCTCTCGCGAATATATATATATATATATATATATATATATATATATATAAATATAGATGTATTGTTACGAGCAAAACAAGACCTCCAGCCAGGATTTTACCTGAACCCGAGCAACAAAATTGTTTTCTTCCTCTTTTCTGCCCAAAACGAGTATGAGCCACAGCGGCTCGTTCATCAATGGTGGCATTACTCCCTCCCCAGAAGCATCGTCTCGATGCTGTGCATGAAGGCAAAAAAAAGAAAATGAGATGAAAATTACCATGCAAACAAAAGGAATGACATAAGGCGGAATAACACAGTTGGTTGTGCAGCCAAGAGTTAAATAAAAAATAAGAAAAATAGGAAATAATGTAAGGGAAAGACTAAACAAAAAGAAAGATGCAAAGTTACCAATAAGGTCATTCACTCACTGGCGATTCACAGCGCGAAAAGTATGGTTTGAGCCGTGAAACGTGAACGGCTTCAGTTTGCGGGGTGAAACGAAAATGTCTCGAAGTGCCTTCTGAGAGAACCTCGTATGTGACGTCGCTGAGACGTCATACGACCTTGTAAGGGTCGAAGTAGCGGCGAAGAAGCTTTTCTGAATGGCCACGTTGTCGAATAGGGGTCCACAACCAGACTCATTACCGGGCTTGAAAATAACTTCACGGTGACGAAGATTGTAGCGGCGCGCGTCTGCGGTTTGGTGATGTTGAATACGGTCACGAGCAAGTTGACGGGCCTCTTCTGCACAGTGCGCGAATTTGGCAGCATCGGTGTGGTATATTCCTAAGTTGTCGGGCAGGAGCATGGCGTCGAGCGTCGTCGTGACCTCGCGACCGTGGACTAAGCAAAAAGGTGTGAAACCGGTACTTTCTTGAACAGCTGTATTATACGCAAAAGTTACGTAGGGAAGTATGACGTCCCAGTTCTTGTGATTGATGTCAACATACGTTGACAGCATGTCTGCAATTGTCTTATTGAGTCGTTCTGTCAGCCTGTTTGCTTGCGGGTCGTTGTTTTACGATGTTCTGTGCCACTTAATCGCAAGACTTTCTGCAGCATCTCTGCGGTGAAAGCTGTCCCACGATCAGTTATCATGACAGCTGGAGTACCGTTAGTAAGACGATGTTGTTAACGAAAAATTGGGCGACATTTGCTGCGGTTGCTTTTGGAAGTGCCTTGGTTAAACAGTAACGTGTTAAGTATTCGGTAGCGACCACAATCCACTGGTTTCCAGCCGAAGACGTGGGGAATGATCCCAGCAAGTCCCTTCCCCTCTAATGAAAAGGCGCCTTTGGTGGACCTATTGGTTGCAGTAGTCCCGCTGGTCGTAAAGGTGGAAACTTTCGTCGCTGACAGTCGCGACATGTGCGAACGTAGTGCTTCACATCTTTGCGAGACGTGGCCAGTAGTAGGAGCGTTGAATCCGTTGCAGCGTGCGCGTATAGCCGAGGTGTCCGGACGATGGCTCATCATTACACGCACGTAAAAAGTCACCACGAAGCGTAGTTGGCGCGACAAGCAGATACAAAGCTTGTGTAGGATGAAAGTTATTTTTGTAAAGCACTTTATTGTGGAAACAAAAGGAGGATAGCGAGCATGTAAAGCTTCTAGGAGGGTAGGAATTGCGTCCTTCCAGGTAGTCAATGAGCGGAATGAGCTCTGAGTCGGGACGCTGTTGGTCAGCCAAGCGGGTTGCTGATACAGCAGAAAGAAAAGTGTCGTCGTCTTCAAGGTCAGTGTTGGCATTTTCGACCGGTGGCGTGAGAGACAGTCGGCGTCGGTGTGCTTCCGCCCAGATATTTGGACTATGGTGTTATCAAAATCTTGTACTCGAGCAAGCTCCATCGTGCTAGACGACCTGAGGGATCAATGAGATTTGCGAGCAAACAAAGGGAATGGTGGTCGCTAACTACCCTGAATGAAGGCCATACAAGTATGGGCTGAACTTTATTATGGCCCAGACAACGGCGATGCATTCCTTTTCGGTTGCAGAATAGTTTATCTCCGCTAGGGATAACGTTCTTCTCGCATAAGCAATCACGCGCTATACGCCATTATGTAACTGAACTGATACCACTCCTCTTCCAACGTTGCTGGCGTCAGTGTGTAATTCTGTGTCAGCGCTTTCGTCAAAAAGACCCAGTACAGGCGGAGCCTGGAGAATGTTTCGGAGTGTGTTGAACGCATGACAGTAATCTGGACCTCAAACAAACGAGGCACCGTCTGTTGTAAGCTTGTTGAGAGGTTCAGCAATCTTCGAATAGTTTTTTGACAAAGCGCCTGTAGTACGCACAGTGCTCCGGAAATCGGCGTAAGGCGATTTCCGGTGTATAAGCTAACAGTACCACCAGGCGGTCGGCCGTTGGTAAAGCCCCCCATTCCCTGAGCCAGTTTAGGTCCCGTACCTCGGAGGAGAGATATGTTTTTGTAAGAGTCCAGCGTCTTTTCGCCCCGCCACGGTGGTCTAGTGGCTGAGGTACTCGGCTGCTGACCCGCAGGTCGCGGGATCAAATACCGGGTGGGGTGGCTGCATTTCCGATGGAGGCGGAAATGTGGTAGGCCCGTGTACTCAGATTTGGGTGCACGGAAAAGAACCCCAGGTGGTCAAAATTTCCGGAGCCCTCCACTACGGAGTCTCTCATAATCATATAGTAGTTTTGGGACGTTAAGCCCCACAAATCAATCCAGCGACTTTGCGCCCGGCATTTCCGGCGTTGTTCTTCAGATACGCTTTTATATGCTATTAATTCGCGCATGTTGGTCGGGGACATTTCCATAAGTTCTTGAACTGGAAAATCGTTTCGCCATTGTTGCAAAGATTTTATAACATGTGTGTAATACGCTGGTGGCTGCTCAGCAGCTGGTCCCGTATCGTTTGCTAAACCAAGTCTTCTATAGGTTCCTAGCAGATATACTACAAGTTGCTTGCCTGAATACGATGGGTTCTCTAAGAGTGCCCAGGTGTTTTTGAGAGCCAACATGCGGCACATTACATCAAGGTTGGGTACACTGAGCCCTCCCTATTTTACTGGTAGGCGAACCAAGGCTCTGGCAACAGCTTCAGCGTGGCCATCCCAGAAAAAGAATCCCCACGCAGTAGCCACGCTCTGCGAAACCCTTGGAGGTGGTCGGGCAATTCTGGCTACATAAAGCAGTGGCGCTGTTATGCTGGATTTAATTGAGTAAGCTCTTTCAGTAAAAGGTATTTGAAACGTTCTGGTGACTTCAATGCGTCTGGCCACTTTGTGTTGGATTTCTTTCTATGTGGTGCGGGCTACCTCACCAGTCGAAAGGAAAGTTACACTTAAGATTTTAACGCCTTGGACGATTTGGACGCCATCAGGGAACTCTTCACTGTGCATCCCAAAGCACAATGCCTTCCTTTTTCCGGGATTAAGACGTGCTCCCGACAGGTAACTATACGTGTGGAATATTCGCAGAAAGGCTCTGTAGCTATCTATATTCCAAATAAACAACTTTGCCCAAGCCCGGAAGAGGGAAACCGCGTATCGAAGTGCATTTCTGGATTTGTTTCAATAATGGATCTATGCATCATACAAAGAGAATTGCGGAGAGGGGACAGCCTTGTCGAAGGTCCCTACTTATTCCAATAGGTTCAGATGTATAGCCATTCACTACCAAGGACGTTTCTAAGTCTTTGTATTGTAAAAGGAGAGTGTCGGTTAAATGTGCTGGGAAGCCACAACACTCAAACACAGCGAAGAGATAGTCCCATTCTACGCGATCAAAAGCTTTTTTCTGATCCAAGGAAACAAAAATGCCAGATATTTGTGTTTTTGTAGCGTACGTGAATAAATCGCGAGTCAGCGCAAGTGAGGATTAGATCGTACGACCTGGGACACAGCATGTTTGTATGTCACTTACTATTTCCGGTAGAATGGTTGTTATGCGGTTTGCAAGGATGGCTGTCAATATCTTATAATCTGAGTTAGGTAGGGAAATGGGCCTCCACGCCCTTGAATCGGACGGCTCTCCCTCGCTTTTAAGCAAAGATTATAACTCTGCTCTCACGAAACGTATTCGGTCTAATTCCGTCAGCAAGAAGCCTATTTAGCATTGTGAAAGGTGGTCTTGTATTGTTTCAAGAACGGTTTTGTAGAAACTGCAAGGTATCCCGTCAGGGCCGGTGGCAGCATGTGTTCGTGTGCTGAAGCACGATGCGTAATTCATCCAGCGTCACTGGGCTGCACAGACCATCGCCGAGCTCCTCCGGTACGCGGGAAATTCCCTCGAAAAACTCAACAACTATGGTGGTATAGTTCACGTCATTTGCGTTCTCCACCCTAAAAATATTCAAAAAATGTCTTTCAAAGACCCTCATTATGTCTTCTGCTCGTGTAGACTGTTCGCCGTTCGGCAAGTGAACGAAAGAAACATGCATTTGTTCACCCAAGGAGCCGTTGCGAACACTTCGAAGAACAGCTGGAACTGAAACTGGTCGTCCGTTGATAAAAGACTGCGCAGCCGTGCGCGAACTAAGACGTAGCAAAAGTTCGTACCGCGCCTTTAACTGATCGATATAGTCGTGTATTGCGAACGTCAGTGTCTCGCCTCTGCGTACAATGCGCGCATTTCGTAGCGTGTCGTTTATCTCTGTCATCAGGCGCGCTTTCCTTTCGCGCCCCCGCTTTGATAAGCTCGGCGCGCCTACTGTGTTTCAATGCGTCCCAGTTACGCAGTTCAGGCGGCATTTTGCATGCTTGCTCTAGTGCATTGCTCAGTAATGCTACGCTTTCCGGGTTGTGCATGAGTCCATTTTTCAATGGATTCTAAATGTAGTGGATTGTTCAAAGAAAAGATTTATAGACGCTGGAAAGTGGTCTGTAATGCATGGAACGTCCGGTGGGAAATGTAGGACCTCGCAACTAAGGACATGTGTGGCTAGCACTTCTGTAAAATAAAAGCGGTCTAGCCGGGTCATGTTGAGACGCCGTTGCCTTGTTGCAACGAAGCCATTTCTGTGAGTGTCGACCCACGCATCCCTGAGCTTGAAATCGCGGATGAGCTGTCGCAATGCGCTAACTCCGCCATATTGTCTGCTTTCTCTGCGTCCACGCGCATCTCTGTTAATGTCCTCAACACGGTTAAAATCCCTTACTAAGGAAGTAGGGTAGCTGTCAAACATAAGTTAGCCGGGTGAATTGCAAAAATTGACCGTGCCCCCACGTTGAGCTGGGGCATATACTACGAGTGCCCTTACTCGTCTGCGGTGGAGGTCAAAGTCTACTGCTAGTGTGCGGCCGTCAAAACCATAAACACAGTGTGCTCTTCGACGTAACGCTGGTGTCAAGGAAACAACTCCGCCTCCACATATCTTTGAATCAGTCAGCGAAAAAAAGGCTTCGACTCCAAAATGTGAACAAAAGAATTGCACATCAAAATGAGTTTTAAAATTACATTCCTGTAGAAAGAGGATGTCGACATGACGTGACCTTGCAAAGTGCATGACTTTTTTCTGCTTATCTTGGCGTCTGAAACCCCTGACGTTTAAAGAAAGAAAATGCACGGTAGCCATTTTGAAAAAGGGAGAGTGCGCGCAAACTTAAAAGAAACCCCTTGCAGAGGGTGGGGCGAGCGCTCAACGAGTGAACATGACTAAAAAGAGAAATGCTCTGACGTCGTCAGAGCATTAGCAAACTTTTGGGGCTTACTACTGTCCGTAGAGCCCTCAGAGTCCGTGGTTGGTGGGTGGGCTCGTTTGGTGACTGGACGGTCTATTTCCATGGCGCTGGCACCGACACTCGCACCGGCGGCCGCACCTGTAGTCTGGTAAATGGGGTTTGACAGGCTCAGTTTGCGGGTCTGAGCCGAGTACTTGCTGACAAGGGCGCTCGTCGTTGTCGGTGGCATAATCACCGATGTGGTCTTGTCTGGGCTGATGACCGGAGCGTCTGCACGTCCCGTTGTTCTGGTGCCACGTCCCATCGAAGCTCTCAGCGCCTCGGAGCTACTGGTGGTGCCAACTGTGTCAGAGCTGTAGCTCTCGTAATTTCTGCTAAGTACGGGCACTTGGGCTTCGGCTTTGGATGAGCTGTGTTCTTCATAGGCGTCCGGTGAGAAGTCGCTGGTCTCGGACGGGGCGTGAAGGGTTGACGAGGCTTTCTCAGACAGGGGAGGCAGGTCTCCTGCGTCTTGTGGTTCAGCATATGCGTCAGTGTCGCTTGTGTCAGTGTCGCTCGCAGGCTCGAGTGCCGGCTAATCATCTTGCAATGCGGGCGTGAGGTCGGTGCACGCTTGTCCTTCGGTTGCCGCTGCTGCAGCTGCTACGAAGGTCTTCGGACGTACACAGTCAGCTGTTGCATGGCTCCCCGAGCACTTGCGGCACGGTTCTGCGCATCCCTCTGTGGCATGTTCAAACACGTTGCAGCGCGTGCAACGGGATGGGGCACAATCTTTGGCGAAGTGGCCAGTATTCCTGCACTTAGAGCACACTTTCTTGACTCCCCGGTAGTCACACATGACACTATAGCCTCGAACTGTCAGAAAGTTAAGTACTTGGCTTGTAGTGCCATCATCAACATCATCATTTCTCAATTACCGCGCCGCGCCTCTCGCGCAGCTGATGCTAGCTCGAGCTGCGCGAGCATTAGAACGAGCCGACACGCCTGGCGTGGCGGACGCTGTTAGCCGACGTGGCTCCGCTTCAGGCCTGGAATAAAGTGGCGAGATCGGCACGGCCCACGGCCGCCTTCAACGTCATCTCACATCTCTCTTCTCTCGCCGCTACATTGGTGACCCGGAGAACACGTCCTTCGCCGAGCGGCCCGCTGCCTTGTTCCCGCAACTCTGCCCGCCAGTGCCGCCGTTCCAATCGACCAACCTCAAGGTATGGTTCATGCAGCTCGATGCCGTTCTGGCATTGAATGGCGTCACGGACCAGCCGCTGATGCACGCCATTCTTCAAGACGCCCTTCCGGTAGAGTTGCGTCATCTCTCTGGCACTTCAACCTCCAGCCAGCAGCCTTATGATGACCTCTGCTCGGCGGTGCTTTCCAGCTATGGCCTCACCTACCACCCGCTGCCGTTCACTCGCGACTTACAGGTTTCGTCTGCGTCGACTACGTCTCCTACAACATCTTGTCCGGCCACTATCAACGCGAGTCCCGCGTACGAATGCCCATCCGACGAGGTTCAGAACATTCGTGCTGCACGCGACCAGTCAGCCACGAAATCCGATGAGCTTCTTCAATACGTTCCTGTAGCCAACGAGCGGATCGCCACGAGGTGCATTTTTTCGAAGTCCTCGGCCGATTGTCCCTCGGGCACTTTCGCCACCCGCATGTCTTCTCCGGCCTACACAGACCACTATTTCTCAGACATGTCAGATTCCACGACGGCTTCATCGCCGCATGCCCCGGAGTCTGCCAAGACTACGGATATCCTCACGCTCACTATTCGCCCCTTGGTCGCGGAGACTTCAGCGTCGACGATGTCCGAAGGCGCCTCCCCACCCACCTCGATGCTCTCTGCGTCCTGCCAGCAGCGACCATCTTCCACCCCGCAGTCTCCCGCAGCCGAAGTTAAAGTCATAAGCCGTCAACCCCAGACAAACTTCCGAGAGGCTGCGACTATGGCTGACGCAGCTGAGGACGACGTACCTGGCGTGCCTATGGCACCGCGGACTACATATCCCACACATGCTGTAAAGGTTGTCATCGATCATGCAGACCTGCACACCAACCCTCATGTGCGGAGAACCGATGGTCTTTCAGGTGTGCCACCCGATCCTCCATCAAAGCTCACGTCTTCTGAGCTTCACAACTATTCCCCAGAGCATTTGGCGCCGGATGCAGTCCGCCACACAGGCTCGTTGGTAACAACAGCGACGACGTGCGGTCCAAATGCATATCCGCCGCCCTTGATAGTATGCCAACGAAATCGTCACGTTCGGCATAGTACAAAGAGGCCCTTTTTCAAGCCTCTTGCTAAACAGTCATGTGTTGCAGCCTTGGCCTTCAAGACGGCGCAAACACCTGCGAGGTTTTCCCGACGCAAGGGCCAACCACTTGCCGTGCACATAACTAGCCGCAATGCACGGCGTTTCCGCATCCGTCGACTCGGCCACACGCCCCGGCATGCCGGTCGCAGTGCTACGCGGAGGCCGGTGTTTCATCGACAGAAACGTCCGCACCAGCACGACCGCGACGCTGCTCCTTGTCGACAGCATGCTCGGCACCCTGTGCGCTGTCCGAGGCCCTGCTGTGGCTGTGAAACTTCAGTGCTCGGTCATCATAGGTGCGTTTCGATCGTTCACACTATTTCGCCCACATTGCCGGCGCGAGCTCTTCAGCGCCTGTCCACAGTTCCAGCTATGGGCACGTTTGTCAGCCGCGTCTACTCGAAACGGCGGGTGCGCATTCGAATGGTCCCGCCGCGTAATTGTGGAATGGACGTGTCTATGAACACAGCGACCCGGCACTTCGTTCTTCGTCCCTTGCACTTCTCCCAGAGTCGCCCACCGGAGACACACTGCCTACTGATGGCCCATAAACGTTGACAACCTGGACTTGCCAAATGAATACTTTATGAATTGCCGTTCATGTGTATAGCATTTGTCGCTCTCTTTCTTTTTCATACGCCTTCAAATCGCGCAAAGCGCTAGGGAGGGAGCCCTGTAGTGCCATCATCACCATCATCATTTCTCAATCACCGCGCCGCGCCTCTCGCGCAGCTGATGCTAGCTCGTGCTGCGCGAGCATTAGAACAAGCTGACACGCCTGGCGTGGCGGACGCTGGTAGCCGACGTGGCTCCGCTTCAGGCCTGGAATAAAGTAGCGAGATCGGCATGGCCCCATCGGCCGCCTTCGACGTCATCTCACGTCTCTCTTCTCTCGCCGCTACAGGCTTTTCATTTCCACTGGCGCCACACGGACACCTGTGCCGACCCCAGGGCGGCCCTTGCACACTGGCTCGTGGATACGTTGCACGTTGCCGTAGGTGGAGATAGCAGTCGCTAGGGCTGCGTTGCCTACCCACAGCGGTACCTGGAAGACTGTGACGTGGACTACTTCAGGACCCACGCTGACTTGTGGAACTGATTCGCTGTTCAAGAGAATGGCACCACGGCTCTTCGGCTTGGTGGCTGCATGGACGTTTGCGGCTGCGGCGCCGAACTTTCTACCTCCCATGTGCTGGAGGGACTTGATACCGGCTGGGCCGTATCAAGTCCCTCCGTATCAGGCGCGTCGGCATTTATACTCTTGCCGTCAAATGTTCTAGCGTTATCGCTGGTCGTGGCGTAGGTTCCAGAATAATCTGTACAGTTCGCAGAGTAGGCGTGATCTTATTGAAATGATCTACTACAGTCCGGAAGCTTCTCGAAAACTGCAGACGCGGTTCGCGCTGAGAATTGTGTAGTGTTTTGGGACAATTACAAAACTTGGGAAATGGAAAGTGGCATTGCCTCCCTCTGAAAAAGACATCGTCCCGATGCATTAACTAAACACGAAGGTGCAACAATAAGGCAATGAAGTACAATGAATAAATACAATACAATAATACAAAAAACACTGTTTCAGTTTGTCAACGCGCATGAAACGGCTTGAGGCGCGTGACGTGGACGACTTCAGGTCGCGATCGGCGTCGTTGAGAGTTCGTGATGCCGTCAGGGGACAACCTCGTAATCAAGTGGGCCGAGACGTCTAACCACCCTGTACGGTCCGAAGTAAGTCGCAGAAGATTTTCACTTAGTCCACGTAGGCGTATCGGCATCCACACCCAAACACGTTCACCGGGCTGGTATTCCACGAAGCGTCGTCGAAGATTGTAATGGCGGCTGTCGGTCGTCTGTTGATTCTTGATACGGAGACGCGCGAGTTGTCGGGCTTCTTCGGTGCCTTGAAGGTACTCACTCACATCGTGGTTTTTTTCATCGGTCACGTTAGGTAACATGGCTTCGAGCGTCGTTGCCGGGCTTCTTCCGTAGACCACTTTGTATGGAGATATATGCGTCGTCTCCTGCACTGCCGTGTTGTATGCGAAGGTCACGTACGGAAGAATGGCGTCCCACGTCTTGCGTTCGACATCGACGTGCATTGCCAGTATGTCGGCGATTGTCTTGTTTAGCCGCTCGGTGAGGCCGTTGGTCTGTGGGTGGTACGCTGTCGTCCGGCGGTGGTTTGTCTGCCTGTACGCCAAGATCGCTTGAATTAGGTCAGCAGTAAATGCCGCTCCTCTGTCGGTGATAAGGACTTTCGGGGCGCCGTGACGTAGGACGATATTTTCGACGAAAAACTTAGCTACCACGGATGCACTGCCTTTTGGCAGGGCTTTTGTCTCGGCGTAGCGCGTGAGGTAGTCTGTAGCTACCACTTTTCATTTGTTTCCAAAAGCCAACATCGAGAACGGCCCCAGTAGGTCCATACCAATCTGCTGGGAAGGTCGGCAAGGTGGGTCAATTGGCTGCAGAAGTCCCGCCGGCCTTGTCGGTGGTGTCTTGCGTCGTTGACCGTCCCGGCATGTCCTCACAAAACGAGTGACGTCGGTGGTAAGACATGGCCAATAGTACCGTTCTTGTATCCTCGCGAGCGTGCGAGAAACACCGAGGTGCCCTGCTGTCGGATCGTCGTGCAGGACCTGCAGGAGTTCTGGTCGCAGAGCTGAAGGCCCCACAAGGATGTACTTGGCTCGAAGAGGTGAAAAGATTTTCTTTTGGAGAAGACCGTTTCGCAGGAAGAACGACGCAAGTGTGCGCTTGAATACCTTCGGGGCTTCGGCGGTTCTGAATTCGAGGTATTCTATTAGGGCCTTGAGTTCCGGGTCAGCCCGCTGTCGTTCGGCGAAGTCGTCGGTAGTTATCATCCCCAAGAAGTAGTCGTCATCCGGGTTGTCGGCCGGGGGTTGGTCGACAGGCGCACGAGAGAGACAGTCGGCTTCAGAGTGTTTCTCGCCGGACTTGTATATGACAGTAATGTCTTATTCTTGAAGTCTCAGGCTCTATTGTGCGAGGCGACCTGAAGGGTCCTTCAAGGTGGCTAGCCAACAAAAGGCGTGGTGGTTACGCACAACTTTGAAGGGCCTTCCGTAGAGGTAGGGGCGAAACTTCGACGTAGCCCAGATGATGGCAAGGCACTCCTTTTCTGTTGTGGAATAATTGGCTTCTGCTTTGGATAGCGATCGGCTGGCGTAACTAATAACCCTTGCAAGTCCGTCAGCCCTCTGCACAAGAACGGCGCCAAGATCTACGCTGCTTGCGTCAGTGTGTATTTCTGTCTCGGCGAATTCATCGAAATGGGCAAGTAACGAAGGCGTCTGAAGGTGATGTTTAAGCTCCTGGAAGGCGTGTTCCTGCGGCGTTTCCCACTTGAACTCCACGTTGGCCTTCGTAAGGTTAGTGAGAGGATCGGCGATGCGGGCGAAGTTTTTCACAAACCGCATATAATAGGCGCACAGGCCCAGAAATAGGCGCACCACCTTTTTGTCAGTGAACGGCGGGAAGTCGGCGATGGCGGCTGTTTTCCGTGGATTGGAACAAACTCCAGACTTGCTAATAACATGCCCTAGAAACAAGAGCTCCTCGTACGCAAATCTGCACTTTTCTGGCTTCAGTGTGAGCCCGGGCGTCTTGATGGCTTGAAGTGCAGCTTCAAGGCGCCGAAGATGCTCGTAGAAACTCGAGGAAAACACGAAGACGTCGTCTAAGTACACAAGGCAAGTCTTCCACTTCAATCCTGCCAGTGCTGTATCCATAACGCGTCGAAAAGTTGCAGGTGAGGAGCGAAGACCGAAGGGCATCACCTTAAACTCGAAGAGGCCGTTCGGTGTTATAAACGCCGTCTTCTCTCGGTTTCTTTCGTCGACTTCGATTTGCATATTGCCAGTCTTTAGGTTCATTGACGAAAAGTACTTGGCGTTATGAAGCCGATCAAGTGCGTCGTCTATTCGTGGGAGAGGATACACGTCCTTTCTTGTGACTTTGTTCAGGTGGCGATAATCGACGCAGAAACGTAGGGTCCCACTCTTTGTTTTCACTAACACCACGGGGGATGCCCATGGACTCTTGGACGGCTGGATAATGTCATCCCGCACCATTTAATCAACTTGTCTCTTCATGGCCTCCCGTTCTCGTGTCGAAACCTTGTACAGACTCTGACGGACTGGTCTGGCATTTTCTGCGGTTATGATGCGATGTTTCGTGATTGGGGTCTGCCGAATTTTTGATGACAACGAAAAGCAATCTTTGAATTGCAGGAACAGTGCCTTGAGCTGTTTTTGCTTATGATTCAGAAGTCTGGGATTGACATCGAAAACTATGGGAGGGGCTTGGTTCCTCTGAGCAGGTTCCCCAGAATCGGCGAGGGTGGAAGCACTGGCGGCTTCGACAATTTCTTCGATGTATGCGACTGTTGTTCGTTTGTTCACATGTTTGTACTCATTGCTGAAATTCGTGAGCATAACCGTTGCTTTGCCTCCCCGCAGCTCTGCAATTCCTCTTGCGACGCAAATATTTTGGGTGACCAACAGATGCTGACTGCCTTCAACGACGCCTTTCAAGTCAGGTGATTTAGTAGCGCCGACTGATATAATGACGCTTGAGCAAGGGAGAATTGTGACTTGTTCTTCCAGCACATTCAAGGCATGGTTTCCTGACGGCGTGCGCGGCGGTAGTGCTTCGTCTGTGGACAATTTTTTAGGTTGATGACAGCACCTTGGAGGCATAAGAAGTCCATGCCAAGGATGACGTCTCTCGAACAACGCTGTAGGAATACGAAGTCTGTAGGATAAATACGGCCATTAATGGTGACTCTCGCTGCGCAGATTCCTGCAGGCGTTACGAGATGACCTCCGGCTGTGCGGACTTTGGGGCCTTCCCAAGCTGTCCTTACTTTCTTCACTTTTACGGCGAACGGCCCACTGATGACGGAATAGTCGGCTCCAGTATCGACGAGAGCGGTCACACTGTGGCCGTCGATAAGAACGTCAAGGTCGCTAGTTCGCCGTCTCGCACTACAGTTAGGGCGTGGCGTCGGGTCACTGCTGCGTCGGCTTGTTCCGCTGCTTCCAGGTTGCGTTGTCAGGTCACCTTCGGCTACAAATTCTTGGACAGTGTTCGGTGGATTTCTCATCAGTCCCTCGAAGAGCTCCTGTTAGACCCCTCGCATAAGGAAACGAACTTTTTTCTCCTCAGGCAAGTCTGGGTCAGCGTGACGGAATAGTCGGGTCATTTCTTCAGTGAAAATGCCGACGTTTTGATTTGGTAGCTGAACCCGGGTCTCTAATAAAGCTGCCACCCTCTCTTCGCGAGCGACACTCGTGAACGTTTGCAGGAATGCGCCGCAGAAATCTTCTCACGTTCGGAGCGTGGACTCCCGACTTTCGAGCCAGGTCTTTGCGGTGTCTTCCAAATAGAAGAACACACACACGACGGAGCTTTTCTTCATGGCCCCAGTGGTTGAGGGCGGCTACACGGTCGTAAGTTTTTAGCCAGGACTATGGGTTTTCGAATGATGCCCCTTGAAAAATTGGTGGTCCCCTGGGTTGATGCATGACCATCGTGGGCTGGGACGCTGCGGTTTTCTTTGTCGCTGCAGTCGTGGTCATGGCCTTGGTCTTCCGCGCCTTGTCTTGTAGAAGCCCGTACTCCGTTGGTAGCCCTTGCTGTCGGCAGCTTGTTCGCTGCTCCTGGTTGGCGTCGGTGTCTTCTTCGTGACGTGGGCAGTGTTCACGGCTTGACGGGGGCGTCCGGTACATGAACAAAGCAGCACCTCCACCAGATATCATGGGGTCGTGACGTTGCCGAAGACAGGAGACTTTATGTTAGGATTTGACAGTTTATTTAGGCGAACCTGTGCCCGGTAAACGGAAAGTTCGATTACAGCAGCAGTCTTGCAGCACAGATAGCAGTGAACAGAGCGTCGGCCGTCGATTACCTACCCACAAGCGGCGAAGCGCGTCGGCATTTATACTCTTACCGTTGAATGTTCTAGCGTTATTGCTTGCGGTGGCGTAGGTTCCAGAATAATCTGTACAGTTCGCAGAGTAGGCGTGATCTTATCGAAATGATTTACTACAGTCTGGAAGCTTCTCGAAAACTGCAGGCGCGTTTTGCGCAGAGAATTGTGTAGTGTTTTGGGACGATTACAAAACTTAGAAAATTGAACGTGGCAATATATATATATATATATATATATATATATATATATATATATATATATATATATATATATATATATATATATATATATATAGATAGATAGATAGATAGATAGATAGATAGATAGATAGATAGATAGATAGATAGATAGATAGATAGATACGCTCAATGTCGCCGAAGTTCGCTAAGAAATACTTTGCATTTAAAACAAAAAATTGGTAGATCTCACATGCAGTGGGAATCCATGATATGCGCAGCACAAATGAGGAAGGTTTACATGTCAGTTTGAAATCAGAACAATGTTGCGAGTCGGAGGTGAAATATGCCGCACACAACTTTCATTCATAATTATTTTGCTTGAACGCGTCATTTACCTTCATCATCCATTCACGCCACCTGATACCTAATTTCGTATAGGTGGAGCGAGCGAAACGGCCACCAGCATGCTAGGAGCATAGCTTGTTGTCATGGTTTACATGACACGCATATCAGGTTTATCATGTTTGGACGTGTCATTTACCTTCGCTGTCTATTGAAGTCATGCAATACTAACTCTGTATACGTGAGGCTAGGGAAACGACCGCGAGCACTTGACGAGCGTGGCATGTGGTCGTGTTTTTACATGACACGCATCTGATGATTATCATGTTTGCACCAGTCACATACATTCGCCATCCATTTACGTCCCGTATTACCAAGCTTGGAATACGTAAAGCTAGCCAAACGGCGGGGAGAGCATCATGAAGGGCCCAATATACTGCGACGTAACGTTGGGCGACGTGACGCTACGCTAGCAAAACGCGAACACTTTAAAAAATAGTCTAACGCCAGATGCGACCAGCATCTGTCGGTGCAGCCAGGCGCCAACTGGTGCAAAATGCATCAAGCTGCTGCATTTCGCAGCAACCACGTTACCGAGAATGCACCGCGTCTGCCTAGCTTCGTGACGAAGGGACGCTGGGCCTGCGGGTATATACCACCAGATCGGCGCCTGGCGCTGCATTGCCGGCATGCCGGGACGAAACGCACGCTGGAGCACACGCGCATCGGGTCACGTCTAAGTGTATTCACGCCTTGAGTGTGGCATGTAGTCATGCTCTTACGTGACACACATCTCATACTTATCTTTTTTGCACCATTTACAAACCTTCGTCATTCATTCACGTGACCTAATACCAAATTTGGCATATATGAATCTAGAGAAACGGTCCCGAGTGCATCATGAGTGCGGCATGTAGTCATCTTGTTACATGAAACGCATGTCATGATAATCATGTTTGGACATGTCATTTACATATGTCGTCTGTTCGCATCACGTACTACTGAATTTGGTACATGTGAAGCTAGCGAGACGGCCACGAGCGCATCATGAGCGTGCACGTAGTCATGACTCATGACTTACATGGCATGCATATCATATTTTCCACGTTATGGTATGTCGTGTTTGTTCGCCATGCAATCATGTCATGCCATACCAGTTTTGCTACATCTCTTGTGAACTAGACCACCGCAACAGCACCAAGCCCATGAAATGTAAATCATGACTTCATGACAAACCTGTCATGATATTCACGTCATATATGCTCGTCGTGATATCACGTCATATATGCTCGTCATCAATATGCTCGTCATACAGTCATGTTATGCCCTACCAAATTTGGTATTCATAGCATAAAGAAACGGCCAGGTGAGCCAAAAATTGTAGGCGGCTAGATAGATAGATAGATAGATAGATAGATAGATAGATAGATAGATAGATAGATAGATAGATAGATAGATAGATAGATAGATAGATAGATAGATAGATAGATAGATCTCTTAAAGTTGCCTAAGTTCGCTAAGAAATACTTCGAATTTAATAACAAACAAAAACCAACGGCAAGCCGTTCTGAGTAACAATTTTTCTTTCATCATTTCAACCTGTTATCTCGCCCCGCCGCGGTGGTCTAGTGGCTAAGGTACTCGGCTGCAGACCCGCAGGTCGCGGGATCGACTCCAGGCTGTGGCGACTGCTTTTCCGATAGGGGCGGGAATGTTGTAGGCCCGTGTGCTCAGATTTGGGTGCACGTTAAAGAAACCCAGGTGGTCGAAACTTCTGGAGCCCTCCACTACGGCGTCTCTCATAAACATATGGTGGTTTTGGGGCGTTAAACCCCACATATAAATCAATCATTCAACCTGTAATCTCAGGAGTGCTACAGCATTTCGTTTTAGAACGGACTGTATTTCTTATTTATATAGCCACGTTCCATTCGTCAACATTTCTATCGCCCTAACACACTACTCAATTCTCAGCGCAAACTGCGCCTGCAGTTTTCGAGACGCTTCAGGACTGTAGTAGATCATTCCGATAAGATCACGTCCGCTCCGCAAACTGTACAGTCTCCTGTTTTTGGCCATTGTCGTGACCCCGTGACAATATAAGTGATATTCAGCAAGGTATGTATTTACAAATCCGGCTATGTGCAGTTGACCGCGTTTCTACTGACCATTATGATGTAAGGATGACTGTGCCAAGACACAAGTATGACTTGTATACGATTGGAAGATGGTGTTCACAATAGCAAACGGGTGCGAATACTACTAAAGCTAAGCCTATGAGATGTAACACTTCCAGCCAAATTTTAGAGGAAACTTATATTCCTAATGGGAAGCCTTAAAAAGCACAGAATCATTTAAATATCTAAGAATTTATCTCTCCTCTAGTTTATCCTGACAAAATCATGTGGATTTTGTTGTTTCTGCGGCATAAAAAACACTTGGCTTCTTCCGTCGTCTGCTTCGTCAAGCTGACAGTAGCAATAAACTTCTTGCATAGACCATACTGCGTTCAAAACTTGAGTACGCCTCTTTTATATGGAACCTGCACTTCAGGTAACTTATCAACAAACTGGAATCTTTGCAAAATAGGGCAGCGTGTTTTATTTATGGAAATTATTCACAGCAATAAAGCATCAGAAAATAACGTATGAACTTGGTCTAACTCTCTAACAGACTAGAAAAATTATGCCTGTTGGCCTTTTTTCACCAGCTTTTTCATCAACCAAATACATTCTCTCAAGCGTACATTGTAACCGCCAAAAGTATTTTTCCACGTATCAATAAAAAATGCAAGGATGAGCAACCTTTTTCACGCAATAACCTATTGCAGTTTTCATGCTTACACCTAGCTATTTAAGAATGGAATCGTCTCCCCAGTAACATTGCTGAAATAACTGATCACGCAGTATTTAAAAACGCTCTAAATGAGGTGTCTGTATGAAGATGCATTTTAGCCTATAAGTATTAGCGATTACTCTTAACACTTAGCTGAAGATTTCTGTGCCAGATTATCAGGGCAAACTACAGCACTTAGCAGCTCACCACTTTCGAGCAGTTGTCCGCCACCACGTGATTCCTGTATTGGCTTCCCGTTCACAATTCAGGAGCTCCAGGCAGCACTCGCTTATGCAAACGTACCTCCGCACCAGGTCCTGACGAAATCTCCTACAGAGCCCTGTGTCATCTGGGTGAGCGCGCGAGAATTGCTCTACTTCAGCTATATAATGATTGTTGGCTAGAGGGCGCTGTTCCCTTAAGTTGGAAAACTAGTCATCTAGTACCACTGCTAAAACCTGGCAAATCACCATTGCAACTCTCCTCCTATCGCCCGATCGCTTTGGCTAGTTGCGTGGGTAAAGTGATGGAGATAATGATTCGCAGCCGACTGGAGTGGTACTTGGAATATCATGAGATCTACGCAAATGCCGTAGCTGGCTTTCGACGTGGTCGATCATCGATCGATAGCGTAGTCGACCTAATCACGTACGTTGAACACGAGAAAGGTCATAACCGTCTTTGTGCCTCTCTGTTCCTTGACGTCAAAGGAGCCTATGAAAACGTTACACATGAAGCCGTCCTTACCGCACTAGAAGAGATTGGAGTGGAAGGCCGAATGTTTAGGTGGATACGCAGTAATCTCCAAGTGCGATCCCATTTTGTGAGCACAGAAACCGGTAACATGTCTGCACATTTCAGTAGTCCTGGCGTCCCTAAGTATGGTGTACTGAGCCCCGTGCTATTCAATATAACAGTAATCGCTCTCCAAACGCACCTACCAAACAATATTTATCCTTCAACATACGCTGATGACATCTGCATCTGGACACCTGCGGTAACTCGCCTGCAGTTACGAGCGAGAATACAGAGAGCTGCTACGGCAACTGCTTTGTATCTACGAAATCGAGGCCTGGAAATTTCCTCCGGAAAGTGCGCTCTTCTGGCATTTACGCGCAAACCTATGTCAAATTACAGTGTCAGTTAACGGTCAAAATATACCATATCGTCAATCTCACAAATTTCTGGGTGTCATAGTCGACAGAGACATATCATGGAGCCCTCATGTTTCGTATTTGAAAAAAGCGATTGACAGGCATATGCCTTCTTTTCAAGTTTCTCGCTGGAAAGACTTGGGGAATGCAGCCTAATGCTATCTTACGACTGTACAGGGTGCTTTTTCTTGGCTTTTTACGATACAGATTACCTGCATTATCAAACGCCAGTAAAACAAGTCAACGCATGATACAAAGCGTTCAGGCACAGGCGCTTCGAATATGTCTAGTTCTGCCTCAGGGTGCCTCAACAATGGCGATTATAGCTATAGCCAAAGACCACCTCGCGTAGACCCATATTGAAATTGAAGCTTTGAGGACACACATAAGGCATGTGGGCCAGACTCCCCTTCACCATCTAGCCTCTCTACCAGCGGATAGACCTGATACTTCCTTTTGCGAACAATAACTGCACATGGTGGCTCTCTACCAACTGGTTTTACGCCTGCGGCGAGACCTTCAGTTCCTCCATGGTGCCTCAAACAGCCAGTCATCAACCTGACAATACCAGGCATCCGGAAAAAAACGAGATTTCTCAATACCAGCTCCCAAGCAGCTCGCCATACTTCTGCTGTGCGAGAAGTACCAAGACTGCACCCTCGTCTACACCGACGGCCCCGTCCTTCCAAACAGCTCAACCTCGGCGGTCGTTGTTCCAACGTACGCCACAACCATTAAACTCTGGACAGCTCATGCAACCACAACAACGGCAGCAGAGCTTGCAGCGCTTCGCGCTGCGCTGCGTTTCATTAACGACCAAAGCACGCAACGGTGGATGATTTTCTGCGACTGCAAGGTGGCGCTGCAGTCACTTCTGTCAAATCTACGCCGTGGTCCACACGAGCAGTTGGTATTTGAAACAGCCGAAACGCTACACCTTATAATAGAGAAAGGGCACCACGTTATATTTCAGGGGTTGCCAAGCCACTGTGGAATTATCGGTAACGAACGAGCTGATCAAGCTGCCCATTCAGCCCATACAGAAGACAACAACCAGTCAATACCTCTCTCAAGGACGGAAGCTGCAAGGAGGCTCCGCATGCTCGCTGGCCAACACTCCAAGGCTTTTTGGAACGAGCCTCTCTTTATGCATGCAAGATTACGTTCCCTTGATCCAACGTTAAGCATACAGCTTTCAACAAAAATTCGACGATGCGACGCTACTGCTCTGTGCAGACTATGGTTGGGAGTCGCGTTTACCCGTGCGTACGCGTTCCGCATAGGTATGGCCAACACCGCCGACTGTGCACACTGCGGAGGTGAAGAAACCATTCGACATATCCTGTGTGACTGCCCAAAATATATCCTGGAAAGACAACAGCTTTCGAATTAACTAAACAGGTTAGAAGACCAGCCGCTGTCAGAAGAAAGCATACTGCGCCATCGTCATGACTCAACGTCACAGAAGAAAGTCGTGCAAGCGCTACTGGGCTTCTTGCGAACTACTGGCCTGTCGGAACGCCGCTGAGTGGGCTGATTTTGTGTGTGCGTGTGTGTCGGTGTTTTCTTGTATTTAATTTTTAACTCTCCCTTTCTCTTTCAACCCCCTATTCCCCAACCCCAGTTTAAGGTAGCATACCGGATACTAGCATCCAGTTAACCTCCCTGCCTTCCTTTTTTCTCGTTCCTCTCTCTCTCTCTTACGACAAAAAAATGTGTATACTAATCTTGTTGTCGTGATACCTGTATATGCAAGAGACAAACAATATGCGTATAGTTTTGGTATAACAAAAGAAATGCAGTATGTTGATGTCGATTGATAAGAAGTGTACTGCTAGAAATTCCTATTTTTGCTTCATTGTTTCATTTTTTTCTTACCCAAGTTTTTTTCTATGGCACTTCACATTAAATGTTTTGATCCACCCTATGTGATCGCCCTCTTTGTAAGTCTCCAGGTTTCTGCTCCGTAGCTAAGTACCGGCAAGATACAGGACGCAGCGAGCAATGGAAAGAAAAAAATGGTAGGTGTAACCTTAAGAGACAAGAAGAGAGCAGAGTGGATTAGGGGACAAACGGGGGTTAAGGATATCATAGTTGAAATAAAGAAGAGGAAATGGAAATGGGCCGGGCATGTAGGGCGTAGACAGGATAACCGCTGCTCATTAAGGGTAACTAACTGGATTCCCAGAGAAGGGAAGCGGGTTAGGGGGAGACAGAAGGTAAAGTGGGCCGACGAGATTTAGAAGTTTGCGGGTATAAATTGGCAGCAGCAAGCACAGGACCGGGTTAACTGGTGGAACATGGGAGAGGCCTTTGTCCTGCAGTGGACGTAGTAAGGCTGATGATGATGATGTGATGGCCATGTTGGGCCCTTGTGGTAAATAAATGAAAAAAAAATTGGCCACCCTTAAGCTTCGCCTTCAAAGGTTGAACGCGATCGTGAAATCTGGCCCGTAGTGCACCCTTTGACCGCTAAGTGCATATTTATTATGTTTTGTTAGCACGATTGGTACATACAGGTTTTTCACCTGGAGCAACAGTCGATTGGCCTCCAAGATACACGCCGCGCACTCGCCATCTCGAAGGCCATAAAGAGTCTCACCATGCCTCAAAGATAGCAGCACATTATCTAGCGCTTGCTGTTTGCTTGATCAACGCCTCTGAAAAGGCATGATGTGTTTTCCGATACATGGACATAGTTGTTCATTTTCAAAGCTGCTTGAAAGTTTCTGTGTGTTTTAGTGGCAATGGCAGCACTATCCCTGCCTTTTTCGACGTAGTTTGAGGCTTCCCAAATGCGCCTACAAATCGCCAATAGGGCTCGTTTTCGTCGTGACACCTCTCGAACGAAATGCGTTAAAGAGGATCTGAAACACTATTTAGGTAACCATTCGATGAGATAACTACAAGAGCTTATTGCCTAGCGAATTGCATGCCGCAAAAATTTCAAGAATCCGTCCAGCGCGAGTGGAGTTACAAAGGTTAGTCGCAAGCTGCAATTGCACTATATCTTCTCGCGTCCCGACGAAAGCGCTGGAAGCTAAGCAGGGAGGGGTTGACAGTGGCAGAGGAGCTAACGCAGCTCGTGACCTTAAGCACTTTTAGGGGCGAAGCTCTTTATGGCGTGGCTTGTGAGTCCCTCGTAGTACGTAACCACCAGTGGCACATACCTGAAATAGCGGTCCTTACGATTTTGACCTCCAAGGTGGTTCCGCTGAGAGATTTCTTCTATGCGTTGTTGAACAATAAAAAATAGTGCTCAATGCACATGTTAACGGCTGCTAAGGGGGAATAAGAGACAGGAGCTTTCGGCCTTTATGTAACGCGCCCGCTGCGATCCCCATTAGCAGCTATTGGCATGTACATTGAGCACGATCTGACAAGAAAGGGTTGCTATGTTATACTCGCTGGGTGTAACCTCCTTGGTTTTAGAAAGGTTTAGCGAGCATTGGGCCGCATAGCCATGAATACAGTGAACTAGTATATACCATGAACTCGAGGAGGTTATAGGTGGGAAGTAAACATGAAGCGCAAGCCGTAAGAAAGTGTGCAAGTGCCACCTCCCGTTTCGTCCATGAAATGTCCGCTGGATGGCGGCGCTTGATTGATATGTGGGGTTTAACGTCCCAAAACCACCATATGATTATGAGAGACGCCGTAGTAAAGGGCTGGCTCCGGAAATTTTGACCACCTGGGGTTCTTTAAAACGTGCACCCAAATCTGAGCACACCGGCCTACAACGTTTCCGCCTCCATCGGAAATGCAGCCACCGTAGCCGGGATTCGAACCCGCGACCTGCGGGTCAGCAGCCGAGTACCTTAGCCACTAGACCACCACGGCGGGGCGGTTTGGCGGTGCTTCTGTATGGAGAATATATGATGAAAAGATGCGAGAAGGTGGTACTTGAAGTGCTGAATAGATGGACGAACGGACACACAGACAGATGCATGGATGAATGCATGAACAGACGCAGGCGCGGATGCATGGACGAACACTGGGACGAACGCATGAACAGACGCACCACCTGTCTCATCATAACTAGCGTCTTATTGTAGTACCTAGCGTCGTCACTTCCAGTTACCTTTTTTTTATTCTGTGATAGCGCGTGCACATAGTCGCCAATAATTGCGTGCGGGTGGCAACATGGAACAACAGCATAGAGGAGAAAAAAAAAGAAGGTAGGTACGAAGAGTGGAATGACGTTGAATTTTTGGTGTAGAGCTTGGGTTTGTTATTACGTGAAATCACTTTGGTGCCGTGAAACCCGGGAGAAAGGTCCTTCAGTGGTGATACAGAGCAGATTTAACGACTTTTTGACCGCGTGTGCAGCCTAGAGGATTTAATAAAGCCGGTGTTACGTGAAGCTTGTTAATGAGGCCTAACCCCAGCCAAGACCCGGGAGCACGACTGCGGCTGGAACTAAAAAATGCTAGCATCATTCGTGAACGGACCTGAGTGCAGGCATCGTCTGGAGGTACGCGAGACGGAGCCCTCAAATGTGCTACAGCTGCATCGTGACTCGCCCTTCACGACGACGGCGTGATATTCGCAAGTCAACGCATTCCATCGATGTGAACGATGTACATCTGGATGGTGCAGCCCTGTGAGTGCAAGCATCATCTGGCGGCTCACGAGATGGGGGCTCTCCCGTTTACTTCGATTCCGTCCCGACTCGCCCTTCACAATGATGGCCCGCTATTCACAAGATCATGAACAATGACAGCCCGAGAACTGACGGATATTCGCTGTGCGAGCCTTCTGTGACGGCTGCCGTTTGACTCCGGCTTCGGCTCGTGACACGGCCGACCAGTGAGTTCTCAGGTTTTTGACACTGAGGCGAATCATGGAGGCTCTCTACGAAAGGCGGAATCAAGTACAAAAGGCCGTCACGCAAGTCATCGAAGAAATCGAACGCCTTCGGCAACTGGATCGCCTACGAATCTGTGAGTTTTGAAATATTCACGCAGTTTTTATTCACCAGTATGATGAGTTCAGAAGAATTGACAACGACGTAGAGGCTGCAGCTGACGTTGAAAATTTGGAAGCTGAGATAGAGGAGGTCGACGGTGGGCTTCATCACGGGGACGGCTACTTGACCCTTCCTCAACATACATGAGAGTTCGCTACCACCTTTCAGCTTGGAATAATCTGCCCACCCGTTTTTAAATTCAGTTCTGTCCCATGTTTAGGCTTTTTAATGGCCTAATACCTACAGCCAGCGTCCAGCCAACGGGTACCCTGCGTCCCGGAGCCGAGAAGCCTGTTAATGAAACTACCTGCGAGCAATATGAATGCAACATGCTAACAATGCAGACGGATAATCATTTGTGATTACGCCTATATTGACCTTGACAGCTTGACATCTTTCAATCTTGAGAGCTTTGAATGGTTTGAAGCAATGTTCATGAGCTGTTTCTGAGCCCAAGACAAACAGGTTCAACAAACTTAATTTGTCAAAAGTTCTACCTTAAGATAAAAAAAACTGGAGCTTCTTTTCAACCAGTCTTCAGAAGTGATAATGAATTCTTTCCTAGAGAATTGAAATAATTTATACACTTTCTGTGAAGTGCTTCTTGTGAAAATTCCACCGTATTATTAAGTGGTCTTCCTGAAAAACCACATTTTTAATGCTCTAACAAAAGTGCAGTATGTATATTACATGCGTTGGAAGCTTAAAACTTGAAAAGTCTCTTCTTGGTCTTACGGACATGCATAAGTGCGCTGTAACATTTTTATAGCTTGGCTAGTCGCATAAGTGCGCTGTAACATTTTTATAGCTTGGCTAGTCTAACACCACTTGATTATGCATGTACAAATGCGGTGATAAAGAGCTGTTAGGAAACATTTTTTCCTTGAACAATAAATATGCAGTATTTCACACCATACCAGAGCCTTTTTTTCCTGGCCAAAAGCTTCGGGGTGGTTACTGTAACAAGTCAAGACGCCTTTTATTAACAAACACACAGTAGTATATATTTTCTGCGCACGTCGCGTGAACATCAACACGTCACACAGCAATGTTAACACCACGTTATTGGTATGTAGTGAAAACATTGTCATGACGTTGAAAATGTGATCCTGGATGTTGCGATCTCGCCCTGAATGTTACAAGCAACAGTATCATGTTATCAGTCAAAGAGGACATGCAGCGCTTTTAGGCAACGTTGCTGACTGACATCTGGGCACTTTCATTCAACGTTGGGATAGCATTCTGCGTTACTAGGGGAGGGGGGAAGGGTCATCAACCGCGCACTTGCGCCTTGAAGACGCTGCTGCAACGTAGCCACAGTCCCCCCTGAGGAAGCAACCAAGTCACTTTGGAAGTGAGGGGTTGTTTAAATCAAATTTCATACAGACTTCGCATCAATGGCTATACTTACAATGCAAATATAAAATACAATAAACAAAAATTAGGGGACCCTTAAGCATTGTTTTTAAGTGCTGAACGCGATAGCGAAATCCGGCGCCTATAGTGCGTCCTTCAACCGCTAAGTGCATACCTATTGATATGTTTTGTTACACACACACACACACACACACACACACACACGCATGCACACAAACGAACTCACGCCATGCAAGCGCAACGTATCGATAGTAATGCAGTGTCTGTGCAGTGTGGCCACTTCTCTCTGCTAGAACTGCGCTCTGCTGTAGTCCAGACACATTTTCTCACAATGTCTCACAGATGGCAAACACACACACCCCACACGCACACACACACACACACACACACACACACACACACACGCACACACATACACACATACACACATGCGTGCGCGCGTGAATAGTATTATCAGCGTTAGTTCAAACCCGAACAGCGGCAAGCCTACGCGATAGTGTAGTGCTTGCCATCCAGTTTTCACCATTGACAGGCACGCGCATCCTGTTCCGCAGCTTTGCGCATATATGCGTGCCTGTTTGTAGTGATATGTGGACGGTGCGAACTATACTATCTTGAAGCTTTGCCGCTATTCGGGTTTCTTTGACGCTGACAGTACATACAGGTTTTCGATCTGAAGCAAGAGTTGCATGGCCTCCAAAATACACGTCACGCGCTCGCCATCTTGCAGGCCATAAAGATGTTTCAGAATGCTTCGCAGATAGCAGCATATTATGTAGCGTTTGCTATTTACTTGATCAACACCTCTGAAAAAGCACGATATGTTTTCTGCTGGATGGACAAAGCTGTCCGTTTGTGGAGCTGTTTGAAAGTTCTTGTGGGTTTTTATAGGCGATGGCTGCACATTTGCGACCTTTTTTGACGTATTTTGATGGCCTTCCGAATTGCCTACAAATCGCCGAATGGGCTCGTTTTCATTGTGACACCTGTTGAACAAAATGCATTAAGGTTACACCTCTCACTACATGGCGTTTATCTAGCGTTTTGTGCCGCAGCAGCTGTAAGTAACGTCGTAGCTTTGTAGTACGACACTTGCATGCCACGCGAACTACTCGGGTTCAATCCTCAATGAGACCGAGAATTTCATTTTTTATTTTATTTGCTTCTTTCTCGGTTTTTTGTTCACGGACGATTTTTCGCTCACAATGAACGGTGCCGACAACGACGGTGGAATTTCTGCGACACGAGCTTTCTAACAATATCTCATTGAAAGTGGTCTAAGAATACTGCCTTGGGGAACACCACATACAACGGGTAAATAGAATGACTTGAGGATATTGATTGAGACGCATTGTTTTCGTTCTTTAGAATACGACTGAAATAAATCTAGCGGGCTTCCACGAGACACATCTAAGGAAACTTTGTAAATAAGGATCTCGTGATCAAGACTGTCGAAAGCTTCATCAAATGTAAGAATATACCAGTTGTATAGAAGTTAGGTTCAAAGCTCTTTAACACGTAATTCTTCAGTGATACGTGTGTCATTTCTATCGACCTATTTTTCATCGGAAGCCATACTGTAACAGTAACAACGGTCTTTTTATACAAAAAGTCTGTCATTCGAATAAATACGAGCTTTTCTATACCCTTTGAAAAAACATGGAGTACAGATATCAGCTGATAGTTTGACGCAGAGTTCCGATCACAATCCTTATGAATAACTGAAACCTTAGCGTATTTTATGGCGCTTGGGTAAATCGCAGTCTCTGAAATTAAGTTTTAAGTGTGCACCAACTGAAGAACAATAAATATCGAAACATATTTTATAGGCTTAATATGCAATTTTTTTATTCTAAATTCCTAGTCTTCTGCAATCCCATGTACTTACAATCTGTATATTTCACCCTCATCGCCAGAAGCAAAGAATGCTCTTTCGCAAAGAGTTTTGCAGCGGGCCGTTTCCTCCACGCTGCCATTGCCGCTAGTAGTAATCGGCAGGGGCCGCACCTGCTATCTCAAGTGAGTGTAGCTTTATCAATGTTAAGAGCAGTCTCCTTAAGGAAACCTAGAACAGAATTAGTCCTTTGCCATGCATTCTCTGGGCGTTGCCTGGAAACATTTATGAATAATCCCTAGTAGGGCATTGCCTTTGCTGGCCTTATTTCAGCATTCTGTCTGCTTCTAAATTCTTTATATGTCTGTAATGTTAAGTCGGGTTACGTATGTAGCAATAATTGGTAGAGATTTTTTTGTTTATATCATTTATGCAAGCTCAAATGCAACCCAACGCTTTAAAATTATTTTCGAATGCTTGGCTGTTTCTATAAAAACTTCTGGCGCATATATAGCTTAATGTTCCAATAAATTGTTGTATAATTCATTTGCATGTGTTTTTCTGAAAACACGTAGCAAATTGTCGATAATGACGTCAATCTTCAATCACTTTTGGTTTGCTTGAGTGATGCATTGATAAGATGCTTGGACTACGCTTTTCGAGTAATCAGTAGATATTAAATACATAGGGCAGCGGTTGCTTAGGTTACACACCAATGAGCGTGTACTGCATTCTCTATTATTATTACTTTGGACATTTAAAGGGTCAAGAGGAGAAATACGAATTGGTAAAGATGTTATTCTATTGATTACATTGATAAAACCTGAAGACCTAAAATACATGTTCAATGCAAGGTTTAAGTTTGTTTGCTCGAGCATAATTATAATCGAAACGCCGCTCCACACAAGTTTCAGATTTTCACGCTTACGGAATCTAGGAATGGTTTTTAAAATTCAAAATAGTGATTAGATATTTTAAATTTGAAGGTTCTTAAGGTCGAGCTAAATCCAAAGCGCGGCGTGTCCACCCTTACTGTGCAAGCCCATACTCTACCCTCTTTCTCATCTCCCACGCTTCCCCCTCTCTCACCTCAATACGCCAACGGTTTAAGCATCTGAGAGCTAACCTAACGCTCGCTCTACCCTCTTACTCCTCTGGGCATTTCTGCCCACTGCTCTTTCAGGACAATTGTGGTTGTGTGCAGTCTGCCCCTCCTTTCCTACGCTCTCCCATCTCTCGCGTCACGATACCGACGCATGCAGCGTTCGTATTGTTGTGGCTTCCTACTTCTCTGTCTTTGTTTTTTGCACTGTTTAAATTAGAAAGCGATTCGTCACCAACTTGCCTACTTTTCAATACTGATCAGCGTCTGCTAGTTTACACTCGCATCCTCTCTCTCCTCCGGCATCCCTTCCCGAGGTCTGCTTTGTCAGTTCCAATTCGTAGACGCAAATGTCGTCGTCAGTGCTGTTCTTGCTCACCTGGCTAATTCTACACTTTTCTTGACAAGAAACTAGTGGGGAAGCTTATGACATTCATTGGATTTTTACTTTAGGCTTGATTTTCTAGGCACGTGTCGTCGATAGCACGTTTTTAAACAGTACAGTTTGCAACCATTTTCACCACAATTGCGTCTTCATTGTATACTTTGAAACAGCATAGACGCTGTTTTGCGCAATATTCCCGACGCCCTCATTCTGTTACAGCGATTCCGGCGTCTAGCATAGTTGTTTCTTTTCTATCAAACTTGATGATTTCCATCGAAACATTTTTTCGCAGCGTCGATTCATTCGTGTAAAACACGATTTGTTCTCTGATAAAGCAATCTCGCTGTTCTCCAAAGTTGCATTGCTCGGCTTGTATTTTGAGTACTTGAACATATTTTAACACAGCGCATGACTTTTTTTAAATGCGAAGTATTTCCTAGGGAACTACGGTGACGTTCAGCGTATCTATCTATCTATCTATCTATCTATCTATCTATCTATCTATCTATCTATCTATCTATCTATCTATCTAATCTATCTATCTATCGATCTATCTATCTATCTATCTATGTATCTATCTATCTATCTATCTATCTATCTATCTATCTAGCCGCCTACAACGTTTAGCCCTCCTGGCCGTTTCGATAATGGTATCGATACCAACTTTGGTATGGCAAACATTACTGTGTGAAAAGCATATTTGACTAGCGGTAACATAAAAATCTAGACAAGTATCTCACGAATGTCATGATTTGCATTACCTGGTCCTGCAGCTTTTGGGGTAGTTTCGTTGACATGGCATGTCACGAAACTAGTATGGTATGGCAAGAGTGCATACCATACTACACACGCGACAGACCCTAACATCAAAATCATGACATGCATGTCATGTTACAACATGACTACATGCCACTCTCATGATGCACTCGCGGCCGTTTTGCTAGCGTCACATTTGCCAAAATTGGTATTACAGTACGTGGATAAATGACGAAGGTATGTGACTTTTACAAACATGATAATCATGAGATGCATCTGATGTAACAACATGACTACATGCCACGCTCATGATGCGCTGGCGATTGTTTCGGTAGCTTCACCTATACCTAATTTGGTTATACGGGACGTGAATGAATGAAGAAGGCAAAATAGTGGTGCAAATATAATAAACATGAGATGCGTGTGATGTAACAACATGACTACATGCCGCACTGATGATGCACTCACGGCCGTTTCGCTGGCTTTACATATGCCAAACTTGGTATTACGTCACGCTAATCGATGGCGAAGGTATGTGACTGGTGCAAACATGATAATCATGAGATGCGTCTAATGCGAAAACATGACTACATGCCCCAGTCGAGGTGCCAATATTTTCGACATGACGCAGTGCGCGTGCTCACCGGCGTTCGCCGGATAGATAGATAGATAGATAGATAGATAGTTAGATAGATAGATAGATAGATAGATAGATAGATAGATAGATAGATAGATAGATAGATAGATAGATAGATAGATAGATAGATAGTATGCTCCCCTAAAATTGGTGACCAACAACTCAGTCGTCCCACGTTTAAATTGAATTATGCCGCGGGCAACGCAGATCCGCTGAGACAAGAGCACCGAAAGGTTGGCTTCAGCGATACCACTACCGTCATGGTGTATGTCACCCTGTACCGTAATGAACATACTGGTGCGTGGCGGAAGTTTTGACGGTGTGGTCCACAATCCGAAGTGCAGTTTTCTGCAGATCGGTATCTCTAGGCTTCGGGCCATAGTCGTCAGCTAAAGTTACGAGGCAGTCTCGAAGATTTATAACAGCGCCGTGCTCGCGAAGGAAATCTAAGCCAAGGATAACTTTCCGGGTGTATTCGGGAAGCACAACGAAAGAAGCATGGAACGTCGACTCACAGATTCGCAGCCTTGTGGTGCATCTCCCGATTGGTGTCAAGAGATGACCACCTGCTCTCCGAAGGTTTGGTCCATGCCCCCAAGGAGTCATGACTTTCCTGAGTTCAGCCACAAGTTCACCGCTGATAACTGAGTAGTCGGTGCCGGTGTTGACCAGAGCAGTCACTGGACGGTTGTCGACAAGGACGGCAATGTCAGCAGAAACGGGTTCGTCCGCGATGTGAGGTGTCGGCTGAAAGGAATCGTCGAAGGTCGGCGGATGGGTCGGAGGAGGCTGTTTTGATGATAGCTTAACAGTGGTCCCACCCCCGGAGGCCGCTGATTCTAGTTTCTCCGGCGTGGACTTGGGGAACTAGCGGATCATGTCGCAACAACATCGGCGAAAGTAGAGTATTGATTCGCGGACGTAGAGCGTCGAGGAGACGGAGAGCGTGATTGGCGTCGCTGAAGATTCGAAGACGGTAGACTTGTTAAGTATTCTGCGACGGCGTGGGGTCGTTCGCCGTCCCAGGGCCGACGAGCGTCTGGCCGAAGTCCAGGTAGGCCCATTTGTCTCTACGAGCACTCCCGGTACAAGTGACCTGGCTCACCACAGTAGTAGCATAGTGGCCGATTGTCGGAATTAAGCGCGCCACACGCTAGATTTCCGCAAATTAGGTCGCGCATTCTCATGGTGTGGCGGGCCCGAAAAGTACTGTGGCATCTGCAGACAAGTCGGTCTGGGGAAATAACTGACTGCTGGTGCAGGAGTGCGTACAGCTTCCCCGTAAGTTAGCAGAGGAGCTGCGGTTGGAGGTGGCACTAATGGTCATACCAGCTGCCGCACCTCTTCACGGACGACGTCTGTCAGAGCAGCCACTTGAGGCTGTGAAGGCACTGCGTAAAGCTTTTGCAACTCGTCGCGTACAATGCTACCGACTAGCTCAGCAAGGTCGCTCATGCTCGTGACATCGGGTGTTACCAAGGGAGCTGACAAACATGCCAGGTTGTCGGGCCGCTCACACTTCGACGACCGGTGTCTTAGCATTCGCTCCTATTGTCGTCACTTCATGGAAGAATTTTGCCACGGTAGCTGGTGGGTTTCGTACAAGCCCTACAAACAGCTGCTCCTTGACACTGCGCATCAGAATACGTTATTTTTGTCTTCCGTCATTGCAGAGTCCGCTCGACAAAACAGACCAGACATCTCCTCAACGAAGATGGTCACACTGTCATTGGGTCTTTGATTGCGAGAATTGAGGAGACGTTCCGCTTGGTCTTTCCGGTCGGCCCTATCATACGTGTTCCGCAGCTGAGTGCAAACACCGGCCTGGTTGCAAGGCGGCCTCGTGGTTCTCGAACCAAATACGCGCCGAATGCTCCAGGTAGAAACAGACATACCGCAGTTTCTGGTGCTCGTCCCACTCGTTGGCAACGGCAACTCGATCGTACTGGTTTAGCCAGTCTTCAAGGTCTTCGTAGGCTTCCCCATAGAAGGGCTTTTGCGTACGAGAGGCTGGTAGCCATGGAGCTGGCGGAGTCGCGGTCTGTTTAGTCTGGCTTGCAGTTGTCGCATATTCCATGGTTCTGGAGCGTTCCGGAAGAGGGCTGAATTGGGGTGGTAGGCCTGGTTGCCGCCGACTGCGTCGAAGGTTGGCTGTTTCTACCAAGGCGTCGATGTTGGGGCCGAGATCTTCCTCGTAGTAACAGTGCATAGACCAATACCCAGCACCTCCACAAGTTGTCACGTTACAACGTAACTGTAACCTGTATATAATGGCACACAAGGACGTCAAACTTATTCGAACGACGGCAACACGACTTTATCGTTTTTGTTTCTGCACGCGCATCTTCGTCCTCTTCTGAACAGCGGCACATACAAGCCTGCCAGCATCTATGGAAATATTACTTTCAGCACTTGTACTAGTGGCAATATATATATATATATATATATATATATATATATATATATATATATATATATATATATAATGTATGGTTGGGTGAAATTTAATGGATCCTGTGGAAAATGCGGTAGAAAAATAGGTCAACAAACGTGCGAAAACACAAGTTTCACTAACGTTTGGGCAGGTGGGCCTGCCTTTGTCGGAGTCAAAGATCTCTGACTAAGGCAGGCCCACCTGCAGAAATGTTAGTAACACTTGTGTTTTTGCACGTTTGTTGACCTATTTTCTACTGTAAATATATATATATATATATATATATATATATATATATATATATGTGTGTGTGTGTGTGTGTGTGTGTGTGTGTGTGTGTGTGTGTGTGTGTGTGTGTGTGTGTGTGTGTGTGTGTGACGCTATGAAGAATGGGTGACGTGGCCTGGCTCATACGCCATGTTTATTCCAAAGCACTTCTTCCTTCTCTGCCTCTACAACTAACTCCTAACCATCGCTACCTTTTAACGTTACAGGATTCCCCCCCCCCCGGAAGAAGTCGCGTCAGACACTTAACAAAACACCAAAAGCGGGTGGTAAAGCGAGTGAAAAATGTCGAAATGCACCATAGTTCCATTTCAGAGGGGAGTTCCTTAACTCGCACAGAACATCTACAGCAGAGGGAGGCAGTCCGGCCATATCTAAGAGAACTCAGGTGGACGCGGCTGGCTGTGGCGTTCTAGAGAAGATAACCGCGTCCTGCACAACTGCTCTGACCATGACACGGCTCCAGCAGCTTCGAAGCACCAACGAGGCTGAACGTTCTGTAGAATTTGAAGGTCGGACGTCGTAGGCGCCAAGTTTTCTGTCGTGGGTGTTATATTCTTTGTCGTGGCTGAGACAGAAGCATTGCCTCAAGCTTGCGTTCACGAAAACCCAAGTTGATGATACGATGTCTGTGTACCTGCAATTTGCAAATCGTAACGTTCAGTCTCTTTTGTGGTTTTCTGTGGTGTATCTCCATCGGTAGGATTTTACGTGAAGCGTTGATTGCTCGTACAGAAGACTTCCTTGACGCTTCCTTCTACGAATATGGCTCAGACGTTGACTTGGTCTTTCATTTAGTTGGTGTCATTTTTGACGACCAGCCTTAAGCCATAAATCTGTTTTGTTATCTCTACAAAACAGAGATAACAACACTTTTCACTCTAGACACGTCGCATTCGCGGACAAAGCACACCAAACACATTAAACCTATGAAGCATAACACAAAATTGTTCAAGAATTCGTTTATTGTATCCGCTATTGACACATGGAATAAGTTACAGAATGATGTTTTACTGTGTAACAATGTTAAAGATTTCAAATATGCGTTTGAAATGTTGAACTGAGCGGTGATAAGGCACTCACTTCCTCACCTGTGTTCTGCCGAGTTATGCTGCAGTGTGCGCATTGAATATTGGATTTTTAAATTATTTTTTGCATTGCTTTTGCTTTCTTTGGGTCAAATTATGAGATGTTCTATTTTTGCATTGATTTTGAAATTTGTATGCCCAGACGAGCAACTCCTGTTTTGGCATGTATGCTAACAGTATCAATAAATAAATAAATAAATGAAATCTGGTTGTGATCTCGTTTTAGTTACTCGCTGTGCTTGATGTAACTGCCGCAGTTTCCGGAGTTCTTTGACTTCTTGATGGCACTGCTGATGTTGCGAAATCTGAGGAGGTGGTATTCCTTTAGTAACACGAGCCTGCTTTTTCTTCATAGTAGGTGTGATTAGTAGATAGTTGGTAGTGGTTGGGTTGTCGTGATTCTCGAAAGAAAATCAAGGTTGTGCACTAGAATCGAAAGGGAGGTCTTTGGAGGCTCTTGCAACGCCGTTCTTTGTAGACGCTTCTGGTACAGGACAGTGCTTGAGAGTTGATTCTTCCGAGCCTACTGTGTTTGTTGGACTCCTAGGTGACTGAGAACTCGACGGCGACACTGGAAAACGCTTAATTTGGACGGATTTTGCTTGGGATTGTTTCTCTGTCTGAACAACTTTGTAGGTTGACTGTTCTGATGCATAAATATGGACGGTAGTTCTTGGGCTTGGCTGAGTATGCTCGGAGGTTCTCCGCTCTATTTCGACCATAGTGAACACATGAGACGCGAGGTGGGTGTTGTGAGCGACCGAAGGGCCAAGCGACAGAAAAGTAGGAGGTGGTCTAAGTGCGCGAGATGGAAAGTACTGTGCACAGGGTGGCTCCTTAGTGTGAGTGCTACAGTGCAGTGATGACTTAAAGGTTGGTTTTCGATCGGGCAGTTGCGAAACGCGGTGCGGTGGAGGGTACACTCTTCCTGCAAAGAGATCTGGCTGCCTTTCATTGAGAGGGTGCTTTAATTGCTCTTGTTTCAAAGGCGGATTCATTTTTGGTGTCCTAATGCGTGAGCAGTGCTTTTGACTGCGGCGACCGAGCGCGGTTGTCTGTGGATGGTCAGTTATAAGCGAATTTTCGTCGTAGTCGTCATTGTCTTCTTTAAACGAAATGATCATTTCTTGTTTTGTCTTTTCTCGTGACTCATCGTTTTGAAATATGTGGGTGAGATAGAATTCGAAGGACTCACTGGAGACGTAGTCGGTAAAGTTGGTGATCATCTCCCGTTCCGACCATGATGCAGCGGTTGCGTGGAGCTCGAACAGGTCACAGCAGTCCTGTACAGGTCCATCGTCCACTGCTCCGGTGTACTTGGGGATGGGAAGGGCAGTCGATGATTCTGGCATGGTGCTGGTCGCTGTGTGTGGCCAGGAGATGATTCCGTAGGCGATGTATGGTCAGGCCGTCTTGTGGAGAACTGCGTCGATGATGAGACACTGATGAAGTGGCTGGGAGGTCTTCATCCTGTCGACTCGTGTGACGCTATGATGAATTGGTGACGTGGCCTGGCTCATATGCCATGTTTATTCTAAAGCACTTCTTTTCTGCCTCTACTACTAACTCCTAACCATCGCTACCTTCTTACGTTACAAACACACAACCACACCCCCCCCCCACACACACATATATATATATATATATATATATATATATATATATATATATATATATATATATATATATATATATATTATAAATGCGGGTGTGTACGTGTGTGTTTTTCTTTTATACCTGCGTTCCAAGGATAAATGTTCTAGTGCGCTGACAGCATTTTTGACCACGCTATAATAATATAATGTGGGAGGCCACCCGTTAAAAAATTGGCCCCGTATCTGCATGTAATCTGCAACAGTCATCGAAAGACGATAGCCTTGCGTGTGGAGAGTGAACAAAACATTTATTAGATGTTCTGCGCAAGCAAATTGGTGAATGGTATTCCGGAGGTGCTGCGTTAGATTGCCTCGAGTGTGCAGCGGAGGTGAACGAGCGCATCAAGTCACGTCATGGATGGAAGGATGGATATGGCTGTACCCTTTAAATTGGGTGGTAGCTAGCGCCACCAAGCCGTATTACCTAATGAACCAAAAACTAGATTTATTTTCCCCCTTAAATAGTGAGTTTAAGGATTTGTACTTTGGAGTGAAAGGTTTAATTTTCATTAGTGCCTTGACTTTAGCCACCAATCAGATAACCTCCTTCTAGTTAATTCTACCCACTTAATGTCTATTTTGCCCTTCCTCTCCCTAAACCCCAGTGCTTTGAAAAACTCTGCTTCTCCGTCCTGAACTATAGGGTGAAGCCCTTCACAGAACATTATCAGGTGTCTTCCTCACCACACGCACTGCATACAGTATCTACCCCTTCGTATTTGGGCCAATATGTCTTGGTTCGCAATACTCCCGTCCGGGCCTCAAACAGCAGAGAACTACCCCTAGTAATATCATAGATCTTTTTCTTGGCAGTTTCTTGCTTAAAGGTTCGATAGACCTCTAGTACGGAATTCTTAATCATGCTGATTCTCCACATATCAGTGTCAGCTTCTTTCACCTTCTTCTCAACCAATAAATCTTTTTGGTCTGGCCCCCTGCTGTTTTCCAAGTATTTACCAGTCCATTTTCTGGTTCGGTTCCTCCATTTTGTATCGACATTTTTCATGTACAAGTAGCTGAATACCTTCCTAGCCCAACGCTCCTCCCCCATTTCTCTCAATCGCTTCTCAAAGTTTATCTTGGAGCTAGCTTCCCTGCCCTCAAATGATGTCCATCCCATATCAACTTGTTCTCCTTGATTTGGAGTATTCCCGTGAGCTCCTAAAACAAGCCTGCCTATTCCCGTTGTTTAATTTCTGATCTTGCTTGAACTTCTGTTCTCACGCACAAGGCCGCATTGCCGAACGTCAGACCAGGAATCATGACTCCTTTCCGAATTCCTCTCACAACATCATACCAAGTGTGATTCCACAGTTCTCTACCTTTCATCACCTCTGTATTCCTGTTACCTTTAGTTGTAACGTATATGACGTGTTCTGTTACGTTCTCGGTCCTATTGCTTATCCATACGTCCAGATATTTTTCTTTATCTGTTATCTCTAGCGCGGCCTCCTTTAATCTCAGCTCACTACCTTCATTATTATTAAAAGTCAAGACTGCTGAATTTTTGCGGAATCAAAAATCTAAGGTTATTCTCTCATTACCGCAGACGTCCATCAATCCCTGCAAATATCGTTTGTTGTCGGCCATTACCATATTATTATCTGCGTACATCAATGCTGGCAGTGCCTGTTCAATGAGTTTTCCTTGTTTGACGAAACAGAGGTTGAAACTGGTCTCTCTGATTTGGCCTCTAATCCTTGTAGGTACATCCTGAATAATAAGGGTGACAGGGGACACCCCTGCCTAAGCCCCCGTTTTACATCTGCAAGCTTGGATACCTGTTATTTCGACTTTATAACTACGTTGTTACGTTCGTAGATATCCTCTAATTATTAGTGACCACATCCTCCACGCCTTGTCTCCAGTATTTCCCACAATTCTTTTTGAACCACGCTATCATACGATCTTTTGATATCCAAAAATGCTAGCCACTGGGGCCTGCGTTCCTTTTCTGCTGTTTCGATGCACTGCGTCAGTAGGAACAGATTGTCTTCCAATGTCCTGTGTTTCCGAAACCTATTCTGTAGTTCCCCCAGGAGCCTCTCATCCTCTATTCATGCCTGCAGTCCTTCCTTTATAATCTGCATCGCCAGCCTGTAGATTGATTGATATGTGGGGTTTAACGTCCCAAAACCACCATATGATTATGAGAGACGCCGTAGTGGAGGGCTCCGGAAATTTCGACCACCTGGGGTTTTTTAACGTGCACCCAAATCTGAGCACCGGGCCTGCAACATTTCCGCCTCCATCAGAAATGCAGCCACCACCACCGGGATTTGAACCCGCGACCTTCGGGTCAGCAGCCAAGTACCTTAGCCACTAGACCACCGAGGCGGGGCACCAGCCTGTAGACCACTGATGTCACTGTTATAAGATGGTAGTTGTTTATATCAGCTTTGTCCCCCTTTCCTTTATAGATCATGCTCATCCTGCTAAATTTCCATCCAATGGGAACTTCTCCATCAATTATTATTTTGCTCACTGCCTCTTTTAAAGCCTGCTTAGACTTCGGACCTACTGTCTTTATTAGCGTAGTTGGAATGCCATCTGGGCCTGTCGATGTACTACTATGAACCCTTTTCTCAGCCCTTTCCCAATCTTGTTGTGAAAATGAAGCCATTGCGCCACTTGATTAATCCTTGTCTATTGTGGTGCATAGCACTTTTTTGTTGAAATTTCGCACCTCTTTGTTGAAATTTGAGATGGCGCTCATGTCTCACACTTGAGACATGAGTGCCATCTGGCAGTTTCTTTGGAAAACAAAGCGCGTGGCCTTGGGCACTCGTCTCAGAGGTGAGAAGCTGTAGAACGCGAGGCGACGGGTAGGTGCCACCACCATCACGTCTTAGCAAAGCGTTGGAAGCGCTCTCCTTTTCGTGCAAGTGTTGCATGGTCAGCGCAGCGCGGTAAGCGCTACGGTCCTTAAAATTACTTATGTATGGCTTTTCCAGTAAAAGATATGCATGCAAAATATATGCATGTTGTTTTGGTGCCACAGGCATGCGCAATAATTTCTTTTCAACTGACACTTGCACAATCATAAACGCCCAACCTTGAGCAACATTGGTGGTCGCTGCAGATGGGATCGGCCGTTTGAAGTACCCGATGCGGTAAGAGTGGACAAACAGACAAGTGTGCAGACAGACAGACGGACAGACCAAAATTTTTGCGTCGAAAGCCCCAAGAATGACTATCGTCTTTATTAGACATCAATTTTTTTTCGCCTCTGTAAAGCTTGACCTGCGGTCAATTTATACAGAAGGTGGCATAAGAAACAAAGCTCCCGCGAAATGCACGTAGCGCCATTTTTGCCACAACTAGTTCAAAAACAGTTTCGCACAATTGCAGGTGCCACTGCGGCAGCGCTACTCAAGGACAACTTAAAATAAGAAAGCCAAGACATCCTGATTTCTGTGGTCAATTTGTGAGTGTTTCGCTAATAATTCATTATTACCTTCATCGTAATTACGTTTCTAGCCTCGATGTGAAAATAATGAAATAGTGAAATTGCTTATAATTGGTACAAAATGATTCGGAGCTTTTCCATCCGAATCAAACCAATGAAGGCAGTAATGTTTGGCGTGTGTGCACCTTATCTTTCTGCATTCTTTCTTCCTATAAAGTTGCGCAATGCTCCTTTCTCACTTTTCTCTTCCTTGTCAAAAATTGGACTTCTAATACGTGCTTAGCGAAATATTACAGCTATTGCTAGAACCAACAATGAAGGCCTTGTGTAAAACGGTGAATTGTAACAATGAAAGTATACTTTTCACGTGGGATCGAGATATGACGTTTTACCTTCATAAAAATGAAAATCTCCAGTAGAAATTGCCGATCAATGAGAAGTCCATGATTGAGTAAGCATCAACTACTCGAAAAGAGTCCATAAAGAAACGCATGCGTATGTCGGCAAAAAATTACTCATAAGCTACGTAACTCTCGAATCAATCCCATGCGAAGCCTGAAGAAAGGAGGTGACTGCCATGTGATTTTTATCAATCAAAACCTTACAAAGTGGCGCTAAATATAGTACAAATGCATGAATATATTTACGTTAGGCAGGTGTATATGTTATAATACAAATTGTCTACAGTTGCGTGACGTTGCCAAAAGAAACATGTAAATTATCAACATCTGAAGTGGTGAGTAGATATAAGGTGCTGGTGATGAACAGGAAGGTAGCTCTCAGCATTATTACAGCAAATAATATTCAGTACATAGCGCCGAATTACAGGTGACGTTAAGGCCACGTGATAGCTTTATTATAGCACTAAAAAGCATTATTGATTGATGTGTGAAATTTAACGTCCCAAAACCATCACATAATTATGAGAGACGCCGGTGTAACAGGGCTCCAGGAATTTCGACCACCTGGAGTACTTTTCCTTCACTAGAATTTGAGCACACGTGCCTATAGCACTTCCACCTCTATCGAAAATGCAGCTGTCGCAGCCAGGAGAAGTACAAGTTTAATGCTTCCTAACGCGAACACCACCTCCAGTTGAGATCACCGAAATCAAAACTGGTGGCTCTTAGATTTAGTTGTTGTAGGCCACATGCCGGCAGGTAAACTCGGAGGCCTGCGTTTGCGCCTCCCCTCGAAGGAAACATTTGTTTATTTGTCGCACCAGACGTCACTTGCTCCGTACGTGTCCTCGCGTTTTGGCCTAAGAAAGTTCAGCAGATGGCATGTACCTTGAAATCAACGTTATGTGAAGCAAGCGGAGAGAAGATGACATTGTATCAATTTTTCATTGAGCGACACGTGATGGAATGACGCTAAATATATGTACAAATGTAACTCGCACAGACAAATGTTAAAGAGTTGGAGGTGTTCATAGAACCAGTTGTTTGCACTGGCGCAACGATGCCTAAATAAATATGCGTTTTAGCAAGACCAGAAGCTGCTATGAAGTGCTGATGCTCGCGAGGATGCTGACCCTGGACACTGCTCCATAATTCAACTTCAGTGCATGGCAAATAACCACAACGAACCACGCAGAATGCTTGGGTTCGTTCCAGCTGGGACCCTGACATTTATTATTTGCATTCATCGAGCCGATGTTGCCGATGTCGTATATTTCTTGGTGCTCTACCGACGAAATTGCCCAGTTGTGTTCTCGTCGTTCCTGGGTAGATACTAAGTGTCAATGACCTGTGACACATTCCGGCATAACAGCTCCACATAGCCACCCGCTGGTATGTGTCACTGTCTGGTGGGAAGTGTTTGACAACGTAAGCGACGGCATTGTTACATTATTCATGTCTTGAGCAGCGCGTCACATTCGTCAAACAATCTTACCCTCCCATGCTAATTTTGGTTCACGCCAAGTTCATAGATAGATAGATAGATAGATAGATAGATAGATAGATAGATAGATAGATAGATAGATAGATAGATAGATAGATAGATAGATAGATAGATAGATAGATAGATAGATAGACGTTCTATGTGTCGATCGTACGCTAATGAATTCCTTGCATTTAATATATCTTGCTCTTTGGGCTCACTCGGACACACCAATTTTTCCTGAGCCATATTGCCTCGAACGCGGAATCACTAAAAGTTCGCTCCGACAGACTCACTGGGACTTGATCGGTCCAAAATATGGCTTACCCGAGTCACTAAGATTCCGACTCATGGCTTGATCTGATATGAATGAGTCCAATTGAATAGACTCATGAAATCTAAGCACGGAATGAGCTTTTCGGGCATTTTTTTCAATGTTCATACCATCTCGCGCGATCGGTGCTTTTCTCGGCGCTTCTTGATATTGATACGTGTACAGAACTGTCGCCCCGACACTGCTGAACTGGCACCCAAACGAAGAAGACGACAACGTGGTTGTTGTGGGTTGCACTCTCGAGCTTCTCCCCGTTGGCCTGCTTGACTGTGCGCTTTCTAAGCCGTTGGCAAGACAAGCTCTCGGTGAATAAATCTTCCCCGTAACATCTTTTGGTGGAAGGTGCGGGGTCTTCAAACAACCCGGCTCTGTAACTCCGCAGTGGACGCCAGCTTTGTCCAGCCGCGATGCCTGAAACCGGCACTCAGGCCTCGCCATCCGCGCCGGCTCCATAACCTGTGATTCCCCCCCATCTTCTCGACCCTGGCACGTTTTCCGGGACGGACAGCACGGATGTCGAAGAATGGCTCGCATTATTTGAGCGCGTCAGCAAGCACTACAGGTGGGACGAAACGCTTATGCTGGCAAATATTTTATTCTACCTACGGGGTACGGCACGCGCCTGGTATGAGACGCATGAAGAATAACTACCCAGCTGGGACACATGCAAGCAAAAGCTTCGTGATTTGTTCGGTCGGTCAGTTGCTCGTCAGATGTCAGCCAGGCAGGAACTCGCGTCGCGTGTTCAATCATCGACGGAGTCGTACGTCACGTACATTCAAGACGTACTGGCACTGTGTCGGAAGACTGACAAAAATATGTCTGAGGCGGACAAGATCAGCAACGTGTCGAAAGGCATTGCTGATGATGCTTTCAACATACTAATGTGCAAGAATTGCGCCACTGTCAACTCCATCATATCTAAATGCCGACAATTTGAACAAGCTAAGAGCAGGCGAATAACCCACCACATCACGAGACTACGAAACACTGCTGCGACTTCGTCTTGCGAGGATTCTGCAGTGCCCCGTTCACTTGCGCCTCCTGCCAATATTGCAAGGATTGTTCGCCAGGAGCTGGAAGCCATGGCACCCGCTTCGTATAAGCCCCCTGCGCAAGACAACTGGGCAACAGTCTCGCTTATTCAAGACGTCGTACGTCAAAAGTTTGCTAACCTGAGCGTCCAGGTTCCCCGGCCCGCCAGACCTATGCCGCAACCTATGAGCACTCCCGTCCACAACGCTGACCACCACTCTGCTCCCATTGTCGCTGCGGTAGCTGCGACTCCTCGGTTTCCATCACGCTACCGAAATCCATCTAAGTGGCGCTCGCACGATGATCGACCCATCTGCTTTTCTTGCTCTCGAGTTGGGCACATCTCCCGCCATCGCCGCAACAAGTGGTATTTCCGGCCAAGTTTTCCTAATATCGACCGCCGTCAGGACCGTGGACGCTATTAGAAACCCAGTTTTCCGGATGACAATATTCAGGACCCTTCAGCTCGCCGTTCATCTCCACGCTCCGAACCGTCCTACGCTGACATCGTCGCCCAAAGAAACTGGTCTGGCCGCTTGCCGTCACCTCAGGGTCGGCCGTCATGCTCCCCTCAACGCCGCCGCTCTCCGTCACCGGCTTATTCTGGCCATTCCCCAGGAAACTGACGAGTGCAGCGCCTGGAGGTGGCGCTGCGTGGACGACTTAGAACGAAAACCCTCAACCGGCTACAAATTCAAGACGCAATTTACTTCGGGTGTTCGTTGATGGCCACGCCATTACTGCTCTAATTGACACTGGTGCCCATGTATATGTTATGAGTTCTACATTTTGATCTCGCCTGAAAAAGGTTCTCACATCGGCTATGTTCTCTACTGTTCGAGTTGCCAACGGAAGTCGAACATCGGTGCTTGGTATGTGCAGTGCCCGCGTTACTGTTGCTGGCCACCACACTTCCGTTCTCTTCGCAGTCCTCGATGCTTGCCCACAAGACGTCATCCTTGGAATTGACTTCCTAACCGCCCACTCAGCCCTCATCGATTGTTCTACCGGTATCTTACGGCTCGAATTGCCTTTGTGCTCCGACTTCACTCCTTGAAGTCGCACTCGGCTACGATCCGTGGAGTCTCTACGGCTACCACCCCAGGCTGCTACGCACATTCCTTTGTCACCCTTCCCGTCTGTTCCTGATAGAGACTATCTGGTGGCTCCCTTATTGATTTGACCCTTACGCACCGCGTCGCACTACCACATACTATGGTGGCTGTTGCTAACAACACGGTCCTATTTCCAGTTCTGAACTTCTCAACGTCGACCCATGATCTTCCCAAGGCATCACTTTAGCCGATCTTTCCACCCTTGATGAATGTTCGATTTGTTCTTTTACCCCTGACACTAAGACCATGGCGAAACCTGTCATCACGTCGCAATATAAAGCGTTCCTCGATAAAATGATATTCAGTGACCTCTTACCTTCCCAAGTCGCAGCACTGCGGGGTGTTCTATTTTCTTACCTGGATATCTTTGACGTCGACGACCGTTCCCTGGGCCGCACAAGTGCCGTAACCCACCGCATTGAAACCGGCAACGCCAGTCCACTCCACAAACGCCCTTATCGCGTGTCACATGCTGAGCGCCAAGTTATACAGATGGAGGTCGAGAAAATGCTGAGTAAAGACGTTATTGAGCATTCATCGAGTCCTTGGGCATCCCCTGTAGTCTTAGTTAAAAAGAAGGACAACACCTGGCGCTTTTGCGTCGACTATCGCCACCTGAATCGGATCACCAAGAAGGACGTTTAACGTTTACCCCGAATCGATGATGCGCTTGACTGCCTCCACGGCACCAACTATTTCTCGTCCCTCGACCTTCGATGTGGATACTGGCAAATTTCGGTGGATGACCGCGACCGCGAGAAAACAGCATTCATCCCACCCGATGGCCTTCACCAATTAAAGGTCATGCCTTTTGGGTTGTGCAATGCCCCGGTTACTTTTGAGCGTATGATGGACTCTCTTCTTCGTGGTTTCAAATGGTGGACCTGCCTTTGCTATCTGGATAATGTAATCATTTTCTCGCCCTCCTTCGAATGCCACCTGTCTCGTCTCTCGTCAATTTTCGACGTTTTTCGTTGCGCTGGTCTCCAACTGAATTCGTCGAAATGCTCATTTGGACGCCGGCAGATTAAACTACTCGGCCACCTTGTTGACGCCACTGGTGTTCAACCCGACCCTGACAAAGTCCGTGCAGTCCGAGAATTCCGGTTCCGCGTTCCACACAAGAAGTTCGCAGTTTTATTGGGCTCTGCTCATACTTCCGCCGATTTGTCTTACATTTCGCGAATGTTGCTAGGCCCCTCATGGATCTCCTCAAAAAGAATGTGGCCTTTTCTTGGGGAAGAGACCAAGAACATTCCTTTGCGTCGCTAATTACCGCCCTCACATCACCACCTGTGTTGGCTCATTTTGACCTAGCGGCTCGAACAGAGCTTCGCACCAATGCAAGCGGCCATGGCATTGGTGCTGTACTCGCTCAGATACAGAATGGCACCAATCGCGTGATAGCCTATGCTAGCCGCCTTTTGTCGCAAGCGGAACAAAATTATTTCATCACTGAGCGGGAATGCTTAGCCCTCGTTTGGGCTATTGCGAAATTCTGTCCGTACTTATACGAATGTCCGTTCGCAGTCATCACGGACCATCATGCGCTTTGCTGGCTGTCCACGCTTAAGGACCCTACAAGAAGACTCGGCCGATGGGCACTTCGATTACAGGAGTACACGTTCTCGGTTGTTTACAAATCTGGAAAGTTGCACAGCGATGCTGACTGCTTATCGCGGCACCCCGTTGATCCACCTTTATCCAATGATTTGGAATCCGATGCCTGCGTTTTAGCCATCACTGACTTTCTGAACGTGGCCGACGAACAGCGCCGGGATCCTACGCTGCTCACCATCATTGACCACCTTCAATCGCGTAATGCTGACCCTTCTCTTAGCAGATACCTACTTCAAGACAACGTTTCGTACCACCGCAGCTTACACCCCGACGGCGCAGAACTTTTACACGTCGTACCACATCACCTGCGAAAGGATGTTCCGCGACAATTCCACGACGCTCCAACTTCTGGACATCTAGGAGTCTCCAGAACTTACGACCGCATTCGACGACGAGTATTCTAGAAGGGCCTCTACCGCTCTGTTCGCCGTTACGTCGCATCATGCGACCTCTGCCAGCGCCGAAAGAAGCCTATGACTCCCCTGCCGGTCTTCTTCAACCTATTGAAGTTCCAGCCGAGCCATTTTATCAAGTGGGGTTGGAGTTGCTAGGTCCCTTTCCTACTTCTACAACTGGAAATAAATAGATTGCAGTGGCCACAGACTATGCCACTCGGTATTCAATCACTCGAGCGCTACCAACCAGCTGCGCAACCGACGTTGCTGATTTCCTGCTGTACGACATTATTCTCCAGCATGGCGCTCCGTCTTACCTGCTCACAGACCTTGGTCGCTACTTTCTATCTCGTGTGGTTGATGATCTACTCTGATCTTGTGCTACCCGTCACAACTTCACCACATCTTACCACCCTCAGACTAATGGTCTTACGGAGCGCCTAAACCGCACATTCACAGACATGTTTGCCATGTACGTATCTACCGACCACACTGATTGGGACATAGCTTTTCCATTTGTAACCTTCGCCTATAACTCATCGCGTCATGAAACAGCGGGCTACTCCCCTTTTTATCTACTCTTCGGACGTCATCTCTTACTGCCCTTCGACACACTGCTTTCATCAGACCACCCATTCTCCACTTCGTACGCTCAGGATGCGATCACCCGGGCCCTCACGGCACGCGCGGTAGCACGCGCTCGGTTATCGTCGTCACAGACAGCACAGAAGTCCCTTTATGACCGTCGACATAGAGATGCCGTTTTTTCTGCGGGATCTCTTGTTCTCCTGTGGCTCCCATCTCGACGTGTTGGCCTCTGCGAGAAACTACTATCGCGATACGCTGGGCCCTGCCGAGTCATTCGTCAGGTCACACCTGTGACCTACGAGATTGCCGCTACCAAAAACTCATCAGCTGCTGCACCCAGAACGGAAGTAGTCCACGTTTCTCGTCTCAAGCCCTACAACGCCGACTCGCTCATTTAACAGGCACCGAGACGGCGCCTTACGGGCCGGGGTGATGATACGTGTATGGAACTGTCACCCCGACACAGCTGAATTGGCACCCAAACGAAGAAGACGACAACGTGGCTGTTGTGGGTTGCACTCTCGAGCTTCTCCCCGTTGGCCTCCTTGACTGTGCGCTCTCTAAGCCGTTGGCAAGACAGCTCTCGGTGAAGAAATCTTCCCCGTAACAATATATTACCATCTATTTAGGGCTATGAGTGTTTGCAAACCGGTAAGTGAATTTTTATGAAAATAGTTGAGTAAAACAGATATATTTATGAAGAACTTTGGAAGTGCTTGTGGGGAAAATGGCAACCATCTGTGCAATTGGCCCCCTGGCGCAGAAATCATCGTAGGCACGAGGGCCTAGCCAGGTCAGATGTAGGGTATATTAACATGCAGGGTGGCCGAAATTGCTGAAGTGGGAACAGGTAGAATAACAGCTAAGGGAGGAGAGGCCGATGGTATATAGTTTTCTATAATCACGTCTTAGGGACATGGAACAACTATCTAGCAATGTAGACTACGCATCAAAATATTGTAATAGAACAGACGGCTGCAGAAATTGGGGTGGTTTTGTAGCATTCGTTCGTAAAAACACAGCCTGGCAAAGAGTCAAGCAGGAGTGCTAAGAACATTTATGGCTAAAAGGAAATATGGCTGGGCAAATTACGCTCCTGAGTTTTGTATACTTGCGGACAGGAGAAAAAGCCAGAGAGAAAAACCAAAAAAAAATGGTGCAGTGCATAAAAAATGACATTACAAACTAGAAAAAGAGTGCGAGGGAATTACATAGGAGATATGAATGTGCACATAGAAGTAATGCTTTGATATATTGACCCAACAGGCAGATTTTATTTGATATGTGTGAAAGGCATGATTTATTCATTTGTAACAGCACCTAAAAACGCCAAGGGCAGATACATAGGAGCTGGGAAGGCTGCAGTCGGTGATACATTACGCAATATTGTCACATAGGATGTATGATAGGCTAAGGGTGATGTACATAGATGAATAGGGGGTCAAGACGCTTGGGTAGTGATCACAATCGTATCAAGCGGAACTTCAAAAGAGAAATCAAATTAGAAAAGTGGCATTACGAGCAACCAGTTTGTAATGTTTATTCAAAAAGGCAAATAAAGGCAAATAGAAAAAGCAACTAATGAGATTGAGCAAATAATCACCGAGGATACTAAAATAGAGTTGTCGTACACAAATCTAACTCGATTGTTTGAATTAGAGCTTGCTAAGGTACAAGTCAAATCAACCAAGAAAAGCAGACCCAAACCTAAAAGGTGGTGGGTTGAGGAATTTAAGAGAGCCATAGTAAGACGTCAGGAAGCCTCCAGGGAACACACGTATACCAAACACAGAGTTTAACAGGAAGATGATGTCAAAATAAAATGTAATAACGTTTTGAGCTGCACAAGGGCAGCGTCCGATTTATCAGAGACAAGATTAGAAGAAAGGGGGCCCAATGGATGGCAGAAGTTAACAAACAGGATAGAAAGGCAGCTACAAAGTTTTAGAACCATCTCAATTCTCTGAGTAATAAGACAAGCATAAAACAGAGGCCTAGAACTACAGTTCAAGGGGTCAGACTAGAAGGATATGAGACAATGGAATATATAAAAACGATGATGACAGACACATTTCAACACCAAGAAAATGCTGCCTGCACCGTATACCAGACGAGGATGGACAATTAGCTCAGTGGCTCCTCTGGAATAATGAGAGAGGGAAAGGACATAAAAAAGGGTTCCCAGTAGCACTTCAACTGGCCCTGAAAGCATCTCAATTATTTTAATAAAGAAACTATGACCAAAATCTAAGCAAACATTAAGATAGACAGCGAGCAAAGCAATAAATAATCAATGGTGAAGCGCCTAATGGGTGGAAACTAATAGGGCAAGCATAATCTAAAAAGAAAAGCGGGACAAAGCATATATAAGCAACTACCGTATTTTAATAGTGACATCAGTAGTTTACAGGCTGGCGATCACATAGTAAAAATTGCAGACATGGGTGGAGAATGAGGGGGTGCTGAGAGAACAACGAAATCGGTTCCGTAAACGAAGAAAGTTCAAGGACGATCTGTTAGCCTTGATGCAGTGTACTGAAATAGCGGAAAAAGAACACAGGCCTCTGTGGCTGGGATTTCTAGATATCAAAAGAGCTTACGATAGTGTGTTTCAAAAAGACTTGTGAGGAAGACTGGATACATGAGATGTGGAAGATGGGATCACTAATATTCTAAAGGATATCTATGAAAGTAACAAGGTAGTTATCAAATGGAAATAACAGATATCTGAACCTATAGAGATACAACACGAGATTCGACAGGGATGTCTCTTGTCATCTTTGTTATTTCTGCTTTATCTCCAGGGACTAGGAGCCAAGTTATAGGGGAGTCGACTAGGCTTCGGCCTCTCTTTTGCCAAGAGAGGAAAACACTATGAACAGTCATTACCAGCATTGATGTGTGCAGACGGTATAGTAATAAAAGCCGAAAACAAGGAAGATCTGCAGGCATTGAGAGACATTTGTGGTAAGAAGGTAGATAGGTTAAATTTGAAGTTAAGCACGGAAAAATCGGCAATCATGATTTTAATGGTAACGAAGGCAGTCAGCATAAGATACAAGAACTCACGCTAGAAATAGTGGATATATACAAATACTTGGGCGTATGTATACATCACAGGCTGAGTAGCTAAGGGAGCACGAAAGATACGTAATGACTAAGGGTAACAGGAATGCAGCTGTAATTAAAAATAGGACACTGTGGAACTACAATAGGTATGACGTAATGAGAGGGATTTGGAAAGGTGTCATGGTTGCGGTTTTGACGTTCGGCAATGCGGTCTCGTGCTCGAAATCAGAGGTTCTAGCAAGACAGGAAATCAAATAACGTGGCATAGGCAGACTGGCTTTGTGAGCACATGGGATTGCCACAAAGAAGGGGGTACAGGGTGACATGGCCTGGACCTTATTTGAGTGCAGGGAAGCTAGCAGCAAGGTAGAACTTGAGGAGTGAGTGAGAAAAATGGGAGCGGAGCGTTGGGCTAGGAAATTTTTGATCTACTTGCACATGAAGACTATTGGTACTAAATTAAGGAAGCGAACTGGAAAACTGTCAGGCTAGTACGTAGACAGAAGCAGAATACCAAGCCAAAAGGAAAGATCGGTTAAGGAAAAGGTGAAGGAAACAGAGAGGGACATGTGTAAGATGGGAACGCCTATGAAATCATCACTCGAGACCTACCAATCTTTTGAGCAGGAAAATGCTAGGAGAATGATCTACTATAACGGTCGGGGTAGTTCTCTTCTCTTCGAGGCAAGAACGGGAATATTGCGGACCAAGACGTACTGAGCAAAATACGAAGGCACTGACACAGTATGTTGTGCGTGTGGAGAGGAGGAGGAAACGGCTGTATATTAGATAACGTTCTGTAAAGGGCTCCACCCTAAAGTCCGAGATAATGGTGCCAAATTTTTCGAAGCATTGATATTTAGGCCGAGTGGAGGCAAAATAGTTTTTAAACGGGTAGAAATAACCAGGAGGAGGCTAACTGATTCGTGGCTATAATCTAGGCGCAAGTGAACTTCAATTGTTAAACACTCAGTTATAGTACTTAACTTTATGCCTAGGTGGCGTCAGCCACCACCTGACTTAAAGGGAACAGCCTGATTTGTCCATCCACTCATCTAAAATGAACCAGGCAACCACAAAAGTTTTATTTTCCGATGGAGGCGTAAACGTTGTAGGCCCGTGTGCTCAGAGTTGGGCGCATGTTAAAAAAAACCGAGTTGGTCGAAATTTCCGGTGCCCTCTACTACGGCGTCTCTCATAATTTAATGGTGGTTTTGGGACGCAAAACCCTACATAACAATCAATCAAATCTACAAAGGTTTTATTGCAGAAACATCATGCATTATTCCCGATCTTGTGTAAAAGTGTTTACAGTGGCATTACTACAAATAAGCTACCATTCAATGATTTTAACCCCAAAACACTAACGTGTTCATGACATTCGTTGCTCGAAGTGTCACGAGATGTTGACACCGTCGTTGCACTAACCTTGCATTTCTTCACTCTTAAGCGCGTACCTAGATACTCTACAAGAAAAAAAATGATCTCTTCATTTTTTCTAGAGTAGTGATTCAGTATACCTAAGTGAAATCTAGTGTAACAACAGTTATCCTCACCGTGTATGATTTGCACAGAAGTAAAGGAATACGCTTACATTAGTGCACAAACTTTTACTGGGTGCTAGAACTCAAAAAACAAACACATGTACCGGTAACCCTGTAATTGCCATCTGGTACTCCGGTAACCGGGCTACGCTAAAAAGAGTACTTGCGAGCTAACAATGCCTAATCTCAGGGTCTGAGCAGGAATCTGCCCTCAGCATTTTTATTGGCACTAAAGTATTCTCCCACAAAGCCACACCATGTTCTGTAACAACTTTTTAAACAGGCCTTACCGTTCGTGAAATGGTAATTACAGTTGCAGTGCTGGTAAACCAATTGTATAAACATTACATAAGTACTGAAATGATACAGCCGTTCCATTCGGTGAACGTCCGCTGCAGTTGGCCACCACTCGCTGAACATGATCCATGTAGCAGTGTCCAGAGCTACCATCCTCACGAGCAGAAGCGCTTTCTAACAGCTTACCGATTCCAGTGTTGCTAATATATATGTTGCTATTGCCATCGTTGCGCATCTCTAAATGACGCGTTATATAAAACATATGCGGCTGTTTAACTGTTCTCATTGCGTGCAATTGTACAATCTTTAGTGCCACTTTTTAACCATTTACTTCATAAAATAATTACAATACAGTCCCCTTCTATTCACATGCTTTACATAATATTGAGTGCTAAAGAACGTTGCGTCTGCGATTTTTTTTCGGCTGTAAATAAGCCTGAAGAGAAAAAATGCACTAAAAAGAAAAATTGGGCGAGTACAAGACAAGAAGAGGACCGTTATTTGTTTCGTAAAACACATCAGCTAATTCACTGATTGCCATTGTGTGTAGCATGTAAGGTCTCTAAGCTGCAGCCGCACTTACGTTGGACAGACCAGAGATTATTGGAACACAACAGATCACTAATTAGAGGCTCACCTAATCTTTTTTTGCCTTATCTTGATTGTAAGTGCGTGCCTATGTTTGATGACTGCGCAGTTTTTTACCGGCATCTTAATGAGCAAACGCGTCTGATAATTGAGGCTTGGCATATCGATAACAGCGGTAGTATATTTGTAAGCCCACTATCGACTGCCGTGCATCGAAATGGAGTAAAGCACCTGAAAAATTATCTTTCACAGAGACACCCCCGCAGGCCAGATTATTAGGCTCCTATTTTGCATGCTCATGCACAGATAATATTTTGTTTCTCATTCCGTTCCCGTCGTTTCGCGCCCCCTCAGTTGTTAGTAGTCGTTTGCGGTGACTGTATTTGTTCATGGGTCCATGCTTGCACACCCTGTCTTTTTAAAAATGAATACGTACTGACTAGCTCGGCTAAGTCTTACGTGTAAGATAAGACTCAAGTTTTCTGAAAGATGGGGTCTCTTTCAAGCACGCACTGCCCCTAATTGATTGATATGTGGGGTAGCGTCCCAAAACCACCATATAACTTCGAAAGGCGCTGTAGTGCAGGACTTCGGTAATTTAATTACTTGGAAATCTTTAACTTGAACCCGTGTTTTAGCACACGGGCCTACAGCATTTTCGCCTCCATCGATTACGCGTTGGCTAGCAGATTGCTTTCCGTGTTCCTACACAAAATACTTCAGTGAAGCACGCAGCAAGTTTACTGCGTCGAAGTCATTTCTAGATATTTTGGTAGAACAACTTAGTATACTTGAATGCAGTTCATATTGGAAAATTATGAATGCGATGTCCAGGGGTCAAGATATTCACTTTCAAAGTGGTGGCAGCAGGGTTCAAACATTTGCGCTGGAAATGAAAGTTATTCAGCTTTCTTTATTAATTTGTTAGTACGTGTAAGAAATGGGTGAGGAGGGTTTTTGGAGGAACCGATGACGCGCTTCTGCCGCGATGTTTTTTTTTTTCTGAAACAACAGCACCACCACCTTCTCAAGTCACTCAATGCAGTACTTGCTAGAAAAGGCCGGAGAGCCGCAAAACAGGCAATGGTTTTTTACCACCTAATTGGCTCCGCGTTCAATTATTTCAGCCAATTTCACTTGCGCTGAACAAGCATGAATTTGTTAGAACTATCTATATTTGTCGTATACAACACGAGAAGTAAATTGGCGGCTCTTCGTGGAACAGGTGTTTACGGGAGCCTATAGAGTGCGTTGGTGAAATGTTCCGCATATCGCTGGCCTATCTGATAGGATAACCGCTATTTTTAAATGCTGTTTTACCTGCGGTCATTTTCACTGATTCCTTAGTCTACCGGGAACTTCACGTAATGGTATTTACAACGTGTTAATTACAATGTATTCATGACATGATGAAAAAGTGGCTTGCATAATCACAGCCAAATCAGGTGGTACGTATCATTCATGCGCACAAATATTCTCAAGTAGTCGCTCTTCCTAGCCTACCATTAGTGTTCAGTAAAATTGAAAGAGAAAATGCTTTTTTCCAATTCTTTGACGCGCAAACAAGTTATACAGTATTTTTATAAATCCTAATAAAAGCCAGCAACAAAACAGTTCTCTCATTTACTCATTGTTTTTTTTTTGAAGAACACCATTCATGGCAAGCCAGTGACCAAAGTTCCAGAATCTATCAACGAAAGTGGGCAATCCTGCTCAAGTGCACCTTCTATACCACTAACGAAAAATAAAAAAAATTAGGTGCACAAAGAAGCAATATAAAAAATCAGTAAGCATTGCATTTGCCATGAACTGCTAAGAATATACAGGGAAAGTTTCATTGAATGTTCAGATGCTACTCCAACAATGTGTCATGTGTTTTCTTGTGCTCATCGAAGTAGTTGGCTAGAGCTCCCTCCCTAAGTTAGACCAATGAGCTCAGGCAGCGCTACCTTCCTACGTAAAGCTTTTAAACAGTGTCGCTTAAGCCGCTCTACTTTCGTTGAAAAATGGTGTACAATGAAATATTGACAATAACCTCAAGCATGATAACAAGGACGGTGTGCCGAGGCGCACATGTGCTTATAACGGCGCCGCAAAAGTAGAAATTCGCAAAGACAAACAGTCTCGCATCATTTCGCTATACTTTGCATAGTTGCACCTATTACACTGTAGTTTTGCAAGTCAAGATGCGCGGCTACCTACATCTTAACCTAGCCTAATCTAGCAGACTGTGAATAAATGTGGTGACGAAAGTTTCGTAAATTCAAAACGCTAAGAACGATGAAAAGGAATTGAATTATAGTCCGTGTTTTATTTGATGGAACCATAAAGAAATAATTTTATATGAATATTTAGGATAAAAGTGGCATTCTTTGCTTTATTAGCATGATAGGCTAAGCTCAGACGCCTCGAGGTGTTCTATGCTCCTCTGTAGACTACGAAGCGACGGTGGGAGAAATTGAAATATATTATAGAATGGATAGGGTGCAATTAGCAGTGCCTGCAAAAGATGAGGAAGAGGACCGTGGTTTATGCTCGTGATAGCTCCGATTCGGATCGCTGAGCGCTTGACTTGTGTTCGTTTATTTAATAAAGGCGTCGCGTACTCAACGCTCATCGCGTACTACCAACTGGTGGAGAGTGACTACCAACTGGTGGAGAGTGCTGGTTCTCTTCTTCACCCTGGAACTCCGTAACCGGACTCTACCTCCACCGTCCATCATGCCTAACATTGCAGCACAGCCAAATGCTGTCACACACTCCGCTCTCCGCTGCCCCGGTATTCCGAGGGAGCGCTACCTAGTTCTATTCAACGGCACTGATGAACAGGACGTCGAGGACCGGCTCGCTTCGTTTGAAAAAGTGGGTGTCAACAACTGGTGGTATGATAACGACAAACTTTGTCGCGTCCACTTCTGCCTGAGGGGTGTCGTGGAGCTTTGGTTGAACAACCATGAGGCTGAGATTACCACCTGGGCCTCTTTCAAAACGACCTTCGCAGACGTATTAGGCCGACCGGCAGTGCGCAAGCTCCGCGCGGAGCAGCATTTGCGTGATCGTGCTCAGTTGGCAGAAGAAAGTTTCACGTCTTATATTGAGGACGTAGTAGGCCTCAGCCGGCGCTTCAATCGGCCATGTCCGAAGTCGACAAAGTCAAGCATATCATGAAGGGTATCGAGGACGATGCGTTCCACCTACTTGTGGAGAAAAGTCCTCGAACCGTCACAGACATCATTCAGCACTGACAAAGCTACGACGAGTTGTGAAAGCAGCGAATATCCACGCGACGTCACAGTTTCGACACGACCAGCACGTCAGCACTGACCGTTGGCTCGATCTCTCCAGATCCGGTGGTATTGACACACCAAATACAACAGTTCATCCGCGAGGAGGTTGCCCACCAATTATCTATTGCTCCTTTTCTCCCTAGTAATAGTCATTGACTCCCGTCGTCACTGTGCCAAACCATTGAGGAGCAAGTATCCGGAGCTCTTCCGCCTACGCACCAGCCACTGCCTGTATCAGCACCGTTGACCTATTCCGAAGTCGCGAGAAGGTCTTCACATGCAGTGCCATACAGCACAGGCCCTCCTCAACGCCCTCGTTTCTTCTACGCACAGCGGGCACCGACAAGCCCACAAATTCCGCTTTATCGGCATCATGCCACCCTTCCCAATTATTTTTGGCACACACTGGACAACCGACCAATATGCTATTACTGTGATCTACCCGGGCTTGTCGAGCGTTTCTGCTGCCGCCGCGTTCTTCCTCCAACTGCCGTTGAAGCCAATTAATGCTACGACCATACAGAGCCGCAACAGCCAATGCCCTCCCACGCTCCTTCCAACACCTCGTCGTCGAACCACCGTACCTCCCACTCGTCTCGATCACCCTCCCCGCGCCGGCACTCGCTATCGCCAATGCTTCGACGCACCGCGCCCGTCCACATGAAAAACTGACCACCACAGTTCCCGAGGCAAGAAATTCGCCACTGTCAAAATCTATGAGGCATCGTTCCCGACCTGCAAACGAAATCCCAATCTTCATTGAAGGTGTTGCCATGTCCACCTTAGTCGATACTGGAGCTGCTGTGTCTGTGTTGAGCGAAGCAATGTGCCGCATGTTGAAAAAGATTACGACTCCGCTTTCTGGTGCTTCTCCCCGTACGGCGACCGCGCATAACATACAACCTTCCGTCACGTGCACAGCATGTCTACTCAATCAGGACGTTTTTTATGTGGCTGATTTCGTCGTCTTTCCGCACTGCTCGCATGACGTTTATTGGGCTGGGACTTTCCATGCATCATGCCGTTGTCGATTGTGCCCGTGCCGAGATTGATTTATCAGCAATGTCGGACATCGCTCCTGCCAAGTCATCTTTTTCTCGTGTCGTCATTACCGAGGACACGGACATCCCACCTATGTCACCTGCTATTGTGCCAATCTCCTGCGACTATGCTTTCTCATCCGCTTTGTTTGTGCCGTCAGCGAAATTCACTTCCCGTAAGCACTTCTCCCATCCGCTCTTATCACGATCGAAAACTCATCCGCAACCATTTACGTCACGAACCTGCTTTGGGCTCCAACCACTGTGCCACGGAGGATATATATGGCAACTTGAAGACATTGATTCAGTCTGTCCTTACTCACTACCTGGTCGCACAGCAAGCCTGTCGCGAGCGTGAATCTCGATACCATGGCCAAAACATCTACCCCAGATGCCTTCCTTCCATCAATTGCTTCGGACCTTCCCAGCATTCTGAGGACGCAACTTTTGAAGCATCTCGACCGCTTTCGGATGTGTTTCGATTGCAAGCAACCCAGTTTGAGCAGAACAACTTCGATCGCTCATCATATAGACACCGGCAACCATGCACCCCTGCGCCAGCATCCATACCGCGTCTCTCAAGCTGAACGTCGCGCGATTGAAGACCAGGTGACTGACATGCTTAGTCGAGGAGTCATACAGCCGTCCCACAGTTCCTGGGCAACTCCGGTGGTGCTCGTGGAAAAGAAGGATGGTAGCATCCGCTTCTGTGTTTATTATAGGCGCCTTAACAAGATTGCGCGCAAAGATGTCTATGCGCTCCTCAGAATTGATGACGCGCTTGACTGTTCGCAAGGAGCGGAGTACTTCTCTTCGCTGGATCTTCGGTCGGGTATGGATAAAGCCGACCGCCCCAAAACTGCGTTCCTAACTCTTGACGGCTTGTACGAGCTCAACGTGATGCCGTTCGGCCTTTGCAATGCCCCGGACACATTCTAGCGTCCTATGGACAACATACTCCGAGGTGTCAAGTGGCATACGTGCCTTTGCTATCTGGACTACGTCGTGGTTTTTTCAAAATACTTCAATACCCATCTCCAGCGCCTCGCAAGTGTGCTGGAATGCCTCACACAGGCTGGACTACAACTAAACTTGAAAAAAATGTCACTTCACCCCACGGAAGCTCGCAATCTTAAGGCACGTTGTCAGCAAGGACGGTGTTCTACCAGACCCAGACACCCTCCGCGCTGTCACCGAGTTTCCTGAGCCGTCAACACTCGAAGAACTCCTGAGCTTGATAGGAATATGTTCGTATTTTCGACGATTTAATCGTAATTTAGCATCTATAATTATCCCATTACCGCGTCTACTTGCTGACAGCCAAGGTATCTCGGCATGGTCGTCAACCTGTGACGACGCATTTGCAAAATTACGTCATCTCCTGACATCGCCGCCGAATCTGTGTCACTTTCACCCAGACGCCCCTACCGAAATCCATATGGACGCTAGTGGAGTCGGCCTTGGCGCTATCTTTGCGCAGTGAAAGTCTGGCTTCGATGAGTACGTCATTTCTTACGCGAGTCGCACTCAGACCAGAGCCCAAGAAAATTATTCCATCACGGAGAAAGATTGCCTAGCGATCCTTTGGGCAATCGCTAAATTTATACCTTACATATATGGTCGGACATTTGATGTCGTGACTGACCATCACGCCCTCTGCTGGTTGTCGTCTCCAAAAACCCATCTGGTTGCCTAGCCCATTGAGCATTACCACTCCAAGACTACGACATCCGTGTCGTCTACAGGTCAGGGCGCAGACATTCAGACGCCGACGCTCTCTCTCGATCTCCGCTTCGCCATGACGGTGCAAATGCGCCTGTTTCTACCTACAATTCTTCCTCCCTCACACACGCTGACATGCCATCCGAGCAGTGTCAAGACCCTTGAATACTGTCCTTAATGGAGTTCCTATCGAAGTCATCACCGAGTACCACCAGTCGCTCGCTGTGGTGCACAGCTCGCCATTTCACCATGCGCGATGGGCTACTTTACCACCGCAATTACCTCAGTGAAAGTCACAAGTGGTTGTTGGTGATTCCTCGCCATCTACGTGCTGATATTTGCGTCTCGTTCTACGTGGACCCCCAATGCGGCCACGCTTGTGAAATAAAGACGTATTCACGCCTCTGGCTACGGCACTACAGGCGTGGAATGTACCAATTTGTCCTCCAATACGCGTGTTCATGCTCAAAATGTCAACGCCGGAAGAGTTCACCGCATGCCGTCACTGGACCGCTTCAGCTGTTGCCCTGCCCATCCCGACCTTTCGATCGCATCGGAATTGACTTATACGGCCCACTTCTGTACACACCTGACGGGAATTGCTGGGTGGTTGCCGCTATTGATCATTTGACACGGTATGCTGAGAGTGCCGCGCTGCCAGAGGCTACATCACATGAAGTCGGCTTATTTATTCTTCACAAACTTGTTCTTCGCCATGGCGCTCCTCGCGAGTTACTCAGCGACCGCGAACGCACGTTCCTCACAGAAGCCGTGCAAGACCTCCTGCGTGAAGGCAATGTTGTTCATGGAACGACCAGTGCGTACCACCTCTCAACCAATGGCATGACTGAACGCTTCAACCGCACATTAGGCGACATGCTGTCCATGTATGTATCTGCTGACCACAACAACTGGGACCGCATACTACCATTTGTCACCTATGCCTACAACAGCGCCACTCAGTCCACGACTAAGTTTTCTCCCTTCTTTCTTATACATGGCCGTGAACCCTCCTCATTTATGGATACAATTCTGTTGTATCGCCTGGATATTTCAGAGACTGCAACTCTCTCAGAAGTCGCCACCTATGTGGAAGAATGCAGTCAGCTAGCGCGTTCGTTAACTACAAAAGACCAAGCATACCAAAAGGACCACCATGACGCCAACCTGCAATCCCAGTCATATTCGCCTGGAACACTGGTTTGGCTTCGCGTTGCCTCCTCAGCTCCAGGCCTTTCTTCAAAGCTGCTACCTAAGTATGAAGGCCCCTACCGCATCCTGCGTCAAGCATCCAAGGTAAACTATAATGTCAAGCCCGTACAGTCATCCACAGACCGCCGCCGTCGCGGCCGTGAGACCGTTCACGTCGACCGAGGCCGCACTATGACCCACCAGTCGTACCTGTGCTTTAGGTCGCCAGGATGGCTCCTTTTCCGCGGGGGAGTGATTTGTAGAATGGATAGGGTGCATTTGGTAGTGCTTGCAAAAGACGAGTAGGAGGACCGTGGTTCGTGCTCGTGATAGCTCCGATTCGCATCGCTGAGCGCTTGATCTGTGTTCGTTTTTTATAGACGCGCCACGGACGACTCAACGCTCAACCCTTACTACCAATATATATATATATATAAAAAAATATATATATATACATATATATATATATATATATATATATATATATATATATATATATATATATATATATATATATATATATATATATATATATATATATATATATATATATATATATATATATACTGTAAGGAAGAGCAGCGCGGCACCTGTGAGCCTTAGGCTGGACAGCCAAGAAGAAGAAGCAGAATAGAACAGCTTGCCCGACGAACGGGTGTTGTGTCTGTCTCGCTCATTACAATGGCGCGACCGTTCAACGAACCCGTGCACGACGACCTGCATGAAAAAACCGTCCTACAGAGCGGACGCACTCTCCAGCGGCCCGCAACTCCTACTTCCGTGGCCGTGGCATCCGACCTGGCCACCGCGGGTATCGAAGCCAGCGCGCTGCCTGTAGGCGTCCTTGCGAAACCACAAAGTGACTCCCCTGACTTGGCTTCGCAAACCGCCTCCTTGCACAGGGACGCCATACACGCTCCCTTGGTCTTCGCCTCAGGTATCATCCCTCGAGAAACGTCACTACTGTCACCAGAAGACAGGCGTAATTCCTCGCCTGTAGCCACCAGCGAACTATGCACGGTTCTGCAGGCCATCACTACTTTGAGCCACTGTCTTGCAGATGCCACCGTCACCTTCTCAGCAGCCCTTGCACGCACCACGTTGCCTTCACCGTTCATTGCTGAAATTCCTGACTTTACTGGCATTGAACAAGACCCAACCATCTGGCTGGATGAAATTCATTCGTTGGCCCGTCGACATGCATGGACTGATGACGTGACGCTATCGCTAGCCGTAAGCTGACTGCGCGAGTCCGCCAAAGCGTGGCATCAAAACGATGGCTGCAAGTACAACTCCTGGAGTGACTAGACTAAAGCCTTAGTCACGGCCTTCAAACCACTTTCATTCGCATACCACGACCATTTCATGCGCATGCGATCGCGTTGGCCGGCTTCATCAGAAGACGCCCGCAAATACGTCTACAATAAGCTCGGGCTTCTCGACAAATGTGGCATTACATGGATCTCTCTGTCTGCCCGCCAGTATGTCGTTGATGGCTTGGCTGACCCTACCCATGCTGCCACCTTATCTTGCCAGTCACCTGAAGCGTCACCCCAGGTTTTCGCTCAAAAAGCAGCCGAACTTCAGCAGAACTCTCGTCGTCGGCTTAGCTAGGACACATTGCCGACTGTCCGTTTGACTTACGCCTCCACACGACACGGATGCTTCAAGTGCGGTCACATTGGCCACAACGCAAGGAGTGTAACCAACCATTCCAGACCCGAATCCACTTCAAATCAAATTCCTCGTAAGTTCTTTTCATCGCTTCATCAAATTCCTCGGATATTCTTTCATGTTGAGGGAATAGGTGACCTATCTTCTCTGGTGGATACCGGTGCGGAACGGACGGCGCTACACGAACGGCGACGTCATGCTCCGGACACTATCCGACCCTGGACGCAACCTCCCCTCTGCGGACTTGGAGGAAGTGCTATGCCAGTCGGAATGCTCGATATTTTAGTCCGCACGGCAGCGGGCACTAAAGTTCTTCCAGCCATTCCCGTCTTTGAAGACCTCCCTGCCGACATGATCCTTGGTGCTGACTTCTTGCTATCTGATGACCATACATAGCGGTCACTTCGAGCTTCGGTCTTCGACAGCTGTGACTACCGCCACAACCCTGCCACCACAGACAAGATAACGCAGAACTGCCAATCACTAATTTGCTGCTCCGTCGCATACGAACGGGAGATCACCCGCCAATATTCGTACCACTGCGACGATACGCTGTACTAGAACGGGCAGTGATCGCAGAACAAGTAGATGAAATGCTTGCCGCGGGCATTTTTAGGCTGTCATCAAGTCCGTGGGCAGCGTCAGTCGTGCTTGTTCGCAAAAAAAAACGAATCACTACGTTTTTGCGTGGACTACAGGCAGCTCAATAACAGAAAACGCCTGACTCCTACCCTTTACCCCTCATTGATTATGCTGTTGATACAATACGTCACTGTAAGTTCTTTTCGTCACTTGATTTACGTGCAGGTTACTGGCAGATCAACGTCGCGGAGAAAGATAGCTGTAAAACGACCTTTCGAACGCATTTTGGTTTGTATGAATTCAACCGCATGCCGTTTGAACTAAGAATGGCTCCTAGCACTTTTCAGCGTGCGAATATTTCAGTGCTCGGACCAATGAGCCTGTGTGGTGTACTAAGCCGACATCCTGGTCGTTGGCAGAACAGACGATGAACACCTTCGCAATTCGGACGAAGTACTACACAAACTCCATGCAGAGGGATTGCATTTGAACCAAGAGAAATGCTGGTTTGGGGTGTCCAAGATTTCGTACCTGGGACATAATATATCTCCTGTCGGCATTCAGACACTCCCGGAGCGAATAGCTGCCGTGTCGCAGTATCCCACACTAACCTGCTTAAGCAGGTTCAGTCATTTCTGGGTATGGCCTCGTATTTGCGAAGGTGTATTCCCCGCTTCGCTTCGATCACAGCTCCCTTGAGCAGTTTTTTAAAAAGAACGCACGGTTTGAACGGGGCGTCTCACAAGAAAATGCTTTTCGAGCTATAAACAAAAGCACACTAGTTGCCCCATACTAAGTCACTTCAATAAAGACTGGTCCACCGAAGTGCACACTGATGCCAGCCGAGTCGGCCTAGGAGCTGTGTGAGTGCAGCGTCATCCAGATGGCGTGGAACACGTGGTCGCTTATGCCAGCCGAAAACTTTCAGACACCGAGCGCCACTATCACTCAAACGTGCTTGAATGTTTTGCAGTAGTATGAAGCGTCGATTATAAGTTTCGATATATATCTATTCAGGCGTAAATTCGCTTTTGTGACTGATAATGCTGCTATAGCACGAATGTTCTCCAAGCAGCAACTTAAGCACAAATTCGCCCAGTGGATAATCACACTGTAAGAGTTCAATTTTGACGTGCGCCACCGTGCCGGGGGGTGGGGCTAAACAACGTCGCCGATGCACTCTCACAGAACCCCCTTGACTGCGCGCAACAAACCACGAAAACCCACATTTTTTTCGCCCAGATGGGTATATCTCAGGCCCAACAGCAGGATAAAGTTTTGGCATCCATTATTGCTACTCTCACTGACAAGGAAAATCACAGTACTTTTGTGATGCGCAATGGCGCATTGTAACGGCGTCACTGGCGAGCGGACCGATCCGAAGAACGTTACCACCTGGTGATCCCGCAATCCCACAGGTCAGACATTTTAATAGCCATTCACGACTCCACAGAAGGCGAACACGCGGCCAACAAGTCACGCTCCGGAAACTACAGGATCGTTTTTGGTGGCCGAAGATGCAAAGTAGCGTCCATTCTTATGTCGCCAGTTGCAAAATCTGTCAGCAGTTTAAGCGACTGCCTGGGTGTCAACTTGGATTACTAACACCAATACAGATACCCAAAACAATTTTCCACATGATTGCCATTCATTACATGAAACCTTTACCCACCACCACTGCGGAAAATTGTTAAGCCATTGCAGCAGTAGACTACCTGCCAAAATGCGTGGAAGTGTAGGCCGTACCATCTCTTGCATCCACTTACCTAATCGACTTCCTCAAGCACTGATTTGAATGGAGACATGGCTTACCAAAACGTTTATATCTGATCGGGCTACAACGTTTCGTAGCGGGGAACTGAAAAGCACCTTTGCACGGCAGGCGTGCAGCACCACTTCGCATCCGCGTTTCATCCTCAAGCAAACGGTCTTAGTGAGACAACTTGCCAGAGCATCCAGGCACAACTCGCTCCATATACGAAGGCAGGGAAAAGAGGAGAGGCCGACTGGGACGTCTACCTTCCGTCAGCCACTTTTGCGGTTAACACAGCACTGCAGACGTCTACCAGGGAAACGCCCTACAAAATTGTTTATGAAAAACTACCACAGCTGAAAGCGGTCCTCAGTTTAAATGCTCCCTTTATAGTTCCACGGGCCAACGATCGCAAAGCGACCCGTCAGAAGATCCGAACTAAGGCGATCAAGAAAGCCGCCACACAAAAGAAAATTGAAAGCGCCACTTTGACAGACGCCGTAGGCGCGCTCCTTCTTACAACATCGGTGACGAGGTGTGGGTGCAACGGGGCACCAGCGGGCCCAGCAAGAAGCTACTCCATAAGTTCGGCGGGCCATTTATATTTACTCAGCGTGTAGGAGAAAATACCTGGCGTGTGAACACCGCAGATGCGAACTTCACTCTCGATAACCGCAAAAGAAACCACTTTGCCGTGCATGTGTTGCGCTTGAAAAAAGCAGTCGGACCACTGCAGGTGCCAAGAACTGTAATTTATATTTTTGCTTTGTCAGGTCCGCAGTGTGGCCGAATGTAACGCAGAGTGGTGCGGATGCTGTGGGCCATGGGCTGAATGGCGAGGAAGAAGAGGCCGAATAGAACAGCTTGCGCGACGTACGGGTGTTGTGTCTGTCTAGCTCATTACAATACACATATATATATATATATATATATATATATATATATATATATATATATATATATATATATATATATATATATATATATATATATATATATATATATATTATTTCATCCTGTTATTCATACTATAAACCGGTGTCCGAAAATTTATTACCTGCGAATATATATATATATATATATATATATATATATATATATATATATATATATATATATTGTTACGGGTAGCTTATTTATTAAATTAAATACGAGGCACTGTGCTCGGCGAACAAGATGGCGACAGTTCATAAACAACCAGCCACCAACGTCGTCTTTCTCTTTCTTCCAGACAGGCTGTGCCGGCTGTTGCGTATCATAACCCCCCGGTGGTAGAAGCAACGTCTCGGTGCTTGAGCGACTCGGGTGCGGTAGAAGTAGGGTGATAGGGCTTGAGTCGAGCTATGTGCACGATGTCACTCGAAGGTGACGATGATGACGTTGAATCGGCTGGAACGATCTCGTAGGTAACGTCAGTCACCTGGCGAACGACACGGTATGGTCCAGTGTAGCGTGACAGCAGTTTTTCAGAAAGCCCTACACGCCGAGTGGGGGACCACAGGAGGACAAGGGAACCCGGTGAAAAGTGCACGTTTCGATGATGGGAATCGTAGAGCTGTCTTTGGCGCTCCTGTGAAGCCTGCAGGCGGCTGCGGGCGAGTTGGCGTGCGTGGTCGGCTCGTGCAATGGCTTCGCCGACATACTCAGTGACCGAGGGCAGCAAGGTGTCAAATGGTAGGACGGGTTCTCGGCCGTATAGAAGATGGAATGATGAATAGCCGGCAGTGTCGTGACGTGACGAATTATATGCGAACGTCACAAATGGCAAATGAACGTCCCAGTCCCGGTGGTCGGCCGCTACGTATTTAGAAAGCATGTCGGTTATGGTGCGGTTGAGGCGCTCCGTAAGACCGTTCGTTTGTGGATGGTACGAAGTGGCAAACTTGTGCTTGGCAGAGCAAGAGCGCAGGATTTCATCAACGACAGCTGATAGGAAGGTGCGGCCCCGGTCAGTGAGAAGTTGGCGTGGAGCTCCGTGTACTAAAATAATATCATATACCAGAAAGTCCGCAACATCGGTTGCGCAACTCGTCGGAAGTGCTCGTGTGATAGCGTACCGTGTCGCATAGTCAGTGGCGACAGCGATCCATTTGTTGCCTGAGCTGGAGATCGGGAATGGGCCAAGCAGGTCGAGGCCAACTCGAAAAAAAGGTTCGATGGGAATGTCGATTGGCTGAAGGAATCCAGCTGGTAGGGAAGATGGCTTTTTGCGGCGCTGGCAGGGTTCACAAGCGGCGACGTAGCGTCGAACAGAGCGGGCAAGACCAGGCCAAAAGAAACGACGACGTACACGGTCGTATGTGCGAGAGACGCCCAAGTGGCCTGCCAAAGGAGCGTCATGAAGTTGGTTGAGAATAGTCGCACGAAGATGTGCTGGTATGACGGGGAGCAAGTCATGGCCATATGGATCGAGGTTACGGCGATACAGGATGCCGTCTTTTACCAGGAACATTTGTAGAGATGCGTCGCGAGGCCTTGACTCAAGTTTGCCAATGATGGTTCGCAGGAAAGCATCCAGGCGTTGTTCGTGCCCAAGGTTGAGTAGCTGCGTCACAGACAGAAAGTCTGGAAAGGTGTCAGTATGGGCAGCCTCCTCCACGGGGTAGCGTGATAAACAATCAGCATCTTGGTATGGCTGCCCTGTTTTGTACGTTACGGTGAACGTGTATTCTTGTAATCGTAGGGACCAACGAGCGAGGCGTCCTGTGGGATCCTTGAGTGAGGCCAGCCAGCAGAGTGCGTGATGGTCGGTGACTACCCGGAATGGACGCCCGTATAAGTATGGGCGAAACTTGGCGACTGCCCACACGAGAGCGAGACACTCACGTTCCGTGATTGAATAGTTGCGCTCGGCTGTAGATAGTAGGCGGCTTGCATATGCTATAACACGGTCATGTCCGCGTTGATGTTGCATTAGCATTGCCCCGATGCCATGCCCACTAGCGTCAGTGCGAACCTCGGTTGGAGCTGATGGATCAAAATGGGCTAAAATCGGCGGTGTTGTAAGGAGCGTCGTGAGCTGGGAAAAAGATGAGGCTTGATCAGCGCCCCAGAAAAACGGGGTGTCCTTCTTAAGGAGGTTTGTGAGTGGGCGTGCAATGATGGCGAAGTCCTTAACAAACCGTCTAAAGTAGGAGCACAAGCCCACAAAACTGCGAACGTCCTTTGTTGACTTCGGAACAGGAAAGTCCGTGACGGCGCGAATTTTCTCGGGATCCGGGCGGACTCCTGCGGCATCGACGATGTGGCCAAGTACGGTTATTTGACGACGAGCAAAGTGGCATTTCGACGAGTTCAGTTGAAGTCCGGCTCGACGAAAAACTTCCAGAATCGCCGATAAACTCTTGAGATGGGAGTCGAATGTGGGCGAGAAAACGATAACGTCGTCTAAATACCATAAGCAGGTTGACCATTTAAACCCTTGGAGCAACGAGTCCATCATTCTTTCGAATGTGGCCGGCGCATTACAGAGACGAAAGGGCATAACTTTGAAGTGATAAAGCCCGTCAGGAGTGACGAATGCGGTCTTCTCACGGTCCATCTCATCTACAGCGATCTGCCAATAGCCAGATCGAAGGTCGATAGTGGAAAAATACTTAGCACCGTAAAGGCAGTCTAAGGCATCGTCAATTCTAGGCAACGGATAAACATCTTTCTTCGTAATTTTGTTGAGACGCCTGTAATCCACACAAAAGCGCCATGTTCCATCTTTCTTTCTGATCAGGACGACAGGAGAAGCCCAGGGGCTACAAGAGGGTTCGATTATGTCCTTTGCGAGCATCTTTTCGGCTTCCTGTTGTATGACTGTGCGCTCGGACGCGGAAACACGGTATGGACGTCGGTGAATGGGACTCGCGTCACCGGTATTGATGCGATGAGTAACAACACTCGTTCGGCTTAAAGCCGTGCTGGCGAAGTCAAAAATGTCACTATAGGACTCCAGGACGTGACGAAGGGCTTCGGCTTGATCAGGAGCGAGGTCTGATGGTACCATGTGGTCAACGTCGACGCCCGATGAACGTGTTAGAGTTGGTTCATTGTCTAAGGTGCAGCAATCATCCACTCTGAAGGGTTCAACCGTATGGTCTTGTAGAGCAGTAATTTCGGCCAGGGAGATACCTTGTGGAAGAATTTGGGCAGTGAGGGCAAAATTCACAATAGGAAGGCATGTGCGGTTTCCAACGATTGTCAAAATGGTGTGCGGAACAGCGACGCCATGCGTAAGCATCACGGCATGAATTGTTGCCACCATGTAATCGCCGTCAGGTACAGGTGGTGTAGAGAAGAGGTCGATATGTGTGACACAGTTAGGCGGAAGGCGTGCGAAATCAATGCAGGAAAGGCGACTTTGGGGTGGGTTGGTCAGATCAGCAAGTAGAGGCATTTCAAGGTCAAGACAGCCGGCTGAACATACTATACGGGCCGAGTGAGCGATTAGAAAATCCATGCCTAGAGTTGCTTCATGAGGGCAATTTTCTATAACGGTGAAAAGAACAGCAGTGCTTCTATCGGCGATAGTCACACGGGCAGAGCACATGCCAATAATCGCGGCAGTTCCCCCGTCGGCGACTCGAACGGCTCGGTTCAAGGCGGGTGTGACAACTTTCTTTAGGCGGCGACGAAGAGCAGCACTCATTATGGACACATGCGCGCCGGTATCGATCAATGCGCGCACAGGTACATTGTCTAATGTAACGTTTAACAGATTCCGGGTCGTCGGTAATAATACACGAGGATTTCTTGCAGAGGTCGTCGTCAATGCAGCTTCACCTCCAGAAGCTGCACTGCCTAGTTTTCCGGTCGGGGGCGCTACGAATAGGTCGGAGATGCAGGACGGCGTTGTGAGGGTGAACGAGATTGACGGCGAGCAGGGGATGGTGAGCGGGCGTAGCGAGGTCTCGTCAGAGGTGCGGCAGAATCAAGAGATGTGGTCGGCATAGGGGAACCAAAATCAAATGTTGAGGACGACTGGTGGTCAGACGTGGTTTGGGTAGGAGGCCCATAGCGTGCCGGCGGAGCCCAGTGATTGCGGCAGTGGCGAGCAATATGACCGACACGTCGGCAGTTGAAGCAGATGGGCTTGTCGTCCGGTGTACGCCATTCGGACAAATTGCGCTGTCGAGAGTAGTTGGACCCAAATCGAGGAGCGGATGGACGACGATAAAAAGGCTCGGCAGAGTAGACTGGTTGAATGGGGTGTAGGCCGACGTTCGATAATTCTTGACGAACGACGGCTTGTATCAGTGAGATCGTGGTCGGTGAAGGATCAGGCGTTGGAAATGGAGTAGCTACTGGTTGGGCTGCCTCGACCTCACGACGAATGATGCGGGTGAGGTTGTCACATCGGGGAACTGGGCGGACGGAGTCATCACAAGAGGAAGTAGCAGCTGTGTTCGGCAGGCGCGTGATGCCGTGGGTGACGCGGCGGGCTTTAGCCTGTTCTAGACGGCGGCACTCTGTCAGGATCGTGTCGATTCTCGTGACATTATTAAAAACCAGCAGGTTGAAGGCATCGTCAGCAATCCCTTTGAGGACATGGTTAACTTTTTCTTCTTCTGACATGCGCTGGTCGACCTTGCTACAAAGCGCCAAGACGTCAAGAATGTATGAGACGTACGATTCAGTAGACGTCTGCGCGCGAGTGGCGAGAGTCTTCTTGGCAGCGAGCTGACGACCAGATGAATCGCCGAAAAGATCACGGATCTTCGATTTGAAAAGATTCCAGCTTGTGATTTCGGCTTCGTTGGTTTCGAATCATGTCCGCGGCGTGCCGTCGAGGTAGAACACAACATTGGCGAGCATGAGCGTGGGATCCCAGCGGTGGGTAGCACTGACTCGCTCGTACCGGTGCAGCCAGGAGTCAACGTCCATGGTGCCGTCAGCGGAGAAAGTTCCAGGATCCCGCAGGGGTGGCAGGGTGACGTAGGTTGTCGACTCGGATCGAGAGACCGGTGGGGATGGGGCAGTGGCAGTTGAAGTAGCCGAAGAGTCCCCGGTGTTGCGACCGCTGCGCGTCTCCATCGAGGTACGGGAGTCGTCCACCTCCACCAATAATGTTACGGGTAGCTTATTTATTAAATTAAATACGAGGCACTGTGCTCGGCGAACAAGATGGCGACAGTTCATAAACAACCAGCCACCAACGTCGTCTCTCTCTTTCTTCCAGACAGGCTGTGCCGGCTGTTGCGTATCAATATATATATATATATATATATATATATGGTGCGGTGAAAATTCAATGGATCCGGTGGAAAGTGCGGTAGAAAAAGAGGTCTACAAACGTACGAAAAAACACAAGTTTTACTAACGTTTCCACCTGCCAAAACGTTCGTAAAAGTAGTGTTGTTTCGCACGTTTACCGTATATATATATATATATATATATATATATATATATATATATATATATATATTGCCGCGCGCTTGAGCTGCCAGCGCAAAAGAGGAAGACGAAGTGGCAGTTCCCCTCGTGCCATTGTTCTGTTTTTGGCTGCGCTGAGCCGACCGCTCTTCGGACTTTTGTGAGGACGCCTTAAAAACGTCTCCTGTCTCTTTAACGTGACATTTTAATGGTGGAGGTGCGGGGTAACCTCACCTATGCAACAGACTCCTTCTAGCAGCCGGAACGTGACCCAAAACCCAGAGCTTACGCCGGTACACCGTTTCAGTCGGAGGATTCGAGGACTGTCCCCCGAGTTTGTGCCTCACGGTACAAGTACGTCGACTGGTATGGAGAATACTGTTGCTGTCACCGCTTCCCCTACCGCTGGAGCCGCCGCTGCTCCAACCGCTGCACCCGCAGCTGCACCCACTCATTACACGCTACAAAAACCACGTGTTCCGAGTCCCTTTCGTGGTGGCCTCTATGAAGATGTGGAAGATTGGCTGGCTGAGTACGAGTACGTAGCGGATTTCAACGGGTGGGACGAAGTAGCGAAGCTCAAGAATGTGTACTTTAGTCTTCTGGATGGTGCTCGCACATGGTTCCAGAACCGCAAGGGCCTCCTAACGTCGTGGCATGAGTTCTGTCACAGGCTCCGCGAAACGTACTCGAGTCTCGATCGTCGAGAGCGCGCTGAAAGGGCCCTCCAGTCCCGCATGCAGATGCCTAATGAAGGTGTGGCTACATACGTGGAGGATATGGTTCATCTGTTCACTCGCGCCGATCCAACCATGCCGGAAGACAAGAAGCTGCGACACTTGATGCGAGGTGTGAAAGAGCAGCTCTTCGCTGGACTCATTCGTAGTCCGCCTAGAACGGTCGCGGAGTTCCTCACTGAAGCCGTCGCCATGGAAAAGGCGCTGCAGCAGCGGAACCAGTACGATCGGCAAGTGAATGCTACCTATACCACCGGGCTAGGCTCGTTCCCGACCGACGTGGGAGCGCTTCGCGAGCTGATACGTTCGGTTGTTCGCGACGAGCTACAACAGCTGCAACAGCTGAACCAGGCGCAGCAGCAGCCTTCCACGAATTGCATCGCCACCATCATACGTGACGAAGTTCAGCATGCGCTCGGCACACCTCGCCGCGAGACACCAACGCAGGTTGCTGCACCACTTCAGGCGTTCGCAACTTCAAGTGAACCTCTAGGGGTGACCTACGCAGACGTATTGAGACGCACCGTTCCGTCGTCCACGACACCATCCCCAGTGAGTGGTTTCCAGCGCACCACTTATACCGACACGTTCGAACACAACGCACCTGCACCAGTCCCACTACCAGCCGCAACCCCGTACGCCACACTGCAGTCCGCACAGGTGGTCCCTTATTTTGCAGACACTCGACCCGTCATGCGTAAATCCGACATATGGCGCATGCCCGACCGACGACCGCTTTGCTACCACTGCGGTGAAGCGGGTCACCTCTACCGAGACTGCCAGTACCGCCGACTTGGGCTGCAGGGTTTTCCTGCCAATTCACCCCGCCCCCGGTTTGGACAGAGACCACCAGAAATTGAAGATTTTATCGCTCGGCAGAACGTCCCACTCAGGCGTCAGTCGCGCTCACCGTCACCGCGGTCGTCATCTTATTCAGGCAACGGAAATCGAAGGCCGCAAGGACGGTCTCCGAGCCCTCGCCTGGAAAACTAACGCCAGCGACCTTTCGAGGCGAGGCCGCTGATTCTCGACGTGATGAAGACCTCGCCCTCCAATCGACGCGACATCGGACCAACGGAAATTCGACTACGCCGGCGCCTGTATCCCAGCTGAGCGACTTTTCAATGGACATACCTGTGCTGCTCGACGGTCGCAATTTAACTGCCTTAATAGACACTGGTGCTGACTACTCGATTATTAGCGGACAATTGGCACGTACCTTGAAGAAAGTGATAATGCCTTGGACAGGATCGCATGTACGTACAGCTGGCGGACATGTTGTAACGCCGGTTGGTTTGTGCACGTCCAGGCTACAAATACGAGGCTGCACGTTTTTGGTCAGCTCCATCGTGCTACGTGACTGCTCCCGCGAATTAATTCTCGGCCTCGATTTTCTTCGGGAATATGGCGCCGTAATCGACCTACGGCGACGCTGCATTTCCTTTTCGACAGTCAACGCTACGTCAAGGGACTCCAACCGCCGTACAACCGCCCTCCGTGTTTCCGACGACAGTGTCACAATACCACCTCGTGCAAGTATCCTAATTCAGGTGACTTCCGAAGGAACCAGTGACGGTGAAACAGTGGCAGAGTGCAACGTCTCCCTGCTGCTGGCGCTTGGAATTTCTGTGGCACGAGGCATCATTGACATTCGGAACGGTACAGCCGAGGTCATGATTACAAATTTCACCAATGAGCATCGTCACCTTTTCCGGGGCACTGCGGTCGCCTACGCTGAAGCCTTGGAGGACGTCATTGAGTGTTTTGCCTGTGAAGACAGTAGCCGCAATGGACAAACCGTAACAGATGTTGACATGAACAGTGCACTGCCAGAAGAGAACCAGAGGGCCTTGCGAGAGCTATTGTTTGAATTCAGGGCGTGCTTTGCTCAGTCGTCTAAAGTGAGTCAGACGCCAATTACACAGCACAGGATAATCACTTACGACGACGCAAGACCTATTCACCAACAGCCATACCGCGTCTCGCCGACAGAACGCGCAGCTATCAAGCAGCAAGTGAAAGAAATGATCGACGACGGCGTTATCCAGCCTTCGAACAGTCCCTGGTCCTCACCGGTCGTTCTGGTTAAGAAGAAGGACGGTACGCTTCGCTTCTGTGTAGATTACAGAAAGCTCAACAACGTCACAAAAAAAGATGTTTATCCGCTGCCGCGTATTGATGACTCGCTTGACCGACTACGACGAGCGAAGTATTTTTCTTCCCTGGATTTAAAGAGTGGCTACTGGCAAATTGAGGTTGATGAGCGCGACCGCGAAAAAACCGCCTTTGTCACGCCGGATGGCCTCTACGAATTTCGGGTGCTACCGTTCGGACTCTGCTCTGCGCCAGCTACCTTCCAACGCATGATGGACACTGTGTTGACTGACTTAAAATGGCAAAGCTGCCTTGTGTACTTGGATGATGTGGTCGTGTTTTCAACCAGCTTCTCCGAACATCTGAAGCGACTACGACAAGTACTTGAGGCGATTCGGACGGCTAACCTTACGTTAAAGCCGCAAAAATGCCATTTCGGTTACGAAGAACTAAAGTTCCTTGGACATGTCGTAAGCGCAGAAGGCGTCCGTCCTGACCCTGAGAAAACCGCCGCTGTCGCAGCCTTCCCGACTCCTGCCGATAAGAAAAGTGTGCGGCGGTTTCTTGGTCTATGCGCGTACTACCGGCGCTTTATAGGCAATTTTTCGAAAATTGCCGAACCATTAACTAGACTCACTAGAGACGATACGCCGTTCGTTTGGAGTGCTGAACAAGAATCAGCATTCACAGAGCTTCGGCTTCGCCTGGCATCACCACCTGTTCTTGGACATTTCAACGAGGAAGCCGAAACAGAAATTCATACCGACGCCAGTAACGTCGGTCTGGGCGCGGTACTCGTCCAACGGCAGGAGGGAATTGAAAAGGTTATCGCCTACGCAAGCCGAACCCTAACACGCCCGGAGTCAAACTACAGTACCACGGAGAAGGAGTGCCTTGCTGTCGTGTGGGCAATTGCTAAGTTTCGACCTTACCTTTACGGCCGTCCATTCAGAGTAGTGACGGATCATCACTCGCTGTGCTGGCTTGCGAACCTCAGAGACCCCTCCGGACGACTGGCAAGGTGGAGCCTACGTCTGCAGGAGTACGACGTCACTATCGTGTACAAGTCCGGTCGTGCACACGAAGATGCGGACACGTTGTCACGCGCGCCAGTTGAGCCTGCCGCTCAGAGCTTCGAAGAGGACTGCCCTTTCCTTGGCTCCGTAAGCGTAACAGACTTGGCTTTACGGCAGCGAGCAGATGCTCAATTGCGACCTATCATTGAACATCTAGAGGGCCGCAACGTATCACTGCCCCAGCATATAACTCGCGGATTGTCATCCTTCTGCTTACGACAGGGCGTGTTGTACAAGAAGAACGCAGCCGCCAGCAACAAAACTTACCTGTTGGTCGTCCCCGCAGAGCTGCGTGAGGAAATTCTATTTGCCTGCCACAACGAGCCTCCATCGGGCCATCTGGGCATCACCCGAACCATCGCTAGGGTACGAAAGTCTTACTACTGGCCGAAACTTGCCGCTTGCGTTAAACAGTACGTTCAAGCCTGCCGCGAATGCCAGCGCCGAAAATCCCCATCTGTTAAGCCTGCGGGATTACTTCACCCTATTGAGCCACCCAGAACACCCTTCGATCAAGTCGGCATGGACCTCCTGGGTCCGTTTCCCTTGTCATCTTCCGGCAACAAGTGGATAATCGTCGCTACAGATTATCTAACCCGCTATGCTGAAACTAAGGCGCTTCCTAAAAGCACGGCTTGTGAAGTTGCTCAGTTTTTCATCGAGAGAATTGTATTACGCCACGGTGCTCCATCCTGTGTCATCACAGACCGAGGAACAGCGTTTACAGCAAGGCTCCTTGAACAAGTTTTTCAGTTAAGTTACTCCACGCATCGCAAGACAACAGCGTATCACCCTCAGACAAATGGACTGACCGAGCGGCTTAACAAAACGATGACTGATATGCTGTCTATGTACATAGACGTACAGCACAAGACGTGGGATGAAATACTGCCTTACGTAACATTCGCGTATAATACCGCTACGCAAGAGACCACACGATTCACTCCGTTTCGTCTTCTATACGGTCGGGACGTTCAGACGATGTTGGACGCAATGCTCCCATGCGACATTGACAACATCGAGAATCTCGACGAAGATGCTGAGTGTTTCGTGCAACGAGCCGAGGAAGCACGTCAACTAGCCCGCGTAAACATCAAGAAACAACAAGGCGTCGATGCACAGCGCTACAACCGCTGCCACAGACAAGTCGATTATAAACCAGGTGACCAGGTGTTGGTTTGGACCCCTGTGCGCTGCAAAGGTCTCTCTGAGAAGCTTCTCAGTCGGTATTTTGGCCCGTACAAAGTGCTACGACAAGTGAGCGACGTCAATTACGAAGTCCTTCCGGACGGAAGCCAACCACCCCGACGCCGACAGCTACGACCCGAGATTGTGCACGTGGTGCGGTTAAAACCGTACCACACACTGTGACAATGTTTTTTTTACGATACACGCTTCGTTTAGCATCGAGGCGATGCTCTTCAGGGAGGAGGGGCAGTGCCGCGCGCTTGAGCTGCCAGCGCAAAAGAGGAAGACGAAGTGGCAGTTCCCCTCGTGCCATTGTTCTGTTTTTGGCTGCGCTGAGCCGACCGCTCTTCGGACTTTTGTGAGGACGCCTTAAAAACGTCTCCTGTCTCTTTAACGTGACAATATATATATATATATATATATATATATATATATATATACATATATATATTTATATATAGGGACAGGCATCGTGGTTCTGTGACCGTAGCGTTGCAAGCAGTAAAGTAAATCCTCCGTGAGCAGTCACAAGGTGGTTTATTTCGTTTCAGCCAGAGTCGCCCTCATCGTAATCAAGGCCAAACTTTAGCTGAAACGTCGATTGATTGATATGTGGGGTTTAACGTCCCAAAACCACCATATGATTGTGAGAGACGCCGTAGGGGAGGGCTCCGGTAATTTTCACCACCTGGGGTTCTTTAACGTGCACCCAAATCTGAGCACACGTGCCTACAATTCCGCCTCCATCGGAATGTAGCCACTGCAGCCGGGATTCGATTCGCCACCTGCGGGTCGGCAGCCGAGTACCTTAGCCACTAGACCACCGCGACAGGGCTGAAACATCAAAATACACCACATTGTGACTGCTGATGGAGGATCTACTTGACTATATATATATACATATATATATATATATATATATATATATATATTGGAAGTTTCAGAAAGAATCTGGCCTTCGTCCTGACAAACGCCAGACTGTGGGGGAAACCGTCCAAATAAATGCTTTCGTGGTTACCATTCTCACAAAGAATTTACTTGACGTATGCATATATATATATATATATTTATTTCTAATATATATTTGTTTTTATACACATCAAGTGCAAGTTATTCCGTCACGACAGTATGAGCCACTGCATTCGCGGCCCCCTCCACACTGGAATTTGCGCCAGAAGACGCAGAGGCGTGAATACAGAACTCACGCGGCACCTAGAGTTTCAGCCGGCATGCATGTGCTGGAAACACGCAGTTTCTGCTTTTGATACATAGGTTGGAAATGACTTCTAGGCGGAACTTAACAAGGCCTAGGGGTTTCACCACCCTGAACGGGCTAGCGAACCGGGGAAGAAACCTCGGCAACGTGCTGGCTGCGTCGAACCAGCACTAGGGCCCTTATTCACAAACGCTCCTTCACTCAAGGGCTCCCCTCGACTTGACGAAGTCAAGGTGGAGCGTGCTCTTCCACTCAAGGGGCCGCTGCGTTTCATGAACGCTCCTCCACACTTCCTTCGCCAAGGGAGGCCTTGGAAATGCTGCCTTCACTTGAGTGAACTGCATGCGCCGAGAAAAGCGCCTGATAACGAGAGTATTCGCAATTGTGGTTAAGAATTGCCTATCTATGTACATTAAGAGAACGCCTTTTCTAGTTATTCTTTTTTAAAAATTGACATTACAGCAAAATACGTGCAATTAGAGTGGTATTGTTGTTTTTCTAAGCCTTGTGCTGATAGAGTTAGCGAAACCCTCCTTCACGTCTGGCAACAGTCGAACCCAGGCAGCTGAACGAACAGCTGATGGCATTTCGTCTGCTGCTGAACCTGTCTACCTGCTTAGTTTATTTTGTCTTGTATGCGTCTATTAATTGCAGTTTATATTTACGGTAGTGTTTGCGTGTGTGTTGTTTGAGAGCCTACTTTCGCCGGGGTGACTAACGAACTACATGAGTGATGACAGGAAGCGCAATAGATGGTTTTTTGCTGTGTTTACTTTCGCTTTACTGAGAGCCTTCTGATCACTAATGTAGCCACCAAATGTATAACGCGGTGGAATGAGTATTTTTTACTATATATCACAGTATGTTGGCGTGCTTTTAGCATTCACCACCGCATTATGTATAAGGATTACTCGTACGTAAATTCGTTCACGCTATGGGAGTACCTGCACAGTTCCTAATTTCAGGGGCCTGTGCAATGTTTATTTTTCTCATTTACTGCGAATTTCACCGCGGCGCTTTCGTAGTTGTTCCTCTGCGTATAATAGGAAATTTGAAAGACATTGCTCGCAACTGATATTCAAGGTTATACCAAGGTAGCGTTAAAAACTAGGCATGTTATACTCGTGGCTGAGTGTTCGAATTAGACTGCTACGCAAGTTAAGAAAAGCGATCGTGTGCCTTTCTTTCACTATTGGCGAAAAATATATTTTAAAGTTGTTTTCTTCATTTAGTAACATATATAGTCGGTTAATAGGGACTGGTGTGTGTGTGTCAACTTTAACATTTTAAACTTGCAAGCTATAAGTTATTGTTTTTGCATTGTTTTTCTATTTGCCCTGCATTTGTGGATGCGTCTAATTTGTCAGATTCGCATAGAAGTAAACTTTAAATTTGTGTAGCTTCCGTCTCCAAGTTCACACAGCGGCAACGTCTTAATTTTTTTTCCGTCTCCTTCATCTGCATACCCAGAAGCACAATCGTTAGTGCATGAATTACCTTCGCAATAATGTTTTGGATTTTATTTGCAATATAACCACTGGAAATACCTGTTGAAAAGGATCGTGGTGTCTGTGCTGCATTCCAAAGCCCCGGCACAACATAAATTATAGGGGATGTTTTATTTTTTTGGAAATCATAAAATTCAAGCCGCGTCTGACTTTTGGCGCTGTTCTGTTTTAAAAACTATCCTGTGGTTTCTCTCAACCTTTGAAAAAGTGTCGTCAAGAGCAGCGTATATTATTCTGCTGATTTATTGAAGACCAGTGAAACAAAGCGGTGAGAAATGCTCAAGAGTATTGCAGTCATCGCGGATACATCTTGTCAGAACCTTGTAAATAAAATATCCGCTATTGCTGCATCATTAGCAAGTCTACCAGTTAGAACCACGCCATCTCAGTTCCGTGGAAGAGGAGTGGTGCTGCTTTATATAAAACAAGTTTAATTTTCCTAGATCTGCTTTCCTGTAGAATCGGAGAAGTGGTTTTTGCACTCCTGTCTCATCATGAAAAGACAAACACGACGATAATTATGTATTGATAAATGAACAAAACAGCAGTTGTGAATGGCAAATGGACCTTTATTACATGTGGCTGATGAAGAGCAACGTGGCAAACATAAGAATGCAAATGAAAAGTGTTCATCAATCAAACATATGCAACCTACACACTGCAAAGATTAAGTACGAGCTCGGAGGACATCATAAATAAGATTAAGGAAGTACACGACATAGCGCGCCTATTGCAGTGTAGCTGCACGCATTCACTGCTATTTTTGTGCTTTTGTATACAGTCGTGCAAACTCTGCAATGCATTGATAATACGGCAGATTTTAGGAAGCCTTTTCTCTGTGTTCTTCTGTCGGCAGCTGGTCCCCTGCACAAAAGAGGCAAGAAATAGTATTAGAAAAACGTAATAGCTTGGATACAAAAGCCGCTTTTTTCTTTAATTCTAGCGGTGCACACAATCATTAGTATGTCTCGCGTTAAAGAACAGACATGGTTGAAGTATTGAGCTTTGACTATTTTGACACATGTTTGGCTCAGGCACTTAAGCAGCTGACGAGGCATATTGGTATATAATTTCATTAACTAATTGCACGAATCAGTGCCATAGCCAGCAATTCTTCTTCGGGGGGTAGGAATGGGGTTAAATTAAAAAAAAAACAATCTCATTATGTATCTGCTGCATTTATATTTCATATGTTTGCGTTTTCATACGACACTTGACACACGTTTGCGTACATGCAGGTTTCACAGAGCATGATCATCTGCTTGAACCCCTAAATATGTACTTGGTTGTTCATAGGTATTGTGAGCTGCATAGACACTGTTTAAAGAAGCTATGTTTCACGCGTAGTAGCTACAGCAGCACACTCATTGCGCCCAATGTATTGTGTTGTGCTTTTCTAAAACTGTCTTTAATAGTAAGCTGACCGAAGCAGGAAAAAAATAAAAAAAACACAGGAGAACTTACCTTCTCATTGGTACAGATGGCCGTCTAACTGAGGTGTGCTTCGTCGTAAATTTCGGCTAGGGCAGCAAAGGTTCACCGGAGAGGAAGCCACTCTAAAGTACGGTGAACCCAGCGCATCAAAAGTTTGCTATGCCGCTCACTTGTCAAGCTTTCGCACCACGCTTGAACTGATGCGGTGTGCGAGCTTCATCAAAACACTTCAAAGCACTGGATTCCGCAGTAAGTCATGGAGCACTCGCACGAAGAGTATACGCACACACGAAGGCAGGTAATCCACTGGCTCATGCACGGAACGCAACACATCACGGCACTGGTGAGTGCTCCTTTTGACACCACGCCCGCTTGTCCCGGCGCCACAGTAGCCGTTGCTGAACTGTTCGAAGACAGCTCCGTAGTAAACGCGCACCGTCATTGTCGAAAGAACGCGGCGGTGGCAGCCTACTTGATCGAGAAACGCCGTCAAAGCGAGACGGGCTCCGCCATGAACGCGATGCTGGCGCAAATATTTCACTCGAGGGACGATTCAAGGTAGCTCGATCGCTTCCTTGACAATCTGGAGGAAACGCTCAAGATTTTTTCAAGTGAAGGAAGCCTTTCAAGTGAAGGGCGGTTTGTGAATGGGAAAAGGCCACTTAAGGAGCGTTTCGAGTGAAGGGTCGAGTGAAGGAGCGTTTGTGAATACGGGCCTAGGGCCCGTATTCACAAACGCTCCTTCACTTAAGGGCTCCCCTCGACTTGACGAAGTCAAGGCGGAGCGTGCTCCTCCACTCAAGGGGCCGCTGCGTTTCATGAACGCTCCTCCACACTTCCTTCGCCAAGGGAGGCCTTGGAAAAGCTCCCTTCACTTGAGTGAACTGCATGCGCTGAGAAAAGCGCCTGATAACGAGAGTATTCACAATTGTAGTTAAGAATTGCCTATCTCTGTACATTAAAAGAATGCTTTTTCTAGTTATTCTTTTTTCTAAATTGATATTACAACAAAATACGTGCATTTAGAGTGGTAGTGTTGTTTCCTTAAGCCTTGTGCCGATTAAGTTAGCGAAACACTGCTTGAAGTCTGGCAACAGTCACACCCAGGCAGCTGAACGAACAGCTGTTGACATTTCGTCTGCTGCTAAACGTGTCTACCTGCTTAGTTTATTTTGTCTTGTATGCGTCTATTAATTGGAGATTATATTTACGGTAGTTTTTGCGTGTGTGTCGTTTGAGAGCCTACTTTCGCCGGGGTGACTAACGAACTACGTGAGTGATGACAGGAAGCGCAATAGATGGTTTGTTGCTTTGTTTACTTTCGCTTTACTGAGAGCCTTCTGATCACTAATGTAGCCACAGAATGTATAACGCGGTGGAATGAGTATTTTTTTACTATATATCACATTATATTGGCGTGCTTTTAGAATTCACCACGACATTATGTATAAGAATTACTCGTACGTAAATTCGTTCTCGCTACGGGAGTACGTGCACAGTTCCTAATTTCAGGGGCCTGTGCAATGTTTATTTTTCTCATTTACTGCGAATTTTATCGTGGCGCTTTCGTAGTTGTTACTCTGCGTATAATAGGAAATTTGAAAGACATTGCTCGCAACTGAAGTTCAAGGTTATACCAGGGTAGCGTTAAAAACTAGGCATGTTATACTCGTGGCTGCGCGTTCGAATTAGACTGCTACGCAAGGTAATAAAGCGATCGTGTGCCTTTCTTTCACTATTGGCGAAAAATACATTGTAAAGCTGTTTTCTTCATTTAGAAACATATATAGTCAGTTAACAGGGACTGGTGTGTGTGTGTGTGTGTCAACTTTAACATTTTAAACTTCCAAGGAATAAGTTATCGTTTATTCATAGTTTTTCTATTTGCCCTGCATTTGTGGATGCGTCTAATTTGACAGATTCGCATAGACGTAACCTTTAAATTTGTGTAGCTTCCGTCTCCAAGTTAAAATAGCGGCAACGTCCTAAATTTTTTTCCCGTCTCCTTCATCTGCATGCTCAAAAGCACATTCGTAAGTGCCTGAATGACCTTCGCACTAATGTTTTGGATTTTATTTGCAATACAACTACTGGAAATACCGGTTGAAAAGGATCGTGGTGTCTGTGCTGCATTCCAAAGCCCCGGCACAACATAAATTATAGGGGATGTTTTATTTTTTTGGAAATCATAAAATTGAAGCCGCGTCTGACTTTTGGCGCTGTTCTGTTTTAAAAACTATCCTGTGGGTTCTCTCAACCTTCAAGAAAGTGTCGTCAAGAGCAGCGTATATTATTCTGCTGATTTATTGAAGACCAGTGCAAAAAGCGGTGAAAAATGCTCAAGAGTATTGCAGTCATCACGGATACATCTGGTCAGAACCCTGTAAATAAAATATCCGCTATTGCTGCATCATTAGCAAGTCTACCAGTTAGAACCACGCCATCTCAGTTCCGTGGAAGAGGAGTGGTGCTGCTTTATATAAAACAAGTTTAATTTTCCTAGATCTGCTTTCCTGTAGAATCGGAGAAGTGGTTTTTGCACTCCTGTCTCATCATGAAAAGACAAACACGACGATAATTATGTATTGATAAATGAACAAAACAGAAGTTTTGAATGGCAAGTGGACCTTTATTACATGTGGCTGATGAGGAGCAACGTGGCAAACATAACAAACATATGCAACTTACACACTGTAAACATATGCATATACATATGCATATACATATTATCAAACATATGCAACCTACACACTGTAAAGATAAAGTACGAGCTCGGAGGACATCATAAATAAGATTAAGGAAGTAGACGTCATAGCGCGCCTAATGCAGTGTAGCTGCACGCATTCACTGCTGTTTTTGTGCTTTCGTATACAGTCGTGCAAACTCTGCAATGCATTGATAATGCGGCAGATTTTAGGAGGCCTTTTCTCTGTGTTCTTCTGTCGGCAGCTGGTCCCCTGCACAAAAGAGGCAAGAAATAATATTAGAAAAACGTAATAGCTTGGATACAAAAGCCGCATTTTTCTTTAACTCCAGCGGTGCACACATTCATTAGTATGTCTCGCGTTCAAGAACAGACATGGTTGAAGTATTAGGAAGGAAGGAAAAACTTTATTTGCAAGGGTTTGGGACAGGGGTCATGAGCTTGATGGGTGGGGCCCCAAGTCCAGGGCTCCACTGGCTGCCGCCGTCTGTCTGACGTGCCGCAGAAGTGCAAGCTGCACCTCTGGGTCAGAGCTGGCGAGCTGTGCCTCCCATTGCTCGAAAGTATTACAAAGCTTGTACTGACCTAAAAAGGTATCTAAATTTGGTGGTCGTTTTAGGCATCCCCACGAAATGTGGTAGAGCGATGGCGAGCCGCCACACCACGGACAAGCATGCCCATACAGCGTTGGAAAAATTTTGTGTAACCTTTGAAGATTAGGAAAGACCCCCGTTTGAATTCGGCGGAGGTCAATTGCGTCCTCCCCTTCTAATGATTTGTGGGGGGCGCTGTATTTTTGTCGCATGCCTCGCTGGTTAGCAAGAATTTCGCGAGGGGCCATTCTGGATGGGTCATTATCCTCCTCGATAGCTTCCTCCTGGAGTGTTTCAAAGGATTGAATGTGCTGTTGAAGCTCTGCTCGGTTCGTGAGCCCTCGAGCACAAGCGTCAGCACTTTCGTTCCCCTCCAGGCCTGCGTGTCCTGGACACCAGATCAGTCTGTATTTGCTCGTCAAGCTCCCGCCTAAGAACTTGCTTATTTTTAACGGAAGGCGGCCTCTTAAAAAGAAACGGCACGCTTCCTGCGAGTCGGAAATGATAGTTGTCTGCGGTTCATCTCTTTGTTCCTGCGCCCTGATTGCAAGGGCAATGGCAAAGCATTCCGCCTTGGCGATCGAGGACGTGTACAGTGATGCACATGTCACCATGCAGTTGTCGTTGCTAAGTACCGATGCAACTGACCGTTTAAAATTGTACCTTGAAGCGTCCACATACAAAACATTTGATTTGTTTTTGAATGTTTTTCGGAGCCATCGCACTCTCTCCTCTCTGCGCTTTCTGTTTGTTTTTACGTCCATGTTCTTGGGCAGCGGTGAGATCGAGATCTTGCTGCGGACGGGATCCGGGATTACTACAAGAACCTCGTCCATGTTCTGGGGGTATGGCGGAAAGCCCACCCTAGAAAGTATCTCTCTCCCCGCTTTCGTTTGACTTAGACGATTTCTCTGCGCAGTCAGTACCGCTGTCTTTAGCTCAGGGTATGTATTATATATACCGAGGTCCAAAAGCTTTTGGGTTGGTGTGCTTACCGGTAGCCCTATGGCCACTTTGTAGGCGCCCCTAATTATGGACTCGATGGTTTCTTCTTCTGATTTGTTTAACACGTGGAAAGGAAGACAATACGTAACCTTACTCAGTACAAGTGCCTGTACTAATCTAATTGTGTCTCCTTCCTTCATGCCCTGTTTGTGATATGTTATTCTATGGATCATTCGTGCAACTTGTTTCGTGACTGATTTTAATATGTTTATTGTATGATTCGCTCGTCCATTACTTTGAATCCAGTAACCCAGAATACGTGCGACGGTCACCTCACGTACTTTGACACCTTCAATGTTTATGTCAATGCTTCCGTTACTTTTGTATCTTTTTCCATGTACCCTGATAATTTCAGATTTTTCTGGGGCACAGCTGAGCCCGCTTGCCTTCGCAAAGTTTTCAACTGCTGCTGCGGCCTCTTGAAGTGTCTGCTCTTTGTTAGCTAGAGATCCACGCGTTGCCCATAGGGTGATATCGTCCGCATAGAGAGTGTATCCTAACTGCGGAACTCCATCCAGAGCTCGCGTGAGTCCTAACATGGCGATATTAAAGAGCAGGGGAGAGAGGATGGCTCCTTGAGGGGTACCTTTGTTTGGCATCTCAAAAGCGTCTGACGTGACTTGTGCTACGCTTATCGAAGCCCGCCTTTCTGTGAGGAATGCCTTAATGTAATTGTAGGTGTTTGTACCACATCCCATGTTGTTTAATTCTGTTAGGATGGCCTTATGCGAGATATTGTCGAATGCTCCTTTTAAATCAAGGGCTAGTATTAGATGTTCTCCTCCTGTTGGTATACAGCTCAATACTTCCTCTTGTAATAGGAGAAATGCGTCTTGGGTAGAGAGGCCATTGCGGAAACCCAGCATAGTCGCTGGAAAAAGGCCGTTGTCCTCTATAAAGTTTTGGAGCCGATTATGAATAACCCTTTCAAAAAGCTTTCCCATGCATGACGTCAAAGATATGGGCCTGAGTGCCTGCAGGGAGGGCTTCTTCCCGGGTTTCGGTATCATAATAATTTTGGCTACTTTCCATTCCTCGGGTATCTTTCCTTTGAGCCAATAGTTGTCATTAAAATGGTTTGTCAGTGCCTCTATAACCTTATCGCTGAGGTTCCTTATCATTGCATTTGTGATTTGATCTGAGCCAGGGGCAGAATTTCTCTTGGCTGCTTGGGCAGCCGCAAAGACCTCTCCCGTGGTGATTGGGGCGTCGAGTCTCTCGTTTTTCGCACCAGTGTACTGCATTTCAATACTGCAACTATCGGTATTCTCTCCTATGTATCTGTCCTTAAGTGCTTGTATTAACTCCTCCTCTGTGCCCGGAAAATCATGCATTATTCGTTGTAGTGTTCTGTTCGAGGCCGATTTTGATTTTTCTGGGTCAAGCATGTTCCTTAGGATGGCCCAAGTTTTCGCAGTGCTCAGAGTGTCCTGTAGTGAACTGCAGAACTGGATCCATCCCTCAGTTGCAATTTTGTTAGCGTATCGATTTGCCTCCTCTCCTAAAGCAGCGATTTTGCGGAGAAGGTTCCGGTTGAGTCGCTGGTTTTTCCACCTTTTCAGCATACGGCGCCTGCTCTCCCACAGGTGGAGCAGGTGCCTGTCGACTGCAGGAGTCTCTGCTGTTCTTGTGATACGTTTAGATGTTTGTTTGTGAACTGAGATTATGTACTCTGACCATTCCCCAATTGACTCCTGTACAGAGTCGGGTGAGGGATCACGTCGTCTGTATCTTTCCCAGTCAGTGATCACCACGTCTCCTATGACCCTGCGGAGTTTTGGAGTTGAGAGGGAAATACTGATTATGTAGTGATCGCTGCCGAGATTCTCTTCCAGGTTTGTCCAGTTAGCGTCGTTAACATTACGTGTGAATGTCAGATCTGGGAACGTGTCTCGACTTACGCTGTTACCCAGCCTCGTAGGTGTTGTGGGTAAAGTAATTAAGCTCAATCCTAGTTTGGATACGGCGTGTTCGAGACGTGTTCCTTTAGGGGAATCTCTCAAATAACCCCATGTGGTGCTGGGTGCGTTAAAGTCGCCCAATACCACAAGTCGATCTTTCGCCCCTGCAATACCGACGACATTTTTAAGCAGTGCACCAAAGTCCTCGTGTTTCTCTTTGGGAGGGCTGTATATATTTAATATTACGGTTTTCACTTTGCCTCTCTTCAGAGGAAGAAGGGTGATTATCTGATGATTTATCCGCAGACTTTCTATGTGCTCAACCTTTGCTGCAATACTTTTGCTAACCAGCGAGGCTACGCGGGGATAATTTGGATCTTGCAAACAATAATATCCCTGCAGTTTGACCATCTTGGGCCCAACCTCCTGCGAGCATATTAAGTCTGGCTGAATTGGTACCGAGTTCATGTAATTTTGGAGTGCTGCGGCGCGCTTGTGAAAAGTGCGACAGTTCCACTGCCAAATCTCTAAATGTTCTACACTTTTTATATTATTTTTGGCCATGCTGCATGGTCGTACCCATGCTGTCGCGGCCCGCTTTGGATGGTTTGTCAATACCTGGAGCGGACATGGAGCGTTTGTTTAGTGCCCTCTGCAAGCCTCCCACAGCATCGTTAACATACTGCCTCTGAATTTTCAGTTCTTCTACGACAAACGTTTTCATTTCCGCCATGAAATCACTTAGAAGTTTATGTAAAGTAGCTATGCTTTCCCTGTTTGCTTGAACCTGCGTCTGCACTCGCTTTACTAGTTCACTGCTTTCTGATTGATTAGCGAACGAGTCTTCGTCTATCGTTTCCGCGCTCGTTTCTGCACTATTCTTCATGTGGGCTAGACGCTCTCGCGCCTCTTTATTGCCCACGGTGGGGTTGCCTATCGACCCTGGGTTTTGTATTTTCTTAATTGCATTTTCTAATTTGATTTCCATTGACGAGATGGCCATTTTATACTCTTTCCGCTCCGCAGTCATTTGATTTTTAAGCTGTTTAATTTCTTGTGTTAATCTTTTGTTCTCCTCTAGAATTTTCCTATACTGTGGGCTATCAGTTGCAGGAACATTGGGAGGCACTGGACTCGCCCAGCTCACCTTGTTTGGTTGGTTGTTTTGTACGTCCTGCGTACTAAGGCCAGTGGTTGCTGCTACTGCTTCTTCTTTCCTGGCATGAGCGGAGCTTGTTTCCAAGCTGCTGCTCGGTGTTTTCTTCAAGTTTGGCTTGCCAGGGGCCTCCGCAGGCTTGCTAATATTCCGCTGTTGCGGGGTCTTTGATGATGATCTCGATCTTGATCGTGATCTGGAGCTGGATCTAGATGCCTGCCGCGTCTGAAGCGTCGCTTCCTCTCGGTCTGAGCTGAACCAACGACGAGGTTTCTGCTGGTGTTGCTCAAATGATGGGAAATCCTTCTCGGCATAGGTACACTCTGTTTGTCTTCGAGGCGTCTCCACTCGTGATTTTCGGGGGGCCACATTTTTCAGTTTCTTTTTGCATGATTTGTCTCCTGTAGCGTGCTCTTCACCGCATATGGCGCAGTTCAGGGCACATTCATGTTCTTGAGTAGGATCACACGTCCCACACTTGTAGCACACGTTGGCGTTCGGAGTCGGGCACACGTCGGTTCGGTGTCCAGTTGATCGACAAATCTTACAAACCTGTACGGTAGGCTTGTATGGATAACAGATCGCCTCTGCACCCATAAAATAGACACACCTGGGGAGCACGTCACCCGTAAAAGTTATTATTGCTGACTTCGAAGAGCCCAGCATTCTGGCTCTCTCTATCTTCACCCCTTGTGTCCGTATTCGTAGGTTTGCCATCAGGTCGGCCTGAGTGGTTCCGGGCGGTAGTCCGTGAACGATGCCTCGCAGCACGTCTTCTGGGTCGGCCACGTACGCATTGAAGGGGTGAATCCGTCCTCTGATTTTCAATTGGTTGATCTCTCTCAGCCTGCCTGCCACTTGTTCGTGTGGCGTGGACAATATTATGATGTTCGATCCGGGGTGGACCCGCAGCAAAAAACTTTCTCCTCCAAAGCTGTTCCGGCAGGCCTCTATCACTGCCACAGAGAGCTCGGATCCAAATAGATTTTTCACTGTGAGGCCCTTGTGCGGTCTCAGGATAACCTTTATGTCTTCCTTTGGAAGGGGCGTCGGTCCTCGGCGTTTTCTGCGCTGGAAATCGCGCTTGACTTGGCTGTCCCGTGCTGCGTCGGCAAGCGGATGGCCTGCTGACTTTTCGTTTTTCTTCTCTAGTCCCTTTTCGGGTTCTTTCTGGCTTTTTTTAAGGTTCTTTTTTCTTCTGCGTGAAAGGACGGTGTGCCAGCCGTCCTCCGTCCAAGTAAGAGCCAGACCCGCGTCGTCATCGTTCTTGTTATTGAGAGACGCGGCGCTGGGCGCTCGCGCGTCGTTACTTGGTTCCTCATTTGACGAGACGCTGTTCGCGTCGCTCGGTTGATTCTCCGACACCAGCGATGCGCCGGGAGAGTTTTCGTCAACGTCCATGTAGACGAAGAATTTCTAGGCGTCCTTATGCATGCATGCTCAGTAGAAACAGGGGAATGGGCCGACCTCCGTTTTCCTCTGCGCAAGACGCATAGTCCGAAAAGGAGGTTAAATGGCACTCACCATTGACTTCCAACTCGGTCAGAAAATGTCGGAGAAAGTCGGTCGAATAGTGTTGAGCCAGTCGACGCACCCGTCGCCGCACCGCGCCCGGTTTAGCGTCCCGGCGCCGCCGACCGAAGCCGGTGATACGGTAAGCTGCGTTCGTGCACGTCGTATCTTCAAACGTTGATAATTTCTCGTGAAGCTGGTCCAGGTCCCAGATTTTGGTGTCCTTCAAGTCCTCGCAACTTCACGGAAAAGATGACGCACTCTTCAAGTAGACTTGAATGAAATTTTCGCCTGAAAGCGTTTCATAAAGCGGAGAGTGATGTGAGCACGTCCTCACCGCCTCACGCCACCTATCGGATCGGTTGAAGTATTGAGCTTTGACTATTTTGACACATGTTTGGCTCAGGCACTTGGGCAGCTGACCAGGCATATGGGTATATAATTTCAATATCTAATTGCACGAATCAGTGCCATATCCAGCAATTCTTCGGGGGGAAGGAATGGGGTTAAAATAAAAAAAAACAATCTCATTATGTATCTGCTGTATTTATATTTCTCATATTTGCGTTTTCATACGACACTCAACGCACGTTTGCCTACATGCACGTTTCACAGAGCATGATCATCTGCTTGATCCCCTAATTGTGTATTTTGTTGTTCATTGGTATTGTGAACTGCATAGACACTGCATAAAGAAGCTGTGTTTCACGCGTAGTAGCTACAGCGGCACACTCATTGCGCCCAATGTATTGTGTTGTGCTTTTCCTAAACTGTATTTAATAGTAATCTCACCGAAGCAGGAAAAAAATAAAAAACACGGAAGAACTTACCTTCTCATTGGTACAGATGGTCGTCTAACGGAGGTGTGCTTCGTCGTAAATTTCTGCTAGGGCAGCAAAGGTTCACCGGAGAGGAAGCCACTCTAAAGTACGATGAACCCAGCGCATCAAAAGTTTGCTATGCCGCTCACTTGTCAAGCTTTCGCACCACGCTTGAACTGATGCGGTGTGCGAGCTTCATCAAAACACTTCAAAGCACTGGCATCCGCAATAAGTCATGGAGCACTCGCACAAGGAGTATACGCACACCGGAAGGCAGGTAATCCACTGGCTCATGCAAGGAACGCAACACATCACGGCACTCGTGAGTGCTCCTCTTTACACCACGCCCGCTTGTCCCGGCGCCACACTAGCTGTTGCTGAACCGTTCGAAAACAGCTCCATAGTAAACGCGCAACGTCATTGTCGAAAGAACGCGGCGGTGGCAGGCAAATTTATCGATCAACGCCGTCACAGCGAGACGGGCTCCGCCATGGACGCGATGCTGGCGCAAATATTTCACTCGAGGGACGGTTCAAGGTAGCTTGATCGCTTCCTTGACAATCTCGAGGAAACGCTCAAGATTTTCGCAAGTGAAGGAAGCGTTTCAAGTGAAGGGCGGTTTGTGAATGGGAAAACGCCACTTAAGGAGCGTTTCGAGTGAAGGGTCGAGTGGAGGAGCGTTTGTGAATACGGGCCTAGGTCTCCTTGTTCGAAAGGAGTGGGGTTCTCGTTGGAATATGAGAGGAATTTCGCCTGATGATGCGCTATGGCCAGGTGTGCTCTAAAGCGAGTTCTCTGAATAATCATTGAAGCACTGGTATCATTCATACAATTTTGGGCAGTGGTCTTGGAACCAAAGAAGTTTTCTTGCAGACCCCTTGGCGTCCTTCCGTTAGACCATCTTGAATGGTGACTCCCGCGTGGTTGCCTGCTGTGACGTATTTAAGGCGAAGACAATTGCGACGATGTATACGTCCCAGATGTTCTGACTGGGACTCATGTATAACGACAGAATGTCCTTTGTGGTACCTTTTGTACTGTTTTTGTGGGTGCTGAGGAGTGGCTGTTGCATGTCGAATCGCATGATCATTCAATAGGTTTTGGGGCCTGTAGTGCTTCACAGAACGTGCCCAACAAAACGTAGCCAAAAATGCCACTGCGCATGCCCCACCACAAAAACATCTCTTTGATGCGCGCAAGTGTTTTTTATAGCACGAGATGATTGGTAGTCTGAGCGTCGCGGCACATGAAGGGCACCGATCGCCGCATTGCAACCAGCAAAACAGGCATGAATAACCCATTCTGATTATTTCGCTTATAAAAGATTCTTTCTTGGACGACATGCGACGCAGAAAGACTTTCACGACGACGCTTGGGAGTGCGTACTTCACTGAATAGTTCCAGGGTTATATCGAGGATTCCTGCATCTTGTAGCTGTATGGTTCGTAAATCAAGGACTGCAGTGACTGGCGAGATGTCACTGAGAGCTGTCGGGTGGCGGAAAGGTAGTCAGTGTCTTGATGGTGAGTGCCGCTGTGATGGACAATAAAAAAGTTGTGATCTAGCAGTTTGAGAGACCACTTGGTGAACTTAGCATTGAGGACGTTTATCGTTTAGAGCCAGTGAAGGGCGACGCTGTCGGTAACGACCGTGAAGCTTTTACCATAAACGTATGGTCGAAATTTTTCGACGTCTCCCAATCAAGCACTCAATTTCAAAGGCTAAGTATCGGCTCTGTTTTTTACTGACCGGCTGCAAGTCCCTCCTGCCCATCCTCGTTAACTTCAAAGAAAACAGCTCCGAGGCCCAGGCCACTGGCATCGGCGTGTAGAATCGTCGGGGCATTCTCGTCATGGTGCGCAAGCGTCGGAGGTGCTTGAATAGCAGCCTTGAGGGCAAGAAAGGCCGCTGCTTTATCGGGGCCCTATTTCCAGCGAACAAAGTGTTTTAAATATGGCACGAGGCCCAGGAAACTTTCAAGCTGCGTAGGAGTGGCGGTAGCATATATATATATATATATAAATTTATATATATATATATATATATATATATATATATATATATATATATAGAAAAAGGAGTAATTCACACACAACGAACGTTTCAGCACAGTTTAGCACAGTACAGTTTCTAAACTGTGCTGAAACGTTCGTTGTGTGTGAATTACTCCTTTTTCTATACTATCAGAGCCTGCGTGATACTTCCTATAATCCCTTATATATATATATATATATATATATATATATAATGAACTTGCAGATAGCACATTTGAAAAGGAAATCGTATTTACTAACGTTCCGGCCGTGGCACAGCCTTCGTCAGAGTAAGTAGGTTAATACAATGCAGCCGCTTTTATAGGTTCACGTGATGAACTTGGTATAGCAGCTAGGACAATCAAAGTAAAACAATGGTAATCTGTCAGAACCTTGTGTTGACATGACTGACATGTGACGGGTGTATGAATATACAAGTTTCAAATTTCCTTGCGCATCGACACGCGGGGCACAGTATGGTTGGCAGGACATGTAAAAGAGCTCTGAAGTAAAGTAACCACGGTTGACTAATATACTTTTCAATGTACACTAAAATATTTTACTAATCTAAGAAGTCGTGTTGTTATAGTGTGAGGCAGGTGAGTTTCCTACGTTTTCATTGATACCTGAACGAATGGTGTTAAATTAGTGGATCAAGAATGATTCCCTCTTTTCCCTATCGTGATTTGACTTGAAACCGGACTGAATAATTGTGGCCCTAGTTTTGTCGAAACCATGGCCAGGCATACTGACGTGCTTCGACAGCGGTAGATAAGGGAGGCTTATGGCATGTGCACGGTGATTAATAAAACGCATTATTAAAATGAATCTCTCACAAGCAGTTGTGGGAGATTCACAAACAAAGTATATACATCAATACTTCGACCCCCTCTGCATTGGCGCACCAGCCTTCATTTCGCAGTGTGGTGCTACAATCAGTGATGTGCGTGACTTACTGGAACTATGGCCCCGCTCAGCATCCTGTCTTAGTCTTCATGTTATAACGGTCGATGTGGCTTGGAGTTCGGGACACGAAGCGTTTGCAAAATACCGTGATCTACTTGAAAGCATTGCGAAAGACCGCCCAGAACTTCGGCGAATTTACGCCACGCTGATACTGCCTAGAAGTGGAAACCGTCGACAAAGGAACTGTAACCTGACATTCGTCCGACGCTGCAACAGAGAAGCATCAGTGTTCAACAACATGCTTCGGAATTTTTGCCGCTATTCCCGGCTAGTTTGCTACCTCGATCATGAAATCGAATGGTTACCACCCACACGCGTCCTCGCAGCAGATAGCCTTCATATGAGCTACGAGGGTGTGTCGTTGCTTGCAAGCCACATGCGCCACCTGTGCTTCAGGAGACCGGTGGATGCGACATCAGCTGCCTGGTGCGATTCATCAACGAATGACGACTCTTCGTATCGAGTGGGTCGAGCTGGGCGACCTTCAGCACCCAGTCATCCTGCAGGACAGCTGAACTCAAGAAACAACACCGCGCCGACAGCAACCTTCACCATGACGAGCAAGCTTTCCGTAGCAGAGAACGTCACCTCGAAAGCATCGCGCGCCCACATGAACAAGTCGCAATCTACACAGCCTACGTCTTGCCTACCGCCGCCTGCGGTCGTTGCATCACTTTCGCCGTCTCAACCACGCTACGGACTCCGGAACAGGGGCACAACCACGAGAGGAACGAACTGACTAACACAATGCCAGCTGGGTTAGAGTACTTTGTCTGTTGGCTCAATGAACTTTTTAAGGACCAGAAAGGTTACAGAAAAACGGACTCGTTGTGGATCGCACATTTCTATGCTTAGAATGTATGCCGCAGCCACAAGTGCTCCTAAAGGTTTACAACTAAAACTGCAGCCGGCCACATCAGAGATGTCAAAGAAAAACCTGCCAAGGTGGAACAACACCTTAAATAGGGCGTCTGTTGAACTAACCAGCATATTTATTAGCCATTAGGAATCATCACAAAAAGGTCTGCGGAATCAGGAAAAACAGCTTGCGCAATCCTCTCAGTTTACGACTGAAGAATTAAAAACTCTCGAATTATATCGGTCACAGAAGTTAGCTGAGCTGGATGCTAAAAAGTCAAAGAAGGTCGCGCGTGACAACTTAAGAGAAAAGGAATGCTCCCGACGAGGAAGCATTCTAACTACAGCTGAAATGCGCCAGCCCGAGCTGGAAAGTAAATCTTCTGGACAGGATAACATTATAAATGTGTCATGTTACGATCTATCAATTGAGGAACGTAGTGTGTTATCTCGAGGACTTAAGTTTTGCCCTGCAACAGGAGGCTATAGTGAATTTCAGTTGGGGAAGGATCTTCACAATTTCGAACGTAACATGCGCCTCCGTGAGTACTTTTATGATCGGTCCTCGGCTCACAATACCGATAGCTCATCATTGCCATCTTACAAACATTGGACACCTCCCTCCCAAAGAGACAAATGTCTGGACCTTTATATCAGAGCTGTACAACGCGATGTCATGCAGGCATATAAAAAACGTACACCATGGCATCGCAACCTTACTGCCACAGAGCAACAAGCAATTGAATCCCTCGCTAGTCGTAATGACATAATTATAAAACCTGCAGATAAAGGAGGCGCCATTATTGTAATGTACAGAAGCAAATATATTCGCGAAGGCCATATGCAGCTCAGTGATGCATCATCTTACAAGCGGCAAGATCATGACCCAACAAACGAGTTCAAAGATATTGTTCGTGATACTTTGACTGCGCTTTTTAATGATAAAGAAATGAGCTATGGCACTCTGAAATCCCTCATACCGTTGAGCCCAGTAGCTGGCAGGTTTTACCTTCTTCCCAAAATTCATAAGAGAGATAATCCCGATAGACCGATAATTTCTGGAATTGGAACAGTGACTGAGAACCTTTCCCGTTATGTAGATAGCCTCATCAACACCATTCCATCCAGCTTTTCTTCTTACATTAAAGATACCAATCACTTTCTATCAGATATTGTTGACCTACAGGTTCCTCAAAATTCGTTTCTCGTTACGTTAGATGTCACGTCACTATATACTAATATTTCTGACTCAGATGGCATCGAGGCAGTTATCTGTGCGTACAACGATTGCGACGCCAACAAACCAGTTTTCGCATCTACGTTAGCTACGTTGTTTAAGCTCATTCTTGAACTTAACAATCTCGAATTTGATGGGACATTATGTTCAAGTTAGCGGTACATCTATGGGCACTAGAATCGGACCAAACTACCCAAACATATTTATGGGGCTCCTTGAAAACAAATTTCTCGCAAATTGTAAATACAAGCCATTTTACTATAAGCGGTTCATCGACGACATTTTCCTAATCTGGCACCATAGTGATTCGCAACTTCTTTCTTTAATAGCAGATCTTAACAACGCTCATCCGGCGATTTCTTTTTCGCACTCGTATTCACCTGTGAACATAAGCTTTCTTGATGTCATGGTCACTCTACGTAACGGGAAGCTGATAACTAATCTCTACAGGAAACCCACGGATAGGCAGCAATATCTTCATTTTAGTAGTAGTCACGTGAAACACAATAAAACTAGTATTCCCTACAGCCAAGCAGTCCGTTTTAAAAGAATATGCTCGGATAGCAGCAAATTTTCCCGCCACTGCGAACAACTTTGGAGCGCGCTCGAAAAACAGAGCTATCCGGCCAGCATAATCACAGACGCCATCAAACGTGCAGAAGAGCTTGACCGTTCAGACCTGCTGAGTACTAACCCAAAGAGTAAGACCCAAAGATTGTTCGCGGACTAATCTAATTTTGACACATGCGGCCTCAGCTTCAAATGTGAACATTATCTTAAAGAAACATTTCAACATTTTAATACAGAGCGAGCGGCTCAAAGGATTCTTTACAGAACAACCACGCGTGGTCTACCGACGATCGCGGAACCTTCGTGATTTACTAACCTCATCTAAAACCACGTGTTCACATCATGAAGGCTGTCATCCCTGCAACAAACCACGTTGCAAAGTTTGCGCGTACATGACGACATCTAAAACAGTTTTAAGTACATCGTCCAGTTTTTCTTTAAAGATAAATGGGAACTACACGTGTGATAGTATCAACGTCATCTATATTTTCGAGTGTTCTACATGCGGAGCTCAGTACATAGGTCAAACAGAGACAAGTTTCAGAATTCGTTTTAATAATCACCGTGCACATGCCGTAAGCCTCCCTAATCTACCGCTGTCGAAGCACGTCAGTATGCCTGGCCATGGTTTTGACAAAATTAGGCCCACTATTGTTCAGTCCGGTTTCAAGTCAAATCACGATAGGGAAGTGAGAGAATCCTTCTTGATCCACAAATTTAACACCATTCGTTCAGGTATCAATGAAAACGTAGGAAAGCTCCCCTGCCTCACACTATAACAACACGACTTCTTAGATTACTAAAATATTTTAGTGTATATTAAAATGTATATTAGTCAACCGTGGTTTCTTTAATTCAGAGCTCTTTTACATGTCCTGCCAAGTATACTGTGCCCCGCGTGTCGATGCTCAAGGAAATTTGAAACTTGTATATTCATGCACCCACCGCATGTCAGTCCCAATTTTCCCATTTTTTTACTTTGATTGTCCTAGCTGCTATACCGAGAGTTCATCACGTGAACCTATAAAAGCGGCTGCATTGTATCATACCTACTTACTCTGACGAAGGCCGTGCCACGGCCGAAACGTTAGTAAATACGATTTCCTTTTCAAATGTGCTATCTGCAAGTTCATTCAATATATATTGAGAGGGAGGCAAATGACCCGAGACTGCGTGTGAACGACAACGATGATGTGGGGATTTAACAGACACCATGTAGTGGGCCTCTGGCTTGAATCAACAACAAAGAAGACAATCTTGCGGCTTAGCTGTCGAAAACACGCTGCTTTCGCTGCCTCAAGGCGTACTTGTGCTTTGTTCGCATTGTACTGCGACACTGGTGGAGGTGCTGGCCCGCGACACCACCTGATGCTTTACACTCCCACGGGGAGCCGTTCATCCAGTCCAGAAGCACTTGTCGACACTCCTGTGCATCGCTTCAGTCGTCGCTTGCGAAGCCTCCCTCCAGAGTTCACCCCCTCGCAGGAACACTCTACAAGGCAGCGCTCACATCTACCAATGGCAACCGCCAGTCCACAACAGTTAGTACGAGACAGCAGTACACCAACCCCATCTCAGGTAAGCTTTTTTTCACCGCTGGTGCCTGATCGCTTTGGTGGTGGAGCACATGAAGACGTCGAAGACTGGCTTGATCACTATGAACGTGTCGCCAACACCAACCAGTGGTCTCGTGAACAAAGGCTTTCCCGCGCCTATTTCTATCTCGACGACAGTGCTCGTACTTGGTACGAGAACAGAGAAGGCAGTTTGTCAACATGGAGTGACTTTAAAAGAGGAATGATTGACACATTTGCCGATGTTGACCGGCGCGAACGTGCGCAACATATGCTCGAGCTACGGGTTCAGAAACCCAATGAAACGGTCGCAATGTTCACTGAGGACATGGCCCATCTCTTCCGTAAAGCTGACCCGCACATGACCAACGACAAAAAGTTATGCTACCTCATGCGTGGCGTAAAAAGAGCAATTGTTCGCCGGACTTTTGCGGAACCCGCCAAGCACCGTGACAGACTTCATCAAAGAAGCTACGGCTATCGATCGGGCGCTTCACCTACGATGCCAACAATACGATCGCTTGTCCAGCAGCACCCACATTCAACTCGCCGCTACGACATCTGATAATCACAGCTCGTTACGCGATTTAATACGAGAGATTGTTCGCGAAGAGCTGCTGAAGCTGCGGACTCTGGTCACGGAACCACCCACGGCGTCTGTCGCTGAAGTCGTCCGGGAAGAAATACGCCAAGCGTTTTCGGCAGCTGATCCTACTCACGATCAGCGACCCATGAGCTACGCAGCCGCGCTTCGCCACCCGCCGCCCGTTCCGCCGTCGTACCGCAAGCCATCGACAGCCGTTCCTTGGTCGCCACCGCAAGAACAGACACCGCGGCGCCCTTCCGTCGTGCCACCCTACAAAATGCTGCCGTACGAAGAGCCGTCTCCCAACGAGACACGGCATTTACAACATTATGAGCCGTTGCGGCGTCCACAGCTTCGTAAAACAGACGTCTGGCGCACCGTGGATAGACGTCCACTTTGTTTTACCTGCGGAGGTGTCGGCCACATTTCTCGTCATTGCTGGCACCACGTCGACACGTTTCGACCTCTTCGGCAATGGTCTGACGATCCACGCCCCAACTACGACTACCCACCCCGCCGGGACGCTGATTCTCAACGACCTTCCTTGTCTCGGTTCCATTTCGACAACCGCCGTGCCAACATTGACGACAGTGAGCCTAATTACCAGCCAGGTTTGGGACGTCGACCACGTTCTCCGTCTCCGGCATATTCGCCTTCGTCGCGCCACGGCTCTACAGCCGACGCCAGCGGAAGGAGGTAACCAAGTCCATGCCGGGGAAACTGAAGGCGGCGACCTCCGGGGGTGAGGTTGCAGGCCGCCAAGGCGACGAAAAAAGGCCCCCGTTACTCTTACCACAGGACGCCGTAAAGCCGACTAGTTTTAACGTTGACGAAACTGTGACCACAGATCTTACCGTTTTTGTAGACGGACAACAAGTAACAGCCTTAGTTGACACCGGTGCCGACTTTTCTATCATAAGTGAAAACCTTGCCGTGCGCCTAAAGAAAGTGAAGACTACGTGGACGGGACCTCACCTGAGGACAGCAGGCGGCCAGCTGTTGATGCCTGTGGGAAGGTGCACAGCGAGACTCGGCATCGGCGGCTCTTCTTTCGTGGCGACGTTTGTCATCCTCACCTCATGTTGCAAAGACCTGATCATAGGGATGGACTTCTTAATAGAATATGGTGCCGTCATCAACATCCCGGACCGTTCAATTACATTCCGTAACAGCCCTGGTTTGGCTGACTGTTCAGACGCAATACGTAACACTTTATGTATAATTGATGATGATGTGGTCGTCCCGCCACGGTCATGCACTCTTGTTTCGGTGGAAGGGCACGAAGCGTTTGATGGCGAAGGCATTGCCGACCAAATTGGCTCGCTGCTATTTAGCCATGGCATTTCGGTCGCACGAGGTATCGTCCGTCTCACTGGTGGGCGCAAGAATTTACTTTTGACCAACTTCAGTACTGAGCGCCGGCACCTTCCGAAGGGCACAGCTATCGCTTCTTACGACAATATCGTAGACATGCGAGGCAGTTCATGTTTATCGGTATTAGACGAAGTGCCTAATCAAGAACCAGAACCCGTTCTCGATGTTATTCCCACTCTGTCAGAGGATGACCGACAGAGACTTCTTCAGCTACTAGCCGAATTCCACGACTGCTTTTCATCTACCTCACAAGTTGGTCGAACACCTTTGACAAAGCATCGAATAATCACCGAGGACACGGCGAGACCTATTCACCAGAACCCTTATCCTGTAGCTTTAAAGGAACGCGAAGCCATACAACAACAAGTCGCGAAAGTACTTGAAGATGATGTAATTCAACTGTCACAGAGCCCCTGGGCATCGCCTGTAGTGCTAGTAAAGAAAAAGGACGGCACGCTGCGTTTTTGCGTGGACTGCAGGAAGCTGAATCGGGTGACCAAAAAAGATGTGTACCCGCTCCCACGTATTGATGACTCCCTTGACAGACTTCGGCACGCTCGCTACTTTTCTTTCATGAACTTGAGGAGTGGATACTGGCAGATCGAGGTAGACCCAAGAGACCGAGAGAAAACCGCTTTTGTGACGCCAGATGGTTTATACAAATTTAAAGTCTTGCCTTTCGGTTTGTGCTCCGCGCCCGCGACATTTCAAAGGCTTATGGACACGGTACTTTCGGGATTGAAGTGGAAGACGTGCCTAGTCTATCTGGACGACGTTGTAGTATTTTCAACGACTTTTGACGAGCATCTCCAAAGGCTGGAAGTTGTTTTACGTGCCTTACGGTCTGCGAGCCTAACATTGAAACCGGAAAAGTGTCATTTCTTTTTCCACGAACTTCCGTTTCTCGGTCACGTCGTCAGTAACGCAGGCATCCGACGCGATCCTGGAAAAATTGCCGCTGTCGCACGGTTCCCAGTACCCTCCAATAATAAGGCTGTCAGACGCTTCCTGGGCCTTTGTGCCTATTATCGCCGATTTATCGCAGACTTTGCCCGCATCGCGTCGCCACTAACTCGTCTCACAAGAGACGACGTTGCCTTTGAGTGGAACGAAGAACAGGAGGCTGCCTTTAATGACCTGCGAAAACGTCTTCAAATGCCCCCAGTCCTTGCCCACTTCGATGAAGAACCCCGACGATGCTTCACACAGACGCGAGCAATGTTGGTCTGGGAGCTGTGCTTCTGCAGCAAGAGGGCACAGAAAAGGTAATCGCTTACGAAGCAGAACGTTAACACGTGCCGAGGCTACAACTGAGAAGGAATGTCTCGCCGTGGTATGGGCGGTTTTAAAATTTCACCCGTATTTATATGGCCGCCCCTTCAAAGTAATTAGCGACCACCACTCATTGTGCTGGTTAACAAGTCTAAAAGACCCTACCGGGCGATTAGCGCGTTGGAGTCTCAGGCTGCAAGAATTCGATATTGTAGTCGTACACAAGTCAGGCAAGCGACATATGGACGCCGACTGTCTGTCCCGTTCACCCATCGAGTCGGCAACCCTACCTGAAGAGGAGGAAATGGCATTTCTCGGTGTCTTCGACACGACCGCCATTGCGCAGCAACAACGTGACGACGCTGAGTTGCTTGGCCTAATTAACTACTTGGATGGCAGATCTCAGAAGGCGCCAAAAGTTTTCGCAAGAGTGTTGTCATCATTTTGTTTACAGGACGGAGTACTCTACAAAAGAAACTTTTCGCCGACGGGATCCGCCTATCTGCTCGTCATCCCAGCAACCCTTCGTACCGAAGTACTCAAAGCATGCCACAACGAGGTGAGCTCTGGCCGTTTGGGTTACACGAGAACGTTGTCCAGAATACAGCAAAAGTATTACTGGCCGAGACTAACCACAGCCGTGAAGCACCACGTTCGTACCTGTCTCGACTGCCAGCGACGCAAGTCACCGCCAACTAAACAAGCTTGCCTCCTGCAACCCGTACAGGTCCCATTGACTCCATTTCACCTGATCGGCATGGTCATTTTGGGCCCACTCCCTACTTCTACTGCAGGCAACGGATGGGTTATCATCGCGATGGATTATTTCACCCGTTATGCCGAGACAAGGGCTATCCAGAGAGGTACAGCAGCGGATGTGGCAAGATTTTTATCGAGAATATTGTACTGAGGCATGGTGCACCAACTGTCGTAACCACAGACAGAGGAACCGCATATACAGCAGCTCTTTTGGACCATGTTTTGATGCTGAGTGGAACAACGCATCGTAAGACCACCGCATACGACCCGCAAAAGAACGGGCTGACAGAGCGTCTAAACAAAACCATTGAAGACATGCTTTCGATGTACGTAGACGTTGAACACAAAAATTGGGATGAAATCTTGCCATACATAACGTTTGTGTACAACACGGCCAAGCAAGAAACGACCCGCATGACCCCGTTCAGTCTCGTTCATGGAAGAGAAGTACGAACTATGTTAGATGCGATGCTGCTGCACGAAAGTGACGACATCGACCCAGACGCCAACACGTTTACGGAACGCGCGGAAGAAGCTAGGCAACTTGCACGTTTACGGATCCGCCAGCAACAAGAGCACGATGCAGGCCGCTACAATGCTCACCGCAGAACAGTCGTCTATCAAACTGGCGACAAAGTATGGGTTTGGACACCCGTACGGAAACGAGGACTTTCCGAAAAGCTTTTAAGAAGATACTTTGGGCCTTACCGAGTACTGCGACAACTGAGTGAGGTTACTTACGAAGTTGTTCCCGACAGTTCGTGTAGTAACAATCGTCGCCAGCCCCATCCTGAACTCGTTCACGTAGTGCGCATGAAGCCTTACGTCAGCGAGTGATTGCGTGAGACTTTTCTTTAAAAAAAAACTGCATTATTGACTTCGCATTGGATCTATGCTCTTTGAGAGGGAGGCAAATGACCCGAGACTGCGTGTGAACGACAACGATGATGTGGGAATTTAACAGACACCATGTAGTGGGCCTCTGGCTTGACTTAACAACAAAGAAAGCAATCTTGTGGCTTAGCTGTTGAAAACACGCTGCTGTCGCTGCCTCAAGGCGTACTTGTGCTTTGTTCGCGTTGTACTGCGACAATATATATATATATATATATATATATATATATATATATATATATATATATATATATATATATATATATATATATATATATATATATATATATATGCTTTTTTCCCTGATGCAATCGACGATTGAAATGGGTTACCAAGTAACATAGTCAATGCTGGTGATGTTAATGAATTTGTGCACTTATTTGATTTACGTTTACATGCTTCATTGTAATGAATATTGCGATTTTTATCTGTTGCATGGTGAATTGTGGTGTGTATTTGGTTGTGTTTCGCTTTTCGTTTGGAACGCAGAGCTTTCAAGAATTTGTATATATGTACACCTGATTTATTGTTGTGAATTGCATAGTTATGTGCCTACTTTGATTGTGCAGTGTGTCGTACTTTTCCTGTTGTGACCCCCAATAGAGGGTTGCCAGTATCTCTAAATGAATAAAAAATAAACGAACACGAGAGAGGAAAAACATACAGCAGTTTACGACACCTAACTTCAAGTGATCACTAAAGAATTTGCCAATGCAGTTGAGCATGCAGGGGTGTAGTTACTGCATGAACGTTTAAGCCATGGGTGACAATGGGAAACTTTATTGAGTTATTTTTCGAAGTATAGAATTTTGACAGAAATTAGATTATTAGTATAATGCTGCAAGGAAGTTTAATGGTGGAAGAGAGCTAGCTGGATCTAACGAGATTGAACACGTGTAAAACCATACTGATTAGGATGAAACAAACTGTTCACATTCAAAATTTGTGCTACAGCAGAATACACGATATGATATATTATCTTAAGCAGACCCTGACATTGGATATAAAACGGTCATTGATTGCAGGAGGCCGATTAGTCATCATGCAAGCAGGGATAGTCTTACAGATCCACCAGTCCTCTGGAAGTGAAATTCCATCTACGGCCCTCTGAAACGTTAATAATAGAAGAAAGTTTACATATTTGGTGTTTCTCAGAACCTTGGTATTCATACATTGCGTTCGACATGCTGACAATTTTTTTTAATTTTTCGATCACAAGTACAGTCGCAGGCATATATGCGTAGAGCACGCGAGCGACCTGTGTTTCTTTGCGAGGCAACATTTTGAGGCAGTTTCGGGCTCTGACGTGGTCAGCCTGACTGCTAAGTCGCGCGTGCTTCTGACAAACCATGTCTGAGATCGAAACTGCCTCAAGGTGTCACCCTGCAGAGCAGTTACCGGCTGCTTGCGCGCCCTACACAGACGTGGCCGTGGCTGTACAGTCTGTTTCACAGCTAGGGTAAATCAAGGAGCACATGATACGTCGTGCAGCCAGCGCTGCACTCGCGTGCCACCGTAGCAGGTGAATTGGTTCATTACTACGGCCATTTGAGTGTCTGCGCATGCACGAGCTGCTGCTGGTGCGTGACTGCAGCGCTGGCCGCACCACAACTCATGCGTTCACAAATTCCCCCTAAGTGCGATACAGACTGTACAATACCGCTTGGGCTGAATGTAATACCTTTCATAGGCTGTACGAAAATGAAGATTCTGACTGGCATTATAATGGAAGCAAGACAAAAATGTATTCAGTTCATTAGTAACAACTTCTTTGGCTGCAGGAGAACCATTAGAATCATCTACCTGTAAGATTCCTTCTGCCTGATTCACTTTAAAAATTCAGTATTTGCGGGGTGTTTTAGCCACATAACAATAATCGTCCTTTACTTCGAGTACTTTCCTCGCGTTATCACCGCGTTTCCGGTAGTTCGCGGTTGCGAAAAGTGCGCGCTTTATCAGTGCGACATAGCATTCTTGACAGAAAAGTGGCCAGCGCAGGGTTTTCAAGAAAGGAAGCACGAGGAAGTCATGTGATAATTATTGTTATGTAGCGCAACTATTCCCCAAATACTCCATTTTTTCATAGAGTGTGTTGTTCCAATACTGTTCACGATTTCTGCGCAGCAAGGAAGCTAACGTGTCGTCATAATATTAATTTTCTGCTTGTATGACTGACGGTATACAATCAACTGCTGCAGGGAGAACATTCATTCAGAGCTAGACTTGGGACGCTTGGAGGATATTAACTTTTTTCTTCTATTACGATTGCTTATAGATAGTTGAATGCTTTGCTCGCTCTTTAACAAAGATGGCATGGCAATATATTGCTATTGGATGAAGCATCTCATTTTTGAACACTGACCAGACAGCTTCAATGTAGCGTGAGTAATAATGAATTATGATTTCGTTGTAAAAGACACTTAATTCACCTGTCGTGGGAGCCTGGTCGTCTCTGTTGTACAATGGTGGAGTTTTGAAAGATTGTATCGTTTGTTGATAAAAGTAGACATCATACGGCAAATAGAATGGTCACTTATCGGTGAAAGATAAGCCAATATAGAAGGGATGTCGGTGTCTTTTGTTAAAAGTAGGTCAAGAGTGTTGTAAGTATGAGTCGAATGCGTGCTGCCTCAACGACAAGTTGGGATAAACCGAACGTAAGACGTCTGCTGAGGATATTACTATCGATGTTATTTTTTGGTAAGGAAGGTGCTGGATTAGCATTTGGAATCAAAGGAAAGCTGAAATCTTAGGCGCGTTAGCATGGTGTATTTTATGGTTAGTAAGCAGCCATAAAAGTGCTCATTGAATGAGCTGTCGCTGTTACAGCGTTGAGAACGCACACTCAATAGCACACGTGGGAAGGTGGCATCATGGCGTAACTATAAATTATTCAAATTACACAATACATTTACTACAGTGCAATGCAGTATTAGGTAAGTGGTGATCAGAGTTCGACCGCCACGGGGCCTCTCAGGTCTGTCGTTGCGAAATATATTGAAATTAGGAAATCATTGAAACAACTAAGAATCGAAGATGTATCAATTAAACCATGGTACGGTTAAGATAACTGCTTTATTTGACGATAAGAGATGATGCTGTAAAGCAAGTCATGGTTTCGTATGAAGCTACAGATATTACTCTATGAAAATGACAGGGGTGTTTGGTGTGGCCTATTCCGTTTTTTAACTGTGTATTGGGGTGCTAGGATTTACTTTCAACGTATTGCTGCGCTGAGTGGTAGTCAATGTAGGTCTTGTGTTGCAGTAAAGTCAATCATAAGAGAACCACAACGCTAGCTTTTAAGACTTCCCAAACTGCGGTAGTTGTTTGCATGCTACGTGATTCTGTGAAAAGATGTTTTCGCTTACACTGTAGACAGACAATTGCTTTGATTTTTTTCTTCTCTTACTAAGATGGCTTTAAAAATAGCCCTGAGCGAATGTCTCCAAGTTCTTTAGCGCGAGCTACAAAAAGAAAGATCGAAATAAAAGCCTTCTGTAGGTAGTTCTTGTCTGTCGCACAAGGCGGTGAAACTTCATGTTTCAAGGGTTCAAACAGGATCTCGTTTATTGCATTGTGAGAGTATAATGATGACTGATGTGTGAATTGCAGTGTTTTAAAACCACCATATGAATATTAAAAACGCCGTAGAGGAGGGCTGTGCAAATTTCGACCACCTGTGGTTCTTTAACGTGCACTCGCACTCAAACTTAAGCACACGGGCCAACAGCATTTTTGCCTCCATCAAAAATGCAGCCACCGTAGCCGGGACTCGATCCCTTGACCTGCGGGTCTGCTGCCGAGTACTTTAAGCACTAGAACACTACCGCAGGGCTGGCATTGTGAGAATCGTGGATTGGAATCGTTCTGAGACAAAATTTCTTCATTATTAATCAACAGTCTGCCTGCCTTGGAAGTTGTCCAAGCCCTACAAAAAGTATTGCAGTCTCACGTGATACAGTTTACTATATTGAAACCACCTGACACTGTACGTTCATCTGTTAGTCTTCGCGGCAGATAGCCTGAAAACAGCTAGAACTACCTAAATGTTGTTAAAAACTTGTTGGAATATATATATATATATATATATATATATATATATATATATATATATAAATATATATATATATATATCAAGAGAGAGAGAGGAAGGAGGGATCATTGATGTTGGTGCGTTTTCTTACATGTCTTTCAGCACTGCGGCTGGGGGACCTGCCCAAAGAAATACTGCTACTGCCGGCGGGTCTCCAGAAGTATTATCCAGTCAAACGCTGCGTGTACCCCGCGTCGTCGCTGGAAACGTACTTAGAAAATGACTTGTTAAATAAACACTCAAATCATAAATTTGTGTCCTACAAGTTATTTCGCTGCTTATAAACATTGTACAATGGCGTTGGTATGTGATGGTCAGCCCAGACCAGTTAGGAACTACGTATGTATGCACGAATTCTTTCCGAAAATTAAAATGATTGGTAATACGTCAGTTGCGCTTGCTAATGGACAAATACAATTCATTCAAGTTTCAAAGAACGCGCAAGGAAAATGAGTGGCACGCGAAGTTGAAAAGCGCACAACGCCCACGGCGTTGCGTAAACATTCAACTCACCTTATATTGCGTAGCAGGCAATATTGTCATGGTGTCGGAATGTGGCTGAAGGCGGGAGACTAGATAGTCAAATAAAACTGTTTATTTGGGGGAACGTGTGCCCGGTAAACGGAGAGTCATGTTACAGTAGCCGAGCAGCGAACGGAGCGTCGGCCGTCGATAAACTGACAAGCGGCAAAGCGTGTGAGCATTTATACACTTGCCATCGAACAGTCCAGTGTTATCGCTAGTGGTGACGTGGTTACAAAAAAATCTGTATTGCTCACAAAGTGGGCGTAATCTTAACAAAATAATATAGTGCTGTCCCGAAGCTTCTCGATTGGTGCAGCCATGGTTTAAGCAGAGAATTGTGTACAGTGTAATGGGGTGATAGGAAAACTTGACCAAAAAACGTTGCATTGCTTCCCCCTCCAAAAAAGGCATCGTCCCGATGCTGATATGAAGATGAAGTACACCAATGTAAAGAGGTACAAATAAAAAAGTACGGTACAGCAATAATAACAATACCAACAAAATACACTCTTTCAGTTCGTTAACATGCATGAAACGGCTTAAGGCTCACGACACGCACTTCTGCAGGTTACCATTAGTGCCGTTGAGAGATCATAATACCATCGGGGACAACCTCGTTGTCGAGTGGACCGACACGACGTACTACCTTGTATGGTCCGAAGGACCGTCTCAGAAGTTTTTCACTGTTCACGTCGGCGTATCGGCGTCCACACACAAACACGTTCAGCGGGCTGGTGTTCCACGAAGCATCGCTGAAGATTGTAACTGTGGCAGTCGGTAGTCTGCTGATTCGTGATGCGCAGGCGGGCGATTCGAGCAGCTTCTTCAGCGTGCAGAAAATAGGGGGTGACGTCGAGGTTTTATTCGTCAGTGACGTTGGGCTGCATTGCGTCGAGCGTCTTTGCTGGATTCCTTCCGTAGACCGACTTCTACGGCGACACCTACGTAGTCTCCTGCACGGCCGTCTTGTATGCGAAGGCCTCGTATAGAAGGATGGCGTCCCACGTATTGCGTTCGACGTCGACGTACATGTCAAGCATGTCGGACATTGTTCAGTTTAGCCACCCGGGGAGACCATTTGTCTGTGGGAGGTAGGCGGTGGTGTGGCGGCGAATTGTCATGGCTTTGTCTCAACATCGCGTAAGTGGAATAAGCAGTAAAGGCCGTACCCATATTGGGGATGATAACCTCTGAGGTGCTGTAACGAAATACGATATTTTCAACGAATTTCTTCGGCACTACCTTCGGGTAGAACCTTTGTTTCTGCGTAGCGGGTGAGGTAATTCGTAGCTACCACAATCCATTTTCCCCCCAAAATTGGCGTCGAAAACGGCCCCAGTAGGTACAACCCGATTGGTTGGAACAATCGGCGAGGTGTTCAGATCAGCAGAAGAAAGCCTGCTGGCTTTTTTGGCAATGTTTTGCGTCGTGGACAGTCTTGGCTGAACGATGAACGACGTCGGCAGTAATGTGTGGCCATTAGAACCTTTATTGTATCCACTCGAGCGCGGGAAACGCTAAGGTTTGTGGCAGTCGTATCATCGTGCAGGGTCTGGGCCGCAGAGCTGAATGCCCCAGAAGAAGGTACTAGGCTCGAAGTTGCGGGATGTTCTTCTTTTGGAGAAGACCATTTTGCAGCGAATACAGCGCAAGTGCCTATTATAATACCTTCGAAACAACGGAGCACCTTCCCTCGAGGTATTTGATTAGGCCCGTAAGTTACGGATTAGCCCGCTGTCATTCAGTGAAGTTGTCAGCACTTATCTTTCACAAGCAGCAGTCATCAATCAAGTCGTCGGGAGGTGGTGGATCAACGGGGGCTCGATACAGGCAATCGGTGTTGGAGGCAATCGGTGTTGGAGTGTAAGTGACGGTAATGTCGTTATTATAGAAGTCTCAGGCTCCATCACGCAAGACAACCGGAATAGTCCTCAAAGTTAGCTAGCCAACATAAGGCATGGTGGATGATTACAAATTTGAAGGGCCTGCCGTATAGATAATGATAAATATTTTACGTCGCCCAGATGATGGTAAGGCACTCCTTTTCTGTTGTGGAATAATTGCTTTCTGCTTCGGATAGCGACCGACAAGCTTAACTAATAACCTTTTCCAGTCCGTCAGTTCTTTGCACAAGGACGGCGCCGAGTTCTAACGCTACTAGCGTTAGAACTCAGCACACTTATGTTTCGAGATTTTCTGTTTCGGCACGTCTGTTTCTGCATTTTCGTCAAAATGCGCAAGTATTCGTGGCATCTGCAGGCGTCATTTTAGTTCCCTAAATGCCTCCTCCTGTGGGGTTTCCCCCTAGAACTTGACGTCAGCCTTGTAGTGTTAGTCAGTGCCTCAGGAATGCGGGCACAGTTTTTGATGAACCGCCTATATGGGTGTATACGCTAAGAAATCGACACACAGTCTTCTTGTCGGCGGGTGGCAGAAATGCAGCGATGACGGCTGTCTTCTGCGGATTAGGTTTTCATGCGGACTCTCTTATCACGTGGCGAAAGAAAAAAAGTTCCTCGTATGCAATTCGGCACTTTTCTGGCTTGAGTCCAGAAGTTTTGATGGCTTGAAGTACAGCTTCGAAGCGCGGACAATGCTCGTCGAAGCTCGAGGAACACACGACGTCGTCCAAGTAAACGAGACTAGTCTGCCATTTCAATCCTGCTGGCACTTTGTCCATAACGCTTTCCAACATCGCAGGTGCCGAGCAAAGACCGAAGGGCATCACCTTGAACTCAAACAGATCGGCTGGTGTTATAACCGCCGTCATTCCTCGGTCTCTCTCGTCGACTTCATTTTACCAAGAGCCAGTATTGAGGTCGACTGATTAAAAGTACTTTGTATTCTGGAATTGATCCAAGGCGTTGTCTATTACTGGGAGAGGATAAACATCGCATTTTGTCATTTTGTTGAGGTGGCAACATTTAGCACAGAAATGTAGGGTTTCATCGTCCTTCTTCAATAACAGCACAGGTTACACCCACAGACTCTTAAACGGTTGGATGATGTCGTCACGTTGCAGTTCGCCGACTTGTATTTTCACGGCCCCGCGTTCTAACGCCAAAAATCTGTAGCGGCACTTCCGTAGTAGTCTGGTGCTTTCCTCAGTTGTGATCTGCTGTTTCGCGACCGGAGTCTGGTGAATTTCTGACGGCGACGAAAAACAGACCATGCGTTGCAGAAGCATGGCCATGAGGTGTTCTTGCTTATTCTTTAAAAGGCCCAAATTGACGTTGAAAGCTGGGTGGGAAGCTTCTTTCCTAGGAGCAAGTTGTATAGAATTGACGAAAGCAAAAGTATTGGTGGCTTTCAAATTTTTGTCAATGAAGGCGACCATTGTACATTTGTTCATGTGTTTGTACTCATCGCTGATATTCGTGAGCCAACTGTTGCTTTTCCTTCACGCAGCTTGGTGGTTTTTCTTGTAACGGAAACATCGTGGTTAAAAAACAGGTGCTGATTGCTTTCAACCTCCCTTTTGTAGTCTTCGTTTCGGAGAGCCGAAAAAAAATGACGCTTGAGGGAAAAGAAATAGTGACTTGTTCTTTCAGCACATTCAGGCGCAGCTTCCTGGTGGCGTGCGTAGAAGTGGCGATCTTTCTGGAGATAGTGTTATCGACTTTGTTCTCAGTTTCATGACCGCACCACGAATGCTTAAGATGTCCGCTGCAAGAATGACTTCTCTCGAACAGTGCTGCAGTACAATAAAACTTGCGGGATAATTTCGGCTGTTAATGGCCACCCTGGCTGCACAGATCCCGCTAGTGTTACTAGGTGACCTCTGGCTGAAGAGATTTCAGGGCTTTCCCAAGTGGCCCCAACTTTCTTCAACTTCGCAGCAAATGTATCATGCTGACGGAATAGCCGGCTTCGGTGTCGATGAGAGCTGCGACGCTGTGCACTATGATGAGGACGTCAAGGTCACTAGTTCGTCTCCTCGCGTTGCAGTTGGATCACGGCGTTGGATCTCGGCTACGACGGTTTGTACCGCAGATTCGAGTTTATGTCATGAAGTTGTCTTGTGGCTCCAAAGTTTTCACGTAAGGGCAACGTTAATGTTACGGCTAGTTCTTGAGGTTGCGTCGCGGCGTCGTCGTCAGCACTGAAGGTTATTCAAAATTTCGTCATACAGCAACCGCACCTCCACTCGGTTGCTGCCCTTAGTTTTCTGGATACGGGCTAGGCGACCAGCCCCGGTGTGGGCCAGTGTACGGCCGGTAGTGTGGTAGTATGTAGTGGCCGGGTGATTGTGAACGAGAAGATCCTCTGGTTGTCCGCTGAGCTCCGGCAAGATATTCAGCGATTTCACGTGGTCCTGCAACCTATTGTCGATGGCGAAACCACGTAATTCCATGTGACGGTACTGGCAGCAGTGATACGTGTGCCTGGCCTCACCGCAGTGGTAGCACAGCGGGTGGTGGTCAGGGCCGTTAGGTGGGCGGTATGGTATCGGTGGCGGTGGAGGTAGTGTCTGGCGGTAGAACCCGGCAGGGCACTGCCCTGACGAGGGCATGGAGGAGCGTTGCGGCGCACTACAGCGGCATACCTCACAGCTTGCAGTTCAGGCTGCGGTGCTTGAGAAATTCCAAGCGACTGGTGAACTTCTTCGCAGACAATGTCGGCGATCAGATTAGCTTGAGACTGGAACAAAGTTGGCAGATTGCGCAGCTCCTCCCGCAAAATCACTCCAATGGTCTTGCCCGCTCGTTGGTAATGAAGGCTTCAGCGCAGTTGACTGACGCGTGGTAGTTATAATGCGTTGTTCGCATTGCAAGAGCGTTTTCTATAATGGTCTTCTCCGTAAGAAATTCATTGACAGTTCCTGGGTGCTATGCAGGATCGGCCGAGTTTTTCCAAACTCGGGATAGTTCCGAGTTTTGGCGACACCCCTTTATGAACAAGCCAACAGTAGAAAAAAAACAAATTAGCAGATTCCACGTAAGGTAAAATTGAATGATATGCGAAGCACGAATGAGCAAGGTTGAAATGTAGTTTTAAAATCAGCACAACGTTACGAGATAGAGTGAAATGATGGCGTACATGACTTTCGTGTCACGATTATTGTGTTTGGATGTGTCAATTACGTTCGTCATATATTCACGTCACGTGATACCAAATTTAGTATATGTCGAGCTAGCGAAACGACCGCAAGCACGCTATGAGCGTGGTATGTTGTCATGATCTTACATGACATGCGTGTGAGGATTATCATGTTTGCAGCAGTCATACATTTTCATGACTCATTGAGGTCACTTAACGCTATAACGCTAAACTTGATATATGTGGAGCTAGCGAAATGGCCGCGAGCGCAATATGAAGGCTCCAATATACTCCTATGTGGCGTTGACGCGCGCGCTCGCTGGGCACATCACTTACCTCCACCTTGTAACGTTGTGCTGGTTTTAAGTGACATATCAACATTTCTGATTCGTGCTTCGCATATCATCGATTACCGCGGTACATCGAATCTGCCATTGTTTTTCTCTTCCAGTCTCTCGGCATAGTTTTTCGACCATTGAAGCGGCTAAGTGAGAGAATGTCCGCTAAGTTTTGTCGCTTTTGTTCTTGGCGATGCCAAGTGTGAACGAGGCCTACCTTCCGAAATGGAATGCAAGCGTCGGAGGCGGGCGGATCCTGCAAACCACGCCGCCGAGTTATCTCGCAATGTGAAACGCTTGCAACAACGTTGCACCGAACATTGGATGCGTCGTTTTTGAAAACAGAAAAAAGGCATCTCGCTGACCAAGTGGCGTTGCGGTGTCAACGTGATCACTGCGAGAGCAAGTTTGCAGGAGCGAACATCCGCTTTCGGCGGGAATTTCTTCCGCGGCACTTTAGCATCGGCTGGGACATCGATGACCGCCTGTGGTTCGAGAACAACCACTGTGATTAACGCAATGCGATCGAATTTACCCCTCATTACCCTTTTTCATGACCATAATCCCGCGAGGCGAAACTCGACGTTAACGTGCCTCTAACCTGATTAAGGAGCACGAACATGTAACCAATATTAGTGAAAGGCTTCAGTGCGTTGCACGTTGGGTGAAGTCTAATGTTCAGCCTAGCCAAGAATTCGGCTTCCAATGGTTAGCCATTTTGCACGGTGTTCTCGGGTGGCGATGTTTTTCATTCATTCTTTGTTTTCTTGAATACTCATTTAAGTGCCTTTCTGAGTAAAAGGTCGTGCGAAATTGAGCCAGGTTGTCAATGTTGGTTGCGGCGCATATAAATTTATTACACACTAGTCAGCAAAGTGGCATCATTCACCGTTATGTAATTTACGGGTCACTGCTTCACACTATTCTGTAGATGACCTCGATTTGTGTTCATGGTAAAGGAAGAGCACTCTCAGAGTAATATTCTTTGAAAATTAACACCAGATGCACTCAAGGTCCCAATTCTTGAAATTATTCTTATTCAGCGCTTCAGCTGGTTGCTGCAAAACTCTTTCTATTGATATATTTTTTTTCTTCAACGCCTTTATCATGAGTGCTATCTTCTGGCATTAGAACAACGAGAAGCTACGCAAGCAGAAGGCTTTGCATATCGGCAGGCAATTCGCACCCCTAGTGATAACACCAGGATCTCGATGAACAGTGTGCGCTGTAAGAACGCTTTACTGTCAGAACGTGATAACGGAATTCTTTATGATGCATTATCAAGCATGTGCACAAGACGCGTGTTTCTAAAAGATGAAAGTTACTTTCACTCTATTTACAAGCAGAGGGAGTTATTTTCCCTGTATTCATATTCAGAAAAAGTTGTTTTTTCCAAAAAGTGCTTATATGCAGAAACAATACCTCCAAAGCTTGGTTAAACACCAAAGGTATATTTGTATGCTAAATTACCTGCCACCTCTATTAATTTATAAAAACGATATAACATTGTTTCCTTAGTTGCAGGGACGCCATCCTCTTTTGAGACGTCATTTCTGATGGAGGCGGAAATGTAGGCCCGTGTGCTCAGATTCGGGTGCCAGTTGGAAAACCCCGGGTGGTCGAAATTTCCGGAGCCTTCCACTACGGCATCTTTCATAATCATATGGTTGTTTTCGAACGTTAAACACCACATATCAATCAATCTTTTCAGATGTCTTGCAGAGGGCTTTTAAAAACAGCTTAATTTAAGTTCTCATAGAATATGCTATCTTGTACCTACCACATGCAATGATATGCCAGTGGACATGCTCTTGCTAATGAGCTTCCGTAGCTTATGGAAAGCTCGCAGTTTCGCAAGCAGAACCTATAGCGACTTCACGATGTCATTTTTTCCACAAATGAATCTGAAACAAAGACACTGTTATGAACAAATACAGTTTCAACTGTACTGGTGGTATCAAGAAATCATGAAGCGCTACCAAAATACCCTTTTAGACACATTGTTGTGTGGTATTGTTTTGTAATGCTGCTTGTAGATTTGTTGAAGAGGGGAAAAAGACGCCTACATTTGTAATAAACACCCTGCAAGAGGAAAACAAATGCGTGGCTGTGTGGTAGGACATGCGCTTGCCACGCTAAAAGCCCGGTTCAAGCCCCTGCAAAGATCCAGAGTTTTTTAAATATTTATTTTAGTTACATCTGTCTCGATTTTTTGGTAACATACAAGACAATGATCTCTCGTTGACAGCCAACGACACCAACGCCGATGCGGAATTTTTGCAAAATGACCTCATTAATGCTATCGCGTTCAAACAAATTCTACATTTGTTTCTATATTTCACACCACTGCTAGTAAATACAGTCTGTTTGCTTTACTGCTATTCTTAACGCGAAAATCTTTTTCACAGAGCTTCACCAAGGTTTTCCGCTGGCGTTTTTTCTTTAGTAATATTACATTCTAAAATGTAAATGAACAGATTGATTAAGACGGCCTAGTAAAGAAGAGCCACACGTATCAACGCTGCCCTAATTGATGCGTGCTTGTGAAATGCGATGTTCACAATATTTGCGCTGCAGTGTGGTCACCAAACAGATTTCATTCATCTGAAAACAGTTAACACATGGGCTTTTTTTGACGAAACACACATAATGTGAGATCATTCCACCTGCTAACGAAAGACTAAGTAGATAGCAAGCTTTGACCAGGAGAAGGCTACAGGCAGGCATCTCATCACCCAGTACACTATTACATGCAATTTACCACGGTAGCTAGAGCAGGAATTGTCAGTACTGGCCAGACTCTGCAAACACTTCTGTACCACAATGTATGAAGCCATCGAAACAATCCGAGTGTCCAGCTCATGATCGAACACAGCGTACAGAAAAAATCAGAAGACCAGTGGGAGGTATTGCTGACGTTTGTAAACCCTGAGGACCTTAACAAGAAGCTTGTTTGGGCAGGTTGGTGCTACATGGTAGACGAAGAAAGTGCTTAACAGCGCAAACGTAAGGAGGGGATTGAAGAGACGAGGACAAAGCGCTGTTCGAAGAAAGTGCTTAACAGCACAAATGTCAGGAGGGGATAAAAAAGATGAGAACCGAGCGCTGTTCAGCGCTCTGTTCTCGGCACTTTTATCCCTTCCTGACATTTGCGCTGTTAAGCACTTTCTTTGTCTACCTGAGGATCTGCTTCGGCTGGAGGAAAGAGCTCGGGCGTCGGCAACTAGCCATGGCTGCCTGAAATCAAGAAGTCACCCACTTCTTCACAAATAGAACGTGAGCGTGGTTGCAAATAAAGTTGAATTATTTCTCTCCCTTCTTCAGGATGCCATAGAAAGATTCAGTTGCCCGCACGCATGGCTTGAATTGTCAGCGTAATAAACCGCTCTTATAGCTTCGATACCTCACGTTACTGATCAGGAGGCTTCAACATATATTACCTGCATGAAGCCACAAAGCTCAAATACTCATCGGAAGCACCCAAATAGAGAATTTCGTAAATATTGGACAATATTTCCTATTCCAATTCTTCTGGTGTCCACTTTTTATGACCGCTGATATGCTACGTAAGGGCGCTGCTCCAAAGACTATATAGAGCGCTTCGCCCAGGCACGAAAGTGAACCTTATTTGGTTCGCCACGCCAATACGTAGTGTAGCAAGCTCATGCTTTCGACCACAGTACTTCATGAAGGCAGAAAAAAGAGGAAGGAGATATTGAGACAGCCTCATTGTATATTTTGAGCTCTCGCGTTGACTTGTAAGAGAATGTAATCAAAGTGAGAGAGGATGCCACAATTAGGAGAAAACATTCAAATATATGCCTAAAGAAGCAAACAGGCGGAAATAATGTAATGAGAGAAGTGACAGATGCTAAATGAACGACACGTAAAGACAAAAGCCCGCGAAACCTTTTGACGAGAATTGCAGCACAGGTCCTGCTGTCACCATACAAAATGAGCCAATTAACCTTTTCACTGTTGAGTGCTTCTAGCCGTGACGCACTTCCAAGTCAGATTGGCTTTGAAAATGTCACAGAAGCTTGATATGCAAAGGAATAGCCCATTGAAAGCCAAGAAGAGAGATAGATAAAGAAAGTAGGTACAACAAACTCATTTGCGGGTGATGACAACAAGCGATCACGAGGCGAGTGACGGAAATTAGTGACTGGAGTCACCTTTCAATCTTTTGGACAGGAGACATCAAGCGCCGCCAAGTTTGACGCATGTGCTGTGATCTTGATAGCCATTTATCAGCATCATAATCTTATTATCCATGGCGCCATGACTCTCACCCAGATTAGGCTATAGAGCTCGAGATGCGAAACTGAAAGAACGAGCTGGCGCTCTTGGTTGACTAAACGCCGGCAGCCACAGCCTCATAGCTTCGGCTTTCTTCGAATGAGAGTGGCAAAATTGACCTGGGCAAGTCAGCCACCTTCCCGTCTATTACGCTCCTCGCAAAACGTGACTGAGCAGACGCGTGAACAAAGCAACAATAAAAAAAACAAAAAATCCTGCTAAAATTCGACAGATGACAGCAGCTTTCTATCTCTCAATAATTCATTCACTTATTCATATACCTAAAAGACATGTGTGCATTAGGTAGATGCTCAGGAGGAGGGCAGTCAGAATACGTCAGAATAAGTCAGAATAGTCAGTTCTATGTTCACGAAATATATATACAGGAACTTGGAAATTAACAAATCTAAGCTACATTGCGTTTTCACCATTGAAGAAGATACAGTGCTGTATTGTAGCACTCAATAAGACATAAAACAGGGCATTAAATAGAACAGGTAATAAGAAAAAAGGTAACAATACCAAATTTTACACTTGCAAATTTCAGATCTCAAATATTCAAGCGTGCGGCGCGTGCTTTTTCCGCTCGTGATAATAGCATGCTCGCAGCCATGTCGCTAAGCAAAGGAGAGCGGGCGTGATCATTATATAGTGTCTAATACGTTTGTCAACACAGCGAGGAGCCACAATTCGTGCTTCTAGGAAGACTTAAGATATGGTGCGACCGGTACACAATCACGCAAATAACGCCAGTGTTGCGCATCGATGTCAATTTTTAAGCATATAACGGAAAACATACCAGTACGTTAGTGACAGCGAGATGGATAAGGCGAGTCGTCAACACAGGCGTATGTATCTAGGGCGGCGCGAACTATGCTCCATATACATCTATGGGGTGGGGCGTTCTTTTAGTTACCTCAGAGGGGCGTGTGCTAAATTTGTCCCACACACTGAAAGAAAACGTGAGAGGAGGCGTTGTGACAAACTTTTGCCCCCCTCCCTGAACAGGAACACTGTGCGCACCTAGTGCTATACACGCCTGCGGATGGCATGGAACTGCTATACGCCCAAGAACTTCATACTTTATTCGTCCCTCCAAAGATGCATGAAGCAGGAGAGGCTAGATGTCGTTAAGAAGAGAGCGCAAACATGTTGAATACGCCAAGTATTGGTACGGGCTAGTTTGCATTCCATTTCGAGAGTGATTACAGTGCGAGAAACGGCACGGCACAGCCAGGTTAATGAATACGAGCGCTGACGTCCTACTAAACGTCATTCTGAAGAACATAAAATTAAAGAAAAACGACAGCGTGCGAAGAGAAAGCACAGCATGTGACAGAAAACTCCCGCTTCCAAAACACTATAAGTTAACACGAGCAGGCAATCTAAACAAAAAAACAGCAAAAGCGCAGTAAAGCACAAGAGGTCTCAGAAAAAAAAGTTCCTTCAGAGATAGACCTATTAAAGGCTTACCAACACAGTGACCTTCAGCAATAGCTTCACCTTCTACGTGCTATGTGGGGCTGATGGGGTGATGTCTAAACATCCGACTGCAGGAGCACAGCAACAAGTTGCACAAAGGGAAACAAGACTTTCTAGGTATGCATTGCACACAATGTGGCTGAGTTCAGTTCTTTGAAAAAAAACGAGTGTACAAGAAAAGCATCCTAACAAAGATACAAGACGAATCAGTAGAACTTGCAGGAACCGCTTAACGCAGCTCTATTAATAAGCCTTCATCGTAGCTTTAACTGAGAAGGAACTTCCTTCCCCACACGTGGGATCTTATTCTTTTCAGCGGAACAGTTACATGAACCAGCTTTCTCTTTCACTCTGGACAGTTCGTTAAGGTGCCTTTATCTCGTTCCCCGGCTCCGCCTTGAGGGCAATGACAAGCTTCACAAAGACCCACTCAAGTGATCTCCGCTTCGGGGAAAATACAAGTCCTGGTTATTTTCTTATCGCAAAATTATTTTTATGTGAAGAAGAAAATGTTTTTGGGTTTTGATGACGGGTGCGGCCGAGGAGACTGCTACGTAACGATCCGCGTCATCTCAGGCTAAGACCTGATCGAGTGTACTATGCAGCAAAACCAGCCTTTTTCCGAACAAAGATACCAACGCGTTATTGTGATTAGGTTAGCTCGACGCAGCCGTCACTATTATTTATTTTCTTTCAGTTCGTTTACATAGATGTTACTGCCTTCTGTAGACTCGGGGTAGTATAGTCTTTGCTACACCTGCAACAAGGAAAGCCGACAGTAACGTGAATAATGTGCTGGCACTTTGCCAGACCTATTTGGCCATTGTGGAATGATAATTGTGCGAACGTAGCGTGTTTACTTCTTAATTATATTTCTGAGCATCCTCAATAAACTTGCAGGTTCAACTGAAGACCACTGCGGCCTTAAATTAGTTTGAGGAAAATAAAAAAGTGCAAGTGCTGGTGCCGTTATTTTGAGACGGATGTCCAACCACATGAGCTCAATAGGTTGGCTACGTGGCGTAGGTCAAAGCCACTATATTACTTCATGAAGTCTAAAGCTATCATTTTAAGAACCGTGGAAGCCAACTTGCCCTTGTGAATTTTCAGGGATGATTAAAAAGACACAGAATGCAAGTGTTATGTTGAAGTACGTTGTGAACAATAGCGTTCCAGCAACTTCGTAGCGCTCATTTCTGGTGAGGGAAATGCTTATTTTGAAAAAGAATTGGGATTTAGTTCTCTGCATACCTTTATCACAGTTCGAAACACTGGCTCCGAGAACGCCATCTTGACGTGGTGTACGCGCATGCAGATAGCCAGCTGGGGCGAGCCAAGGGTGTTTATTGCGATAAGGGCCGCTAGAATCAGAACTTATGTCGTTCGCAAAGGTAGCATCAAGCTCTTTCTTGCAAGCATCATATTTTCCCATTATTTTTTTTCGGTGAGTGAGTTATTTGCTCAGCAAGGGAGCGAAAAGCACGGGAACTGGCTCACAAGAGAAAAGACACAGACACACAAGCGCTGACAAACGAATTTATTGGCAGATGAAAAAAAGAGGCGCGGTAGAGCAAAAAAAACTGAACTTTTGCAGTCATGGGTGAGAGCACGGCTCAGCATTGGTATGGAAATGGGGAGAGTGTATGAAACAAGGAAAAAGAGAAGAGACATGACATCCGTGGCTGAGGATGTGGCGGGTGACTCCTACAGCCTGTTGTCCACTCCAGTGTCCTCATCAATGCGAACTGCCTTGAAGCCCTTGTTGTTTACCTTCTTCCCAAAATTCATAACAAAGATAATCCCGGTAGCCCAATAATTTCTGGAATCGAAACAGTGACTGAGAACCTTTCCCGTTATGTAGATAGCCTCACCAACATCATTCCGTCCAGCATTTCTTCTTACATTAAAGACACGAATCATTTTCTGACAAATATTCGTGACCTACAGGTTCCTCAAAATTCACTTCTCGTTACGTTAGATGTCACGTCACTATACACCAATATCCCTCACTCGTGTGGCATCGAGGCAGTTATCTGTGCGTACAACGATTGCGACGCCGACAAAGCAGTTTCCGCATTTGCGTTAGCTACGTCGCTTAAGCTCATTCTCGAACTTAACAGTTTCGAATATGATAGGACACGTTATGTTCAAGTTAGCGGTACCTCTATGGGCACAAGATTCGGACTAAACTACGCCAGCATACTTATGGGGCTCCTTGAAAACAAATTTCTTGCAAACTGTGAATATAAGCCAATTTACAATAAGCGGTCCATCGACGACATTTTCATAATCTGGCACCATAGTGAATGGCACCTTATTTCTTTCATAGCAGAACCTTACTCACGCTCATCCGGCGATTTATTTTTCCTACTCGTATTCACCTGTGAACATAAGCTTTCTTGATGTCATGGTCACTCTACGTAATGGAATGCTGATAACTAATCTTTACAGAAAACTCACAGATAGGCAACAATATCTTCACTTTAAAAGTAGTCACGTGAAGCACAATAAAACTAGTATTTCCTACAGCCAAGCAGTTCGTTTTAAAAGAATATGCTCTGATAGCAGTTAATTTTTCCGCCACTGCGAACAACTTCTGAGTGCGCTTGAAAAATAGAGCTATCCGTCCAGCATAGTCACAGACGCCATCAAACGTGCAGAAAAGCTCGACCGTTCAGATCTGCTGAGTAATAACAAAAGACCCAAAGATAGTTCACGGACTAACTTAATTTTGACACATGCGGCCTCAGCTCCAATTGTCAACCATATCTTAAAGAAAAATTTCACCATTTTAATACAGAGCGAGCGGCTCAAAGGAATTTTTACGAAACAACCACGTGTGGTCTACCGACGATCGCGGAACCTTCGTGATTTACTAACCTCATCTAAAACCACGTGTTCACATCATGAAGGCTGTCATCCCTGCAACAAACCACGTTGCAAAGTGTGCGCGCGCGTGACGGCATATAAAACAGTTTCAAGTACCTCAACCAGCTTTTATTTAAAAATAATTGGGGACTACACATGTGATAATACAAACGTCGTCTGTCTTCTCGAGTGTTCAACTTGCAAAGTTCAATACATAGGTCAAACAGAGACAAGTTTCAGAATTCGTTTTAATAGTGACCGTTCTCATGCCATAAGCCTCCCTAATCTACCATTGCCGAAGCCCGTCAGTTTGCCTGGTCACGGTTTTGACAAAATTAGGGCCACTATTATTCAGTTCGATTTCAAGACAAATCACGATAAGGAAGTGAGGTAATTCTTCTTGATCCAGAAACTTAACACCATTCGTTCAGGTATCAGTGAAAACACAAAAAGCTCAAAACAACACGACTTCTTAAAATAGTAGAATCTTTCAATGTATATTAAAATGTATATTAGTCATCAGTGCTTTCGTTACTTCATAGCTCTTTCAAGTTACCTGCAAACCACACTGTGTCCGACGTGTTGATGCGCAAGAAAATTTGAAACTTGTATATTCATGCATCCGTCGCATGCCAAACATGTTAACAAACGCTTTCTGACTATTACCTATTTTTTTCGCTTGGATTGTCCTAGCTGCTGTACCGAGAGTTCTTCACGTGAGCCCTTAAAAACGGCTGCATTGCATCATACCTACTTACGATGACGAAGGCCGTGTCACGGCCGAAACGTTAGTAAAGGCAATTTCCCTTTCAAAAGTGCTATCCGCAAGGAAATTGAATGTATATATATATATATATATATATATATATATATATATATATATATATATATATATATATATATATATATTGTAATAATTGAGACAGACACAACACCCGTTCATCGAGCAAGCTGTTCTGATCTGCCTCTCCCTCCCCGCTTTCAAGCTCATTGCCCACAGCTGCGGTGCAGCTCTTCGTTATATTAGGCCACACTGTGGACCTGACAAAGAAAAAAAGAATTTGGGTGCACGTTAAAGAACCTCAGGTGGTCAAACTTTCCAGAGTCCTCCACTACGGCGTCTCTCATAATCAAATAGTGGTTTTGGGACGTTAAACCCCACAAATCAATCAATCAATCAATCAACAAAGAAAAAAAGAAATTACAGTTTATTGCACCTGCAGCGGTCCGACTGCTTTTTTCAAGCGTGATACATGAGCGGCAAAGTTGTTTTTTTTCGGTTATCGAGAGTGAAGATCGCATCTAAGGTGTTCACACGCAAGGTCTTCTCTTACACGCTGAGTAATTATGAATGGCTCGCCGAACTTATGGAGTAGCTTCTTGCTGGGCCCGCTGGTGCGCCTTTGCACCCAGACCTCGTCACCGATGTTGTAAGCAGGAGCGGGTCTACGTCGTCTGTCATAGTGGCGCTTTTGATTTTCTTGTGCGTGGGTGGCTTTCTTGATCGCCTTAGTTCAGATCTTCTAACAGGCCGCTTTGCGATGGTTGGTACGTGGAAATATAATGGGAGCATCCAGACTGAGGACCGCTTTCAGCTGTGGTAGTTTCCCATAAACAATTTCGTAGTGCGTTTCTCCGGTAAACGTCTCCAGTGCCGTGTTAATCGCAAAGGCGGCTGACGGAAGGTGGACGTCCCAGTCGGCCTCTTTTCTTTTCCCTGCTTTAGTAAATGGAGCAAGTCGTGCCTGGATGCTGTGGTTGGTTCTGTCAGTAAGGCCGTTTGCTTGATGATGAAACGCGGATGCGAAGTGGTGCTGCACGCCTGCCGTGCAAAGGTACTTGTTCAGTTCCCCGCTACGAAACATTGTAGCCCGATCAGATATTAACTTTTTCGGTAAGCCATGTCTCCATTCAAATCGGTGCTTGAGGAAGTCGGTTAGGTAAGTGGATGAAAGAGATGGCACGGCCTCCACCTCCACGTATTTTGACAGGTAGTCTACTGCTACAATGACGTAACGATTTCCCGCAGTGGTGGTGGGTAGAGGTCCCATGAAATCAATGCCAATCGTGTGGAAATTTGTTTCGGGTATCTGGATTGGTGTTAGTAATCCAGGTTGACACCCAGGCAGTCGCTTAAACTGCTGGCAGATTTTGCAACTGGCGACATAAGAATGGACGCTACTTTGCATCTTCGGCCACCAAAAACGTTCTTATAGTTTCTGGAGCGATGCTTGTTGGACGGCGTGTCCACCTTCTGGCGAGTCATGAATGGCGCGTAATATTTCTGACCTGTGGGATTTCGGAATCACCAGGATGTAACGTTCTTCGGATCGGTCCGCTCGCCAGTGACGCCGGTACAATGCGGCATTGCGCACCACAAAAGTATTGTGATTTCCCTTGTCAGTGAGAAATGCAATAATGGATGCCAAAACTTTATCCTCCTGTTGGGCTCGGGATATATCCATCTGGGCGAAAAGAATGTGGGTTTGCCTGGTTTGTTGCGCGCAGTCAAGGAGGTTCCGTGAGAGTGCATCGGCGACGTTGTTTAGCCCGCCGGCGCGGTGGCGCACGTCAAAATCGTATTCTTGCAGCGTGATTATCCACCGGGCAAATTTGTGCTTAAGTTGCTGCTTGGAGAACATTCATGCTATAGCAGCATCATCAGTTACAACCGTGAATTCACGCCCGAAAAAATAATGTCGAAACTTATCCTCGACGCTCAATACGACTGCAATACATTCGAGCTCGTTGAAGTGATAGTGGCGCTCGGTGTCTGAAAGTTTCGGCTGGCATAAGCGACCACGTGTTCCACGCCATCTGGATCACGCTGCACCAACACAGCTCTTGGCCGACTTGGCTGGCATCAGTGTGCACTTCGGTGGAACAGTGTTCATTGAAGTGATTTAGTATGGGGCAACAAGTGAGCTTTCTGTTTATAGCTCGAAAAGCAATTTCTTGTGAGACGCCCCATTTTTGAATTACATTTTGCTTGAGCATCTCGCAAACCTGTTCGTTGATCACTGCGCGTTCCGAAGGCGATACACGATATGGTTTCTGTCGAAGAGGTCTGTGAGACATCGTGTCGATTCGGTGCTTTATACGAGAAGCAGGGAATGACGGTGAATCATGCTGAGCGAAATAAAAAATACCGGCATGTTTGCGCAGGATACTCGCCAGTTCATTACGTTCCTTGGTGCTGAATGACTTATCATTCATAGCCATAATGGTGGTGTCCTTGGCGTGCAGATTATCGCAACGGGTCTTATCCGGGGAATCATTGCTTTCTGCGAGAATGGCAAGCGAGAAGACTTGGTGTTCACGAATCTCTGCAAGTTTCAGACCCTTCGGCAGCACTGTAGGTTCATTAGAGCAGTTAATCGCCCATAAACCAGTACGTCCTTGCACAACCGATAATGTACAGTAGGTTATTAAAACTGTCTTCTTTATGCAACTGAGATGCACGGGCTCCACAGTTGCGTCAAATGTTGTCTCGCTTGCAGGTGAACAGGGAACAGGGACACATTTTGCAGACAACGGCGGCACAGTTGTGTCCACAGACACGCAAAGAGCACTTTCTTGAGAGGGCGAGTTTTCCATAAACGAAACTGGGATATCAGAATCTACTGTAATTTGTCCTGTGCGGCAATCAACAGTAGCACCACATAGCTTCGAGAAACCGAGTCCCAGAATGACGTCATGCGTAGTATGAGGAAGAACAGCAAACTCTGCGACAAAGTTCTGGCATGCCAAACTAACAGTCACAGTGCAGACACCAACAGGTTGTAACACCTCTCCGCTCACTCCACAAAACGTATCAGGACGGTCCCAACGAAACATAACCTTTCGTCCAAGAAGGCGGGTGAAAACTAAACTCATCACTGACACGCTTGTACCTGTGTCCACCAACGCCATCGTCGGTACACCATCGATAAGCACTCGAACCTTATTTCTAAACATGGAAGCTAACGGAAATATATCTGTTGAAATTGAAGACTGTCCGGCGACCTCACCTCCAACGGCCGCGCCGGCTAGTTTTTCGTAGGAGGCGAGGAGTGGCGGTGCCGAGGAGACGGTGATCGGTTGGCACGAGGGGCAGGTGGTGGTGTCAGACTGCGGTCAGAGGCCGGAGATTGGTTTCGTAGCGGTCCTGGGATCTCGTAAGACGCGCTTCCTGGGAATGTCGGTGCTCGGGTAACGCCAGAACGGTTAAATCTCGGTGATCGGTCGTACCTTGGCGGCTGCCGGTAGTTGCAATACCTGGCAATGTGTCCTTCGAAGCCACAGTTGTAGCAGGCTGGTAGAGGACGCTCGCTGAACCATTGCTGAGACCGCTTAGCTGTGAAGGGTCGGTGACGAGCTTGCTGAGTGGGAGCTGCCCACCTCTGTGTGGCGGGGCCGTGCCGAAGGCGTTGGCCATATCGCTGGTCGGCCGCGAATGAGTCACGACGTGGCCTCGGATTTCCAGTTTCGCTGATGTCTGCCACACATACCGATGGTGGCAAAGGAGCTGATGATATATGGTGTTTTTTGGCGCAAGGGCCATTTGTTGGCCAAAGAGCGCCATTTCATCTTACTAAAAATATGGACAATGATTGTGATAAGCGGCTGTATAAGGGCCATAAATTCCTCGCGATAAGGCGGGTAAGAACATACAAGTAATAAAATGATGACCATGCCGTGAAAGATGTGTGTGGTGTGAATGACGACAAAAGTTGGTGATAATAAGACGATGGTGGATATGTATGGCATTAGCACAAGTGCCTCACTCGTTCATACCCTTGCGTCCAAGGGCCGTGAGGCAAGTGCTTTCCTGTGTAGCCACCGCAGCAACAACCTCTCAAGAGAGGTCGTGCTACGGTATGCCCGGGTATATGATATGAAAATTATGAATTTCCTTTAAAAAACGCTAATAGTGATTTGTGACTAAAAAGCGGTTCCCCACCGACGAACATTGCAGTGTGTAAAGGTATATGTTGTCGGTAGGATAGTGGGAAGTGGTGTCTTCTTAGAGTGTCTAAATGTGTACATTGAATTAAAACGTGAAGAACTGTCAATGTCTCACCACATTTATCACACAATGGTGGATCACCACCGGATAAAAGATGTGTGTGTGTCGTGTATGTGTGTCCTATCCTGAGTCTTGTTAGTGTTACCTCTGTTAGACGTGATTTTGATACTGGTGGCCAATGGCCAAGGTGTGGCTTGATAACGTGTAGTTTGTTTTGTGTGTGTGTATCCCACTTGCTCTGCCAGTAGTCCCTGAGGTTTCGTTTGAGAGACGGCTTAAGATCAAGGGCCGGGATTGATATAGATGTAATGGCGGTGCTCTCATGGACGGATGCAGCGAGCTGATCCGCCCTCACGTTGTCTTGGATCTCACGGTGCCCTGGCACCCAGCACACTACATGTTGTTTGTGTGTGTAGAGTGTGCACAAAATGGAGTAAAGTGAGACAAGGACTGGGTTTTTTTTGTTTTTTAAGACTGTGCAGAGCCGTTACCACACTGAGGGAGTCTGTATAAATTACTGCTTTTTGTATTTGTAATTGTTTGATGTGTTTAGCTGCCACCAGTATCGCGTAAGCTTCCGCTGTGAAGATACTTGTGCGTGGATGTAGAGGGCCAGCATCCGAAAAGGATGGGCCGACAGCAGCGTACGACACAGAGGAGTTAGTCTTGGAGGCATCTGTGAAGAACTCAGGACGTGTGTATTTGTGTTGAAGTTCCAGATAGTGTGTTCGGATATGGGCAATAGGTGCATGTTTTGTAACCTCTAGGAAAGACACATCGCAGTCTATAGTCTGCCACTGCCACGGTGGCGGGTATGCTACAGGAGCCATTAAACTGTGTTCGAGCGACACTCCAGTGTCCTCAGCTAGACCCTTCAGGCGAACTTAGAAGGGCTGCCTCATTGAAGGCCTGTTTTGAAAAAGAATGGAGCTCGCCAAGTCATTAATAGTAGAGTATGAGGGGTGCCTCTTGTCTGCTTTCACCTTAAGGAAATATACAAAGGACATGTAGGTTCTTTGCAGATGAAGCGACCACTCATTTGACTCAACGTAAAGGCTTTCTACGGGGCTGGTGCGAAAAGCACCCGTAGAAAGGCGGATGCCCAAATGATGCACGGGGTCCAGCATTTTCAAGGCACTTTGAGTGGCAGACTGATAGACAACGGCCCCATAATCTAAGCGGGTACGAATAAGGCTTCTATAGAGGTTCATGAGGCATTGCCTATCAATACCCCACGTAGTACGTGACAACACTTTTATAACATTCATGGCTTTTAAACATTTTGTTTTTAAAGACTTTATGTGTGGTACGAAGGTCAACTTGTTGTCCAAGATTATGCCTAGGAATTTATGCTCCGCATTCACAGACAGAAGTTGGCCGTTCAGTTCAATGTCGGGTTCAGAGTGCATGCCTCTCTTTCGGGAGAACAAGACACACGTGCTTTTTCCTGGGTTCAGCCGGAATCAGTTTTCCTCTGCCCATTTGGAGACCTTGTTTAAACCTAACTGAACCTGTCGCTCACACATTGCTAGGTTGCATGACTTAAAGCCAAGCTGGACGTCATCGACATATGTGGAATAGAACATGTTGCGGGGGATGGACAGGTGCAAGGAATTCATTTTTATAATAAAAAGTGTACATCTAAGTACACCACCATGCGGTACTCCCGTTTCTTGCACAAATATTTGGGAGAGAGTACTGCCCACACGGACGCGGAATTTCCGATTGGACAAGTAACTCTCGATTATGGAAAGCATTCTACCGCGCACACCCAGGTGAGACAAGTCTCTTAATATCCCAAAACGCCATGTTGTGTCGTAAGCCTTCTCGATATCGAGAAACACTGAGAGGAAGTATTGTTTGTGGACAAAAGCGTCTCGGATCTGTGCCTCGATACGCACCAGATGGTCGGTGGTGGATCTACCCTCCCGAAACCCACACTGAAATCGGTCGAGCAGATTGTGTGTTTCAAGGAAATGTAAAAGTCGGCAGTTTATCATTTTCTCAAAAAGTTTACAAACGCATCTGGTTAGTGCAATGGGCCTATAACTTGAAACTGAGGAAGGGTGCTTGCCCTGTTTTAAAATAGGGATAACAATAGCCTCTTTCCAGGAAGCAGGGATGGTGCCTGAAAGCCAGATAGCATTGTATAGAGAGAGTAAAGTTTTTCACGTTTCGAGCGGCAAGTTTTTCAACATTTCATATGTGACACGGTTGTAGCCTGGAGCGAAATTATTGCAAGAGTTTAGTGATGTTTGTAGCTCAGCTAATTTGAAAGGTTGGTTGTATTCCTCGTAATTTGTGCACTTGGATTCTTGTTTCTGCTTTTCTATCTGTTTTGTGTCTTTGGAAAGCTTCAGTGTAGTGTGACGAGCTAGACACCTGCTTGTAGTGTGCACCGAGGAAGTTCGCTTGATCTTCCAGGCTATCACCCTGTGTGTTTACGAGTGGGAGTGATTGTACTTGTCTTCCTGCTACCCTACAAACCATGTTCCAGACTTTAGCCTCTTGTGTATATGAATTTATCCCTGATAAAAACTTGTGCCAGCTTTCTTTTCTGGCCTGCCGACGCGTTCTCCTGCCTCGAGATTTTATTTTCCTAAAGCTCTCAAGGTTTTCCGCTGTCGGCGAGTTCCGCAGCAACCTCCATGCCCTGTTCTGTTCCTTTCGCGCATTCTGGCACTCAGTGTTCCACCACGGAACGTGTCGTTTGCCGGGCAGTCCAGATGTTTGTGGAATGCACTTGGTTGCTGCGTCAGTAAGAAAAGCCGTGAAGTACTGCACAGCTTCGTCTATGCCTAACCCGCATATGTCAGTCCAATTTAGGTGAGTAAGCTTTTGAAATCGTTCCCAGTTGGCTTTGTTTACCAGCCATTTGAGAACATGTGGAGGACATTCATTTATTATTGGTGTACTCAAAACTAAAGGGAAATGGTCACTTCCGTATGGACTATTTATGACTTTCCACTGAAGTAATGGTACAAGTGAAGGAGATGCGATACTGAGGTCTATGGAAGAGTAAGTTTTGTTGGCAAGGTTATAGTATGTTGACTCTTTCCTATTCAACAGACAAGCACCCGATGAAATGAGGAATTGTTCATTGAGACGACCTCGGGCATCACAGCGAGAGTCACCCCACAGACCATTGTGTGCGTTCAGGTCCCCAAGGACCAGATAAGGTTCAGGTAGTTCGTCGATTAAAGACTGGAATTGAAGTTTTTCGAGACGGTGGTGCGGAGGTATGTACAAAGAGCAAACAGTGACAAGTTTGTTTAGAATAACTGCTCGGACAGCCACCGCCTCGAGGGAAGTTTGAAGGAGTAATTGTGTGCATGCTATACCTTGACTTACTATAACCGCTACACCACCGGATGGTAGCATGGCATCATCTCTATCCTTTCGGAAGATTATGTAGTTACGTAAAAAGTTTGTGTTAGTTCGTTTTAAGTGTGTCTCCTGTACACACAGCACTCTTGGATTGTGTTCATGGAGGAGTTCTTGTAAGTCATCGAGGTTTTGAAGAAGGCCTCGGATGTTCCACTGTAATATTTCTGTCTGCATATTTAAACAAGAGAGATACTGCTGTGTGTACAAAGAGTATCCTGTGTTGGAGTGAGCTTGTCAATTCAGGTGGCAGGATGGTCGCGTGGCCCCGTTATTGGTTTCTTATTTTTCTTAACAAGCTCCAAGGAGGCGCGCCGCTCTTTTGGTACGAAGGGTACCGTTTTATCCATTGCCTTCCCAGAGGCACTGGTTGCCCGCACATGCGAGCTGGTGGTTCGGATTTTAGGCCTCGCCTGGTGAGGGGAGGCCTTGAGACCAGAGGACCCTGGAGTCTCCGGCCTGAATTCGCTAGGCGGCGGAGTAGACTGAACTACTGCCGCCTTGGGGGCAGGTGCCACAGCCGTCGGCTCGCTCTGCGCTGGCTGAAGGAGTGACGAGGGCTGGTGCGGCGTTGCCCCCTGACGCGCCGCATAAGCATATGTAGCGCCATAAAATGGCGACACTCTTCGTCTTGCTTCCTTGAATGTGATATTTTCTTTAATTTTCAATGTGATAATTTCTTTTTCTTTTTTCCAAAATGAGCAAGACCGTGAGTATGCGGCAAGATTTCCGCCACAGTTCACACAGTGTGATGGTTCTTCGCAATTGTCAGAGTTGTGGCCTGACGCTCCACATTGTGCACAAGTTTGGTGACCACGACAGCTTTGTGAGCCGTGGCCATACTTCTGGCATTTGAAACAACGACGTGGGTTAGGTATGTATGGTCTGATCGACGTCTTAGTGTACCCTGTTTGAATACTTTCTGGCAGATTACTGGAAGCGAACGTTAGTATTAGGTGTTTTGTTGGTGTTACCTTGTTGTCTCTTCTAATGGTGATCCTTTGTACATTGGTCATATTCTGACTCTTCCACCCCTCCAGAAGTTCTTCTTCAGTCAAGCCGAGCAAATCAGCATCAGATACTACTCCACGGGGTGTGTTCATGGATCTGTGTGGCGTTACAGTGATGGGAGTGTCACCAAAAGTTGAAAGATTCTGTAGCTTTTCAAACTGTTATTTTTCTCGAACTTCAAGGAGGAGGTCTCCGCTGGCCATTTTGGTAATTTTGTACCCGGCTCCTAGAGTTTCTGTGAGACATCTGGCTACTACAAAAGGGGATACAGTTCTGGCTTGCTTGCTGCTTATCTCACTATGTATAACATGAAAATGGGTGAAGTTCTCATTTGATCGGTTGAAAAATCCTAAGTCATCGGTGCGTACGCGCTTTAAGGCGGTACGATCACTTAATAATGGAAGTGCTCTATGCATGCCAGTTTAACTTTCTTCAGAAGCGTTGGCGGCCACCCACCACGGAGCCCAACGAGGGGACGCTACAATTTTGCGGGTGCTAAAACCTGCAGACGCCAGCCGTACAACGCTACTATAACCCAATGCGCCTAGACCAAGGTAGGCTATTTGCACAGGGTTAACCCTAGCCGCCAGGAAGTTTGGAAGTTAACAGAAGAGAGGAGAAGACAGGACCGATAAAAAGTGAGAGATAAAGACGAAGATGTAGGGAGAGAGAGATAGGAAAAGGCGACTGCCGATTTCCCCTGGGTGGGTCCGCCCAGGGGTGCCGTCTACGTGAAGCTGGGGCCAAAGGGGTGTGTTGCTTCTGCCGGGGGGCCTTTAAGGTGCAATAACCCAGCGTCGGCTCAACCCCCAGGATCCCCTTTTCCCCGGACACGGCAAAGCCACGCACGGCTAGGCGTGGGAGGGAGTAGAAACTCTCCCGTTAGCTCGGGTCCGTGGTGTCGCTACACACCAAACGCCTTCTTGCGCAGGCACCCCTGCGGGGGGCAAAGGAGCTGATGGTGCCGCCGTGTGGTAGGGTGGATTGGTAGGTGGATGAGGAATGGTTTCGTCAACCCTACCACCTTGTCGCTGCAGCACTTCACGCAATATTGCCCGAATAGTAGCCGCAAGGTCAGTGGGCGGGCTCACGTCGACGCTGGCAACCGTTGTCACATTTGCCAGCCTACCAAATTTTGGGGCGATGCGACGAGTCTTCAATTATTCAAACGTGCGGCAGTGATGTTGGACGTCGGAGGCAGAGGTGAGGTCATCCCTGCCTATCAGAAAATTGTAAACGTCTTCCGCTATGCCTTTCAATGGGTGTCCAACCCTGTCTTCTTCAGACATCTGCGGGTTTATAATCTTGCAAAGCTTAAGGACGTCCTCTATATAAGCAGTGCAGGTTTCTCCAGGAGTCTGGGCTCTTGCAGCAAGAGTCCGCTCCGCGCTTTTCTTTTTTGAGTCGGAGTCACCAAAACACTTCTTGAGTTCTTGAGCAAAAAGAGCCCATGTTGTCAAGGACTCTTCGTGGTTTTCATACCGCATGAGTGCAGTGTCCGTGAGAAACAGCGCGACGTTTTCTAGCTGATCGATAGAGTTCTAGTGGTTGTACCGGCTCACCCTTTTGTAGTGCGTTAGCCACGCGTCCACATCTTCTCCTGCCATTCCCGCGAACGGGCGGGGTTCCATGTAGTGACGCCTAGGTGTAGCCAGTGTGAATTGGCGCGAAGTCGAGGCGGTTGATTCCTGACCTTCGCTCTGGGCCATGACGACTGTTTTCGGTGGCAGACCGGCAAGACGACGGCTCCGGCGAACTCCGAACAGCTGTGACTCCGTGGTACGTCGACGTGTCTTACCCCGCACTTCCACCACTCTGTTACGTCTACGAGAGGTTTATTCAAAGCAGACGTAACGGTTGACTCGACGGTATACCGCAGTGAACGCGAAGCAGCGAGCTCTTGCCACCAACCGAACGTCCTCTTCTTCTGCCACTACCATGTTCCCTGCTATACAGGTGCACATACCTAAATTACACATGTGGTAACACTATATATATATGAATATATATATATATATATATATATATATATATATATATATATATATATATATAAATATATATATATATATATGTAAGTACCCGCATTCTTGTCTATCCATGCAACGCCCCTTAGAACAGCCGCTATTTTACGCCGTGCAGTTTTTGTCCAACTACGTTAGACTTGAACTAGTTTTCAGACCTCATACTAACGCAAAGGGGAAATTTATGCTGTGCGTTAGTGCAGAGGTACACTATATTCAGCTTCGCCATCTGTAAAAGTTTGGCGCAAGGCTACCCAGGATTTTTTTTTGAGGGGAGGGAAGGGCATCAGAATGACTCATTCTGGCAATTGGTGGTCGCTGTGAGTACGTGTAATTATTTTAGTATACCCTGAAAAGTTAAACTGCACGTGGTGTAGGATATCAGATTCTCTTCCTCGCCACTCTACCTTTTGCCTTCTAGTTCTGCGTGCGTTTGACACAGTATAATTTTTTCATCCGACAGTTTCTGAGCGCAGCTAACTTCCAATAAATTGACTCAGTTTTTTTTTAATATTGTAGACACCTGCTCAAAGAAGAAAGAGTTGAGAGAAAAATGACAATAACATACGCCCGTTTTCAACAATTTTCTATCTCTGACAAGAACTTTTATGGAGCTCAAATTCAGTATACTTGCGTGTCCTACTTTTAGGGTTATTACATCACGCGCTGGACATGAATTATTGGCAGGTACAAAGATATCTGCATCAAAAAAGCGCACTGTAGAAGTCGGAGCGCATAGCAGTTCCTGTGCGTGGCGCGCGGCTCTTTCAGTATTATTCGACTGGAACGCCGCAGCTGCAGGCGCGCGGAAAGCATCACGCGGCGAGGCGCGATCACGCCACTCAACACTTCTAGTACACTCTAGTCGGACTTTGTCAGGCGTTCATCGGGATCCGTCGGGAGACACTCTAAGTGCCGACCAGTGCGGACGCGTGAACATCGGCTCCTGCTTTCAAGAATGCTTTCCTGTGGTATCCACAAATCCGTCGCCGAGTTTTTGGTCACATTGTGTGCCTAAGTTCTCAAGATATCAGCAGATACCAGCTTTGTGCTGGTGAGTGGACTTTTAAACCCTTTTTTGAACACTTTTACATGGCAACGTCACTGGAGGATATAAGCCTAACCAAGGAGGCGATTGCCGCCGATGTGCCATCCCGGTGCCACCTTGACTCAACGCTCTGCGTGTTCCAGGACCTGCAAATGAGAATGGAATACCATGCAGATGGAGAGGACATCTCTCCAGAGGTTTGCAAGGAAGACAAGGGTTTGGAGGAAGCCGAAATGAGGCGCTCATGAAATAAGCTAGCCGCGGTTAGCGTTTCCGCTGCCAAGGGCTTCACCAAGGCTGGCATTGGGGGAGACGCTCGAGCCAGTCGTAATAGGCATGACAGCAAGCATAAAATCGGGCGAGCGGGACGCATGTCACCACTACCTAAGGACTTCAGCAAAATTGTGCTACGATCACGTGGAGGATTAGATATCTCGAGAATGGGTGCTGGAGCCGTGGCAGATGCGAGAGTACTGGCGGCCGGTGTCAAAGAGGCGGAGGCCATGCAGGACATCATCTGTTCCAACTTGCAGCAAAACATAATGGTGTCAAGCACTCCGTACTAATACAGAGCCTATAGATACCTCAAGGCCAAGCAAATTGACATTGGAGGCAAAGTTTTTGGGGTTACCGCGTACGCCACGGCACCCCACGATACTTGTAAAGGAGTGATTCGCGGGATACCCGTAAGTGATACTCAGGACATTGTGACCCGAAAGATTGTGAACGCGAACAACCCGCTAGCGCTGCAGGCCAAGAGAATCGAGGACACTGGGACAATCATCATAACTATCGAAGAACACAAAGTGCCGAGATTCGTGAGATATGGACCTTAACTTTTGCAGTGCTCCCTTTACCACAAAAACATCGACATTTGCTATGTATGAGGAAAGCTGGGACATTGATCTGACGTCTGTCCGAACCCAGCTGAAACCATTTGCAGAGGCTCCAAGATCAAGAACCCAGATAAGTTGCACCAGTGCAATCCAAGATGCAGGCTGTGCGACGTTCACCATCCCACGGCAGACAAGGAGTGCAAGAACAGGTTCTTAGTGCCATATCTCGTCAGACGCAGACGTTGGGAATTATCGCGAGCAGCTGCAGAAGCCCGGGACGCATCAATCACATCGAGTCCAGACACCAACGACAAGCAGCTTATTCCAGCCTACGGGAGCCAGAGCATCCAGACTACACAAGAAGGGGAATGGCGGCCCAACTCCAGGGGGAGGTTGCGTTCCAGTAGAGGTTCTAGACCCAAGGCCAACTCCCAATCACGGGGGCACTCGAGTTCTCAAGGTCACTATCAGGGTCGGGATCAGCCTGGATGGCACCTGAATGACCAGCTGCCTGGCGTTCAGTTCGAGATCATGGCTTCCGACCCGAGGAGGACGCCTGCAGTTACACCGAAAGGCAGCTGGGCTGAGCAAGTGCGCAGCAGCACGGCAGAGGTGAGGACAGGTAAGCTGCCAGAGCATGATAGAATTGCACAGCTATAGCAAGAAAATGCCAGGTGTGATGGTTAACGGACGTTCGTCACTATGTTTGTTGATAGCGGACGAGAAAGCATTAACATGAACTTTTTATTTCATGGCATGGGTGGAACGGCTGACGACACACGGATACGCTACCGTGTGCAGCGCCGTTGAGTCGGACGTCTCGGCCAGCAGTCAGGGTCGCAACTCCTGAGGTTCAGGGTCAGGCCCCGGCTCACGAGGACCACGCCCGGTAGGCCTCGCCCACGAACCTGCTCCCGGCCACTGCACCCAGGCAGGAGCCGTTCAGCAGGCCCCGTCCTTGCACCTTGTACAAGCCGGCGGACTCGACCCCGAGCGAACACGCCGGAGCTCGACCTAGCCGACACGTACGGGTCCCACGTCCGGCTCAGGAACGCTCCCAGGAACTCGTCCTCTCGAGCGGCGCACTGCTTCGTCTGCCTTCGTGGCCTCCACCCTCGAACTCTCTTTTCCGCACGTTCCTTCTTGGCCAGGGCACCGCCAGGTACCCTCGGGTGCACCCTGCAGCTCATGAGCTCATGGCCCACGTCCGAGTCTGGCGCATCACTCGGCACCGCTCGGCAATCCTAGATTCAGCCAGCAACTTCCCTGGCACCTGGATCCTCAGCCACCCTGAATCCTCGCCCGGCTCCGTGCTCCTCTGTGCGCACTCCCGCGTCTTGCCCGGCAGAACATCTCGCTCGTCCCTTGCCGAAGTGCGACGCTCTCGTGACACCGGCGCTTGATGGCCTGGGTGCGGCCACGGAGCAGTCAACCCGCATCGGAGACGCGATGCTCCATGCGGGGCATGGCCAGCCCGTCCAGCGAAGAGCGTGCGCCGAGACGCGATGCTCGACGCAACCGTGACCATTAGCCAGGCCACGTTCATCGCTGTGTCGAACGGCTGACCGTGGAGACGCCTCGCCGAGATCCGCGATGCCCTCGGCAAGGAAGAGAACAGCAGGCCAGGCCGCGCCCCGAGATGCAGTACTCGTGCCGGCAACGCCGCCCCAGCTGGTAGTTGGACGGCAGTAGCGTGGACGGCCGCGTTCCCTGGCCGGAACCTGGATCACCTGCGTCCGACGCTTCGGCCCGCTGTCTCCCGTCTGCCGCTGCTCCGGCTCGTCCCCAGCCACAAAGCCTACTGCCACGTGATGGTCGCCCGTGGCCCAATCGTGGCACGCCACCTCTATGGGCCACCACTGGTCATCAGCTGATTCGCTGACAGTCACGCGCACATTAAACGCGCCTTGCCCCACACTTCCGTCGTTGTCGTTTTCTTCACTCATCACAATTACCCCCCGCACAAGAAAGTTGTTTCAGTCAAACAACTTTTCTCACAATACACAGTGATGAGGAAGAACAGTCCCGTGGACTCACGATTCTCGAGCAGTGATGGCGGAGATGCCTGGACCAGCGCGGCCCCGGGCTTCGTTTCCGAGCTCTCTGGTCCCTCATTTCTTTTTCCTCAGCGCTCACCCATGCCAGCAAAGCCTCTCCACTCAGTCCCATCTCTTTTCCTAGCTCAATTAGCTTTCTCTTGTCGTCCATTCTCGTCCGCCACACACAAACAACGTGAGGCTCTCAGATTTAACACGAGAGCTTAATCCTGGCAGGCTCGCCATTTATTGTGATGGTTAACGGACGTTCGTCACTATGTTTGTTGATAGCGGACGAGAAAGCATTAACATGAACTTTTTATTTCATGGCATGGGTGGAACGGCTGACGACACACGGATACGCTACCGTGTGCAGCGCCGTTGAGTCGGACGTCTCGGCCAGCAGTCAGGGTCGCAACTCCTGAGGTTCAGGGTCAGGCCCCGGCTCACGAGGACCACGCCCGGTAGGCCTCGCCCACGAACCTGCTCCCGGCCACTGCACCCAGGCAGGAGCCGTTCAGCAGGCCCCGTCCTTGCACCTTGTACAAGCCGGCGGACTCGACCCCGAGCGAACACGCCGGAGCTCGACCTAGCCGACACGTACGGGTCCCACGTCCGGCTCAGGAACGCTCCCAGGAACTCGTCCTCTCGAGCGGCGCACTGCTTCGTCTGCCTTCGTGGCCTCCACCCTCGAACTCTCTTTTCCGCACGTTCCTTCTTGGCCAGGGCACCGCCAGGTACCCTCGGGTGCACCCTGCAGCTCATGAGCTCATGGCCCACGTCCGAGTCTGGCGCATCACTCGGCACCGCTCGGCAATCCTAGATTCAGCCAGCAACTTCCCTGGCACCTGGATCCTCAGCCACCCTGAATCCTCGCCCGGCTCCGTGCTCCTCTGTGCGCACTCCCGCGTCTTGCCCGGCAGAACATCTCGCTCGTCCCTTGCCGAAGTGCGACGCTCTCGTGACACCGGCGCTTGATGGCCTGGGTGCGGCCACGGAGCAGTCAACCCGCATCGGAGACGCGATGCTCCATGCGGGGCATGGCCAGCCCGTCCAGCGAAGAGCGTGCGCCGAGACGCGATGCTCGACGCAACCGTGACCATTAGCCAGGCCACGTTCATCGCTGTGTCGAACGGCTGACCGTGGAGACGCCTCGCCGAGATCCGCGATGCCCTCGGCAAGGAAGAGAACAGCAGGCCAGGCCGCGCCCCGAGATGCAGTACTCGTGCCGGCAACGCCGCCCCAGCTGGTAGTTGGACGGCAGTAGCGTGGACGGCCGCGTTCCCTGGCCGGAACCTGGATCACCTGCGTCCGACGCTTCGGCCCGCTGTCTCCCGTCTGCCGCTGCTCCGGCTCGTCCCCAGCCACAAAGCCTACTGCCACGTGATGGTCGCCCGTGGCCCAATCGTGGCACGCCACCTCTATGGGCCACCACTGGTCATCAGCTGATTCGCTGACAGTCACGCGCACATTAAACGCGCCTTGCCCCACACTTCCGTCGTTGTCGTTTTCTTCACTCATCACACCAGGTTTACAAAATCGAATGAGATACTATCAGCCAAGTTGAAGGAAATAAAGAGACAGAAATAAATAAAAGGAAGAGACAGGGAGGTTAACCTAGACGAACTGGTTTGCTACCCTGTACGGGGGTAAAAAAATGGTTGGAAAAAGGACAGGTATAGACAGATACAAAATAAATTAGAAAAAAACCACATGCGCACACACTCAGGGAGCTCAATCGGCCTGTCCAAAAGACTGTGATCAAAAGAAATAAAAAACCTTACTAAGCTAACCAGCACGTAGTCTTCACAGCCAACGCGTCAGTCAGTTGATGTCCCTGTGGCTGAAAATGTGGGTAACCCGAGAACCACGAAAAAAAGGGCAGTCATGGCAGAACACGTGCAAAGCAACAAAACGACCATGTCAGATATGAAAAAGGTCTTTGACACACTCAGCAAGGTAGTAGCCAATCTTAGGGAGCAGACGGGCAGGATACAATCAAGCGTGGCGGCATTGGAAGAGCATATGACTTTGCGCATTACAAAGGTCGAAGCATATCTGCACAACACAGCAAGGCCTCCTCACGCACCAAACTCACCTCTTCGGCCACCAATACTAGGGGTACCAAACCTGTCGACAGGTCCAGCATCAGACTCTGGCGACCCATGTAATAACCATGAGGGCAACGCCACATGCAGAATTCTGTATCTGGAAACGGAACTGTAGAGGTCACCTTAAAAAGAAGGCAACCCTACAGCAGTATATCTGGAGCAACCAAGAAAAGCCTCACATCAAAATTTGGCAAAAAACCCTTTCACCACAAACAACGCTGCCTGGATTCGGGCCTGTAATAGGGGATACTGAAGGGAAGGGAGTCCGCAGCTTCGTATACAACAAACTAACGCACGTAACCCACAACGTCAAGATTGAAGCAGGCGGAATGGAACACGACATGGTAGAGATCATGCCAGCTACCAGGAACCGTCAGAGCATTTTTATTCTAAACACATATAGCAGTCCAAAGGAACAAAAACAAGGGATCAAGATGGTTCTAAAGAAAGCTGTTACTATCGCCGGGGAATGTCTACTCGTCATAGCAGGTGATTTCAATGCCCCTCATCATACATGAGGTTACAAGTACAACACTGAAAAAGGAAATCGACTTTGGCAAAGTGCCAGTGATTTTTGATCTCACCCTAATCACGGACCCCAGCCTACCAACAAGGCTTGGTACATCTTGCTGCAGGCATTCCACACAGGACCTTACACTTGTAAGGAACATCAAGAAGGCCCAGTGGATGAACCTTTCTGTAAACCTAGGGAGTGTCCACTGAATTCTTTCCACTACTTTCTCCGTGGTGCGTAAAAAGCAGAGAGAATTTCACTTCACAGGCTGGGATAATTCAGAAAGTCAAGGATGGAAAGAGAACAAGATGGCCACAAACCAGGCTTGGAGCAGTGGGTCGAACAGAATAAAGAGGACATCAAATCTATCCCCTCCACCATCACCACAGATTTTCCGGTTGAAAGAATAGATAGCCGGCTCGTTCATCTTCCTGAGGCAAAGCAAGCTCTACCGAACCGCTGAAAGTGTCAGCGCCTGAACCGAAGACTGAGGAAGAAGGTAGCTGAGGTAAACAGATCAGTCGAAGATCTTGCTGATACCTGCGCCAAATTACGGGACTCGTATGAGGACCTAGATGGCAGATCTAGAAGAAACAATTTGATAGTTTATGGCCTTCCAGATACTGTAAATGAAACGTGGGCTCAGTCAGAGGCTCGAGTGATTGCCTTTTTCTCCGAAAAACTGAACGTGGCAATCAGGACTGCTGCCATTGAAAGAGCTCACAGGCTAGGACGCTACACAGCGGTAAAGGCAAGGCCCATAATTCTGAGGTTTTTGTCATTTGAAGACAAAGAACGTGTGCTTGCTGTTGCCTCAAAGCTGAAAGGAACTGAGTTCGCGTTGAGTGAGGACTATTCCAGTAAAGTTCGACAGGAAAGGAAGAAATTGATTCAGTTCGCCAGGGACCGTAAAGCAGAATACAAGTTGCATTTTAATAAAATGAAAATAGGCAACCAAACCTTCGTATATAATGCTGAAAACGACACCGTGACCAGGGATACTCGATAGCCACTAACGAATGCAGCTTACCGTAAAAAGAAACCATCCGGCAAACACGATCTCGTATGTATTGTAGTAAATTGCAGAAGCCTCAAAAATAAAACTATAGAGTTCAGTTCCTTGATAGAATCAACAAATCCGCACGTAGTCATTGGTACAGAATCATGTCTCGACAACATAATTAGCGACAGCGAAATGTTTCCCTCTGGCTATACCGTATATAGGAAAGACCGTAATTGCCATGGTGGTGGTGTATTTGTTCTCATTCAAGATAGCATAGCTAGCAACTCTATAAGCATCGAAGCCGACTCATGCGAAACTGTCTGGTGTAAAATTTTGCTACAAAACGGTTCTTCCGTTGCCATTGGCTCATTTTATAGGCCGCCCGGTATAAGAACTGCCCATCCTCTCTTTCGGATGAGCAACGTTTTATTAAGTTTGCAAACAACGCACGTAATTCTCGGAGGCGATTTTAACTTCCCGGATGTAGAATGGAAGTCCTTTAAACCCGTGTTAAACACAACGTTTTTCCTGTATACTACCTTTAGGGAGATGATTAATGCCCACTCATTATTTCAATTTGTCGAAGCGCCAACAAGAATTGGTGGTGACAGTGCAAACATTCTTGATTTATTTTTGTGCAGTGAACCGGATCTTGTATCCTCTGTTGTCACGGTCCCTGGTATCAGCGACCATGAAGTTGTTGTCACTAAAATGTCTTGTAGTACTAAAAACCGCCGCGCTCAGGCACCCCGCAAAGTGTTCTCATATGAAAAAGGTGACTACCCATCACTGTCGCGTGAACTGGATGCATTTTTTCCTGAGTTCCAATCGCATAGTTCATCGTTAGACATGAATGCGCAGTGGAATTTCTTCAAAACAAAGATAATGTCCTTGACCCAAACTTTCATTCCTTCGTGTGTCATTTCGGCCAGGCGACGCAATGATAAACCATGGCTCAGTAGGGAACTCCGATCAAAGATAAATAGAAAGAATCGATTGTATCGAAAGTATTGCCAAGTGCCTGATCCTGCGTTGCTTTCAAAAATGAAAGAGATAGGCAAAATGGTGACAAAAGCAATGCGCAGAGCACAAGAATTGTACCTTTGTGATCTAGGCGAGAAACTTAAAACCAACCCCAAGGAAGTGTGGAAATACGTGAAAAATAACAGTATTTCTAGACCCACCATTCCTGACATCATGGACGGGATAATTTACGAATCTAACACGGAAGCCAAAGCTCAGGGTTTCAATACATACTTTCAGTCTGTGTTCTCGCATCCAGTTAACACATGTAGTCTATGCCAGAATGATGGCTTGCTCCCGCAAATGAACGACATAGAAATTTCCGAACGCGGTGTCGTGCTCTTGTTGGAAAAAATAAATGTTCACTCTGCTCCTGGTCCTGACTGTATATACAACTTCGTCTTGAAAAACTGCGCAGTGTCTATCGCCCCTTTTTTAACTCTCATGTACAAAACGTCGCTTGAACAATGCGTTTTACCGGCTGATTGGAAAAATGCCAACGTAACCCCAGTATATAAAAGCGGAGATAAAACAAAAAAGTGTAACTACAGGCCCATTTCTCTGACAAGTGTGTGCTGCAAGACACTCGAACATATCATTTACACAAACTTAATGAATCATCTTCAAAGTAATAACTTCTTTTCCCCATTGCAACACGGTTTCAGGGCAGGTTTCTCGTGCGATACACAACTGGTCGAGTTCACGCATGACATTGCAGCTTCTATTAACTCGGGCCTTCAGGTTGACTGTATATTTCTGGATTTCCAGAAGGCATTCGATTCCGTATCACATGTGTTGTTGTTGCAAAAGCTTCATTGTCTAGGCATACCTACTGCCCTTCTCATGTGGATTGAGGCGTACCTTTCAGAAAGACAGCAGTGCGTGATTCTTGACGGTGTGTGCTCATCAAGCATCGGTGTATTGTCAGGAGTGCCGCAAGGGTCAGTTTTGGGGCCCCTGCTTTTTCTTATTTATATAAATGATATCTCCGACAATCTCTCTAGCCGTGTTCGATTGTATGCTGACGATTGCTGCATTTACAGTAACATTACCTCTGAAGCGGACACCGTTCAATTGCAGAATGACTTGAACTCCATAGTTTCTTGGTGTGATTCATGGAGAATGACACTAAATCTGTCGAAGTGTAAATTGGTGAGGTTTACGAACAAAAACAGCCTCGGATTTCAAATTACGTCATGGCCGGGGCTACCTTGCCGGTTGAAACAGAATATAAATACCTAGGGGTCATTTTTTCTGCCAACCTATCTTGGAACGCTCATATTAATTACTTAACATTAAAGGCTAGTCGTGTGCTAAATTTTTTGAGGCGCAATTTCAGACAGGCACCAACTAAGTTGAAAGAAACACTATACATATCCAATGTGCGTCCCATATTAGAATATGCCTGCAGTGCCTGGGACCCCTCAACAAAATCAAATATAGAAGCCCTGGAGCGTGTACAGGCACGCGCAGCACGCTTTGTGGCAAGCAATTATAACTTTACCATAAGATCAGCTGACATTCGTTCAGGATTGCAATGGCCTCTGTTAGCTGACCGGCGAAAATACCTACGACTGTCCCTATTTTACAGCATATTCATGAACAAAACAGGCATCGACAAGGATCAGTATATAAGGCCACCTACCTATGTGTCACCCCGTACTGACCATTCTTTAAAACTGCGTGAATACACTTCCAGGATCAACGCATTCAAAAACGCCTTTTTTCCAAGAACCACGCATGAGTGGAACGGCTTGCCAGAGGAAATTGTCTCTGCGCCTCCGTTATCTTTTGTTAAAAATTTGCACATTTTTTTGTTGAACTAACCATTACTGTACATTTCTGATGCGTTCCGTACTAATTATTTTCTTTTGTTTTTATTGCGCTGTGTTACCAATAGCACACTTCTCTTTCAACGTTTGCTTTGTATTTGCAATTTGATGCCTTATTTATGACAGTGTTGTTTCACTTTGTTGTTTCACTTTGTTATGACTATGTTCTTTCAAACGATACAGCCTTTTATCCGCAACCATCTTTTTCGGTATATCGACTGTACTGTATTCTTTTGCTTGTTCTCCCCCCTACAATAATGCCCGTAAGGGCGATGTAGGTACATGTATAAATAAATAAAAATAAATAAATCAATAAATTCCTTCGGGGAGTTGAGGGCATTTTTTTAGATGCCAAGCATTTCGTAGGAGCTTCGGCGACTTTGAGCGTATCTATCTATCTAGCCGCCTACCACTTGTAGCTCTCCTGGCCGTTTCGATAATGATATAGATACTACACTTGGTATGGCAAAACATGACTGTACTAAAAACATATTTGACAAGTCATAACATGAAAATCATGATATGTATGTCATGAATGTTCTGATTTACGTTTCATGGTCTAGGAGCTCTTGTGGTTGTTTCGTTCGCATGACATGTTGCAAAACATTTATGATATGGCATGATTGCATAGAACATACAAACGACAGACCCTAACATGAAAAGAATGACATGCGTGCCATATAACAACGTGCCACGCTCATGATGCGCTCGCAGCCGTTTCGCTAGTGTCACATATACCAAATTTGGTATCACTGTACGTGTATGGATGACGAAGGTATGTGACTGGTGCAAACATCATAATCAGGAGATGCGTGCCATGTAACAACATGACTACATGTCATGCTCATGATGCACTCAAAACCATTTTGCTAGCTTCACGTATACCAAACTTGGTATTACGTTACGCCAATGGATGACGAGGGTAAGCGACTGGTGCAAACAAGACAACCATGAGATGCATGTCATGTGAGAACATGACTACATGCCACAGTCAAGGCGGGAACACATTTCCCGTGACGTGGTGCACGTGCTCACCGGCGTTCATTTCGTCAAGCCAAACCGTCTTTGTCACGTCAGGCGCCAGTCCTGCCATATACTTGCAGGCGCGCGCTGCGTTGCTTTGACGCATGCGCGTTTCAGCGCCTCCAGCGTCCCTCTATCACGAAAACAGGGAGACTCAGTGTTGTCTAAGTAACGCATCGGCGCGAAATGCAGCATATCGCATGTCGCGCCGGTTACCGCGCCGACGGACGCTGGTCGCGCCTGGCGTCAGACTATAAAGTGCTCGTGTTTTGCTAAAGTAGCGTCGCTGTGCCCAGCATTCGCGCGCGTCAGCGCTACAATGGAGTATATTGGGCCCTTCATGATACGCTCACGGCCGTTTCGCTAGCTCCACATATACCAAGTTTGGTATAACGTAACGTCAATGAATGACGAAAAGTCTGACTGATGCGAGCATGATAATCCTGACACGCGCATCATGTAAGAACATGACAACATACCAAGCTCATAGCGTGCACGTGGGCGTTTCGATAGCTCTACAAATACTAAACTTGGTATCACGTGACGTGAATAGATGACAAAAGTAAACGACACATCCGAACATAATAATCATGACAAGGAAGTCATGTACGGCATTATTTACCTTTACCTCGTAACGTTGAGCTGTATATAAAGTGACATATCAACATTTCTCATTCGTGCTTCGCATAGCATCGATTCCAACTCTACGTGGGATCTGCCAATTTTTCGCCTTTGCCGTAATTGAATAGTGCCTGCATTGAAATGCTCACAATGCGATATGTACGGCTACCTGAGGTCTGTGAACGTAACAGGGTGATAAAACAGGCTTCTTCACTTACCCCCGTATTTAGAAACGATCCTCGACTCGAATTCCATCCTTCACTTGACGAAGGTGAGCACTGCGCCACTGGTCGACTGAAGTTGACACTGCGCTTCTCAAGAATCGCTGCAGAATATCGCCGATATACAGTGACTTGATGCGCCAAGAGATGGCACTTCCATCGACTTTTTCGAGTCGAGCAGAGCCTTTGAGTGAAGGGGCGTTTGTGAATACGGGTTTTAGTGAGCTTCAGCTATTACCCGCCGCCATGGCGATCAAGGCTCGGGTGTTAATGCTGCCAGACTTACGTGGATAAGCGAGATCCACGTAAGAGCAATTTATCATGCGGGAAAAGCGCCTGTGGCTGCAGCTTCGGCGATACCTTTGAACTGACAGCAGCTAGCATTCAGTAAAGTTGAAATTATACTCCAATCGTGCAACGCATATTAGTCACGCCTTACGTTGTGTCACTTCCTCGTGGTCACGCATTGAAGACAATTATGTTTTGGGTGTAGAATAATGAAAGAAATCGGAAAAAATTCAGCTCATGCATTCGCCTTGTAACACAATAACAGAGGAACAAGAGGATAAAGACACGTGACGTCCCACAGAACTAAAAAAACTGAAAATGTGTAAGGGCACGTGGCTTAAATGTTTTTCCACTCGTTCCAAAATAGTTTGGTAAAAAAAAAACATGACACGTAAGCAACAAATAAAAACAATAGGAACGTTCTTGGCACAAAAATCAGTTTTGTGAAGTCAATAAAGAGGATATAATAAATTTTTTTAACACTCATTTCCTAAATAGGAAGAAATTTTTGTTTATTGATAGAGTAAGCCACCTTGCAGACTGCGTGCTGGCGCTTACCTACACCATTCAAAATTACTGCGTAAAGCTATCCTCAGCAGAATTCTTCGTAAAGCTGTATGGTGAGCCGACCAATGCAAAGGTGCATACTCGTATCAGTGTGCAATGCTGAGGTAAAGTTGCAAAGTGCATCAAAGCAAGAAAAAAAAAGCCGCCTTGGTTTATTGTTTGCTTCGGCTTCCATCGTAGTTCTTCATTTCATTGCAAAATTTAATGTTATATTTCACGGAATGCTTCAACAATCACGTTGCGAAAATAAATCTCTTCACATAAAACAGATAAAAAGGTAACATCCCAAAAGATCGTGCCCAACGAGTTTTCTTCATTGCAAGATATTCTTCAAATGAACGTAACGCCATTAGTGGGATGCAACCACTGTGTGAAAACTGCTTTTAGGCCTTAAATTACCACACTAAGAGCCACGTAAACAGAAGGCATCATGAAATCATACTTCCTGTCTTGTGATAACTTTTAAAATGAAGAAAACAGTCATTTTATTCGTTCTGTTTGAGAATAAACATATGTAGGTGAGCTTTATCGGATAAAAATAAATATTTTGCTACATACAGTGTGATCTAGCGAATAGCGTAGCTACTCATAGTACTGTGATTTCAATTGCCAATTTCAATGGCTAATTATAGCATTGCCGATGTCGACGCAATTTCAACACCGATTATTCGTAATAACCACGAAAACGGGGCAGTGAGTTGAAACATTCCACCACAGTCCCCACATTTTGTTTTTACCCCTCTGTAGTGCCGCTTGCTGCAATACTTTTTCTATTTTACAGCGTGAAAGCTGTTACGAGATCACTAGCGTTGAGGTTGTGCGGGTTCGTTCGTCCTTCATAGGTGGGAACACATGCATCACTTATTTATTATTATATGATGTAATGTTGTTGCGATTTCAGAAACCATATAGTCGAAATGAGCATTTCAGGGGCACTCGGGTGACAGGAACACTTTCAACTACTTATACGAGCAGCCTTTGTAGAAGTTGTGGCTCTTTAAAGGATAATTTGCATCATTTTTCGTAGAACGTATATTAGCGCACTAAATCACGTTTCAATTTTATTTGCTACTTTGCATAGGTGTTTTCAACACTGGGTGCAGATTGATTAAAATTTAGGAGTACAGCGCACTGGAAATTGGGAACTTTTGATCTATAATGATTTTATATTGCTGTCTTGCAACAGTAGGACGGCAAACTTCCCATCAGCGAACTCCCGCATACTCACTTGGACTCGTACCAAAGTTTGACTGAGCCCGAGAGATTAGTACTTTGGTAAGTTGGTGTGCGAATGAGCTCTGTCGAAAACGCTGTGAATAGGAGTTCGAGTGAGTACCGTTTAGGAAAATTATGGTGGCTCTTAGCCCGAGTGTGTCCTAAGCGTAAAACATATAGTTGTGAGTGAGTCTGAAAGAAGTCCGCATTTTTGGCTGGCCTATGGTTGCGCCTGCCGTTTTTTTCGGCATTTGTGTGGTAGTTTGTGCAAAATGCAGTTTCATCCTCTTTCCACATTTCCAAAGCAAGCATAAGCTGTCCTTATCGTTATTGAAAAGGCTCTCCTAGAAGCGTCTTCCAGACAATGGCATTACACATCATATGTGTAATGCCGTTGCATATGGACAAACAAATGCTTTTGGCTCTACTTCCCATCCGACATTAGCAATCTAAGACTGCCAGTCACTAACGAGAAAGCTAAGGCACCTTGTTAAGTCATTGCCTCTGTTTTTTTTCACGATTTCTAGACTAATCTAAAAAAAACTGCTAACCATTCTCTAACATCTAAACTAACCCTTTCGGCAATCAAGCGTTACCGAAAATTTTAAATGCCAAATAAATATTTACATTCGTTGCCTTCACAGTAATCAGCGTTTTGACTGTGAACTGATTGCACATTTGCTTTTGTTTTGCTTTCGTTTAGTTCGGCGTTCCTCAGACAACAGAGTGATCTTAAGGGGTGTCAGCAGAAACTGGTTGTGCATTTCTGTTTCCTTCCTTTCCCCCTGGTAGAAATAAACAGGCCGCGCGTCAGCGCATAAGTTTGCCGCTCGGCGGCTTCCCTGATGAGCCCATCGAAAAAAGGTGGTCCTCAAAGGATCCTTTTTGCCTCGACATGCATGCCTCGTCCTTTTGGTGAATGCAGCGGTAATGGTGGTGCGAGAATTAGGAGGCAGCGCGAGGGTGTGAAGCAGCTCCTCTTTGTCCACCTGTCTTTCCTCTCGCCGTGACAGCTTACTCGTATGTTTGTTTTTTGTTGTTTCTTGCGTTTTTCCCGATAAGCTTCCTCATGAGAATCCAATTTTTTTCGTTGGCTGCTTCGCAATGAAGCTGCCGTAATCGTGTCACTCAACTCGTGCAGAAGGAAAGAGAGCTTTGTCTCTTTCCCTCCTGAGACCAGCCACGCACCTTCATTTCTTGTTGCTTTTTTGTACGAAAGAGAGAACCTGCAGTTTTTGTTTGGTTTATCGGTTATGCTTCTATCATTATATGAATAGTTCACGCTAATGGCATCAAGCAACAAGACTTATGCGAAAGAAGTATATTCAAGGATTGAAACGAGACATCTGTCTTATGACGCGACTGCTGTAAAAAACTGCCAGGGTTAATCTCGTCAATATATCTTTGAAGTATGTCCGCTAAATTTAACATTGCTTGATATAGAAGTCTACAATTCAAAATTACGCCGATGGAACGTGAACTTTAGATGGTGGAAAAAATTGCCTGCGATATTAGATCTAAAATAAATTGTTTAAAGTCATGTCTGCTTTCTATGGCGTCATGGGTTCTTCTAGGCTTGTATTTTCTGTGTAGTGGTGAACCGCTAAATGTGAAAGGGGAGGGAGAACATTCTCAAAGTATTCCTTCCTACGTCGACTCCCCTCCTAAATTCCCAATACAGAAGTGTTGTACCGCGCACCACTCATCATGCTCAGACTTGCTAATTTTACTCGGTTTGCAACGAGTAATACGTTGGGAGGCTCTCAAATTGAAGTCTATTTTAAGTATGTTTCCTAATAACATGATAGCGTTAAAGAAGTGAAGTGGTGGTGTGCACGAGGCGTGATTACGCTGCCGCGGCGTACTGTGCAGGTGTCACAGAACGAGCGCTAAAAAGAGCGCGCCGCCAAATTCTTGCGACAACGGGCGGGAGAAACGCCGCGAAGTCAAAAGAAAAAAAAAAGAGAAAGTAAACGTCCAAGGCTCCCCGGGCGCGCGCTCTCCCCGCGGAAGCGGGGCGTCGCAGACGAACCTCCTCACCCCGCATCGGCGGCCCAGCAAGCCCGCGATTTTTCTAGAACGAACGGGGCGTGGTCATACTGAGTTGAATCATCCTCCGGGGAGGGCAGTCGAACCGTCTCGCACCTCTCCCCAGCTTTCGCTGCGTATCGCGCCGACGAAATGAGGAGAACCGTCTGGAATGTCGCGCGCAAGGTATTTAACCGAGCAGCCGAGATGAGAAATCAGGAGGAGACGGAAGTGAGCGCCAGAGCGAGTAGGGATTCCGCCGTGTAGTCGGCGAAGTTTTTGGTCCGAAGGGACGAGGCCGGAGGTGAAGAGGATTTCCACCTGAGGGGTGACGACTCGAGCTACCGGCAAGAGTGTGTGTTTACCGCTATCGAGCGGAGACGCGGGGCAACAGCTGCGTGTGTGAAGCCGACGTGTTCCGGCGAAGAAGTTGAAGTTGGAAGAGTGGCCAATTGAAGACGGGAGGTTTCCTGGAAGAGAAACTTCGAGGGCTGCGGAACGACAACAACGCTGAACTTTGAGTGAGTGATTCTCGGAAGAGTATCATCTAGACTTTGGTTCCAAGAACTTTGGACTGAATAGGTTTTCTATCGTTTTAGTCTTTAAGTGTCTTGGTTGTTCAATGCATGCGACTGCATTGTAGTGCGTATTGTTGTCCGTGTCCGTTGTTTCAAGTGTGGCTGATTGTATTGTGTAGTACGTTGATTGATTGGTTTGATTGGTGACATATTGTATGCAACTATTGTGGAGTGTGCATTTTTGTGTATTGTTTTCGATCTGCCATTTTTGAGAATTTAATATTTGTTTAGTTTATCAACTCTCGGCTCTGACTTGTTCTTTGGGCCGCAACCGGCGTCTGCTGGCGCGCCAATAAGGACCACTTCTAAAATAGTCCACACTTTCGTGGTGTGGTTCGGGGGGCCGATACTTCGGCTCTTGGAATTAGCCCGGCGATCGCCTCCCGAATTAACGGGACTAGTGTGACAATTGATCTGGCGTCCGCGAATCAGGACCTTTTGGTGCACAGTGTGTCCAAAGTAGTGAGAAAGAGCCTCGAGTTGTTGATAGTGCTATCGGAACGATTTTGTGTGTTGTTCAGTGTTCTCGTTAACGAGTGCAGGGGAGTGTTCCGATAGACTGATTTAGGCAGATACTTTTTGCACGCGGCAAGGTTTTATTTGCGAGACACAATGGATCTCGAAAAGTTAGTCGCTCTTGGTGAGAAGATGGGGCTTTCTGGCGCCGAACTACGGAAGTGGGTCACCCAGAAGGAAAAAGAAGAAAAATAGAGAGCCAAGGAAGAAAAAGCGGCTGAGTTGGAACGAGAGAGGTTGGCAGCTGAAAGGGCCAAGGAAGAAAAAGCAGCTGAGTTGGAGCGAGAGAGGTTGGCAGCTGAGAGAGCGAAAGAGGAAAGAGAGCAGCAATTGAAGTTGGAGCTGGAGAGAGAGAAGTTGGCAGCCGAAAGGGCGAGAGAAGAAAGAGAAGCGAGGGAGCGCCAGCTGAAAGAAGAAAGAGAAGCGGAGATGGCTGAAAGGGAACGGCAGCGGCAGCACGAAAATCGAACTCGAGCGGCTCCGTTTGCAACAGCGAAACGAAATTCCCGTCCAAGCTAGAGTTGAAAGCAGCGAACGGGAAGACCATGGCTTCCACTTGAACCCAAGCAAGCTGCTCGTAGCGTTTGATGATAGGAAGGACGACCTTGACGCGTACCTTCACCGATTTGAGACGATTGCGAAGAGCCAGAATTGGCCGGAACATCAATGGGCAACTGCTTTGAGTACTTGCTTGAGTGGTGAAGCGCTCAGTGTGTACGGTAGGCTGACGCCGACCGATGCAGCCAACTATGCAAAGGTGAAAGCTGCTTTGCTGAAGCGATTTATATTTACTGTAGAAAGTTTCCGGGACAGATTTCGGAGAGGAAAGCCAGCTGATGGGGAGACGGCTACGCAGTATGCCGCCCGACTTTGCCATTATTTCGACAGATGGATTGAACTTTCAGGGACAGCGCAGGAGTACGATGAGCTTAGAGAGCTGCTAATTAGAGAACAATTTCTTACTAGTTGCCACCCAAGCCTGTCACTGTACCTAAAAGAGAGGAAGGCTGACTCACTTGAAGACATGCTTGAATTGGCTGATCAATTCTTGGAAGCGCAAGGTGGCACTAATTTGGCCAAGGTAAAGAAGGAGTGTCCCGACGATTCGAAGAAATTGTCTCCCGAAGAAAAGAAGCGTGCACCAGAGAGCATTCCGCGATGTTTTCTGTGCAACCGAGTGGGTCATCGCGCGAAAAACTGTCGAACGATCTTTACGAGCCCTACGGCAGTAAAATGTTTCAAGTGTGGTCAGACTGGGAAAAAAGCAGACGCTTGTCGGAACGGAGTGAGTCCAACTCACCAGGTATCCTGTGTGCAAGTGGCACCGAAATCTGATAATAATGCCGTCACTGATGGATTCGTAGAATTGAAAAATGGGGAGAAAATTCCTATTGTGGGTGCTGTAATGTCAAAACAGCCACCCGGTGTTACGAAAGGAATGCCAACGCTGCCTGGAAAAGTTGCGGGCAAAAAGATTACGGTGTTAAGAGATACCGGCAGTTCCACTGTTATCGTGCGGAGAAATTTGGTACGGGAAAGTGAGTTGACAGGCAGAACGAAACCGGTTTGCCTAATTGACCGTACAGTTCGGCTGCTTCCCGAAGCAGAAATTAAGGTTGAAACCCCGTACTTCAGCGGGAAGGTTACGGCTTTATGCATGACGACCCCCCTGTATGACCTTGTCATCGGAAACATCGACGGGGCGCGAGGACCAAGTGATCCAGAATTTTTGGGAGAAGACCCGAAGATAGAGCCTTCGCCAACACAGCGGCCGCGAGATACAGTGGAGGAACATCCCGTGACGGATCTCACTAGAGCCCAAGGTGAAGCTGCGGCGCAAGAGACAGCGAAGGAGAAGACGATCGTGTCGAATAAGTTCGCGGGCCGAGCAACCGGACTTACGTCGGCACGACCTCAACCGACAGACAGTGTAAAGGAGACGGAGTTGGCCAGCCGGGCAAGATGTAGAGGCATCATCAAGCGGGTAAATAAACAGACAGGACCCGTCGAATGTAATGACGCATTAACAGTGTCGGAAGAGACAACGATGGCTGAGACGACGCCTCAGATATCGTCGTTGGAAAGGGCCCACCGAAAAAAAACGTGGAAACACAAGAAAAGATCGAGCGAGCACCGCAAAAAGGGGCGCAAGCGCTGCTCGAAGTACTCAGGATAAATGCTGAAGTCAAATCAGAATGGGTTTGGCAGTGCTGAGTGACATATGTTGTGTTAATGTTGTGTTATCCTGTGTCTCAACTGTATGTTGAGTGAGTCAAAATGTTTGTTACGGTGATGTGATGTGATGTATTGTACAATTGTTGCAATGAATGGACGTTGTACGTTTGTATTATTGGGAATGTGTGGTGGAGTGTTGTACTCATGTGCTTGTGGTGGTGTTTTCACGTGTTGTTTAATTGAATTACAATGTACAATTGTATTAAGTGATCTATTGTGAATGTGAAGTGTCATGAGCGACTGATGGTGTTACAGTCTGTGAGAGTGTGTGGTGACTGTTCGCGCTCGTCTGTGGGGTTTTGAATATTATGAGATAATATTCTTAAAGTGGGGGGCAGTGTCACAGAACGAGCGCTAAAAAGAGCGCGCCGCCAAATTCTTGCGACAACGGGCGAGAGAAACGCCGCGAAGTCAAAAGAAAAAAAAAGAGAAAGTAAACGTCCAAGGCTCCCCGGGCGCGCACTCTCCCCGCGGAAGCGGGGCGTCGCAGACGAACCTCCTCACCCCGCATCGGCGGCCCCGCAAGCCCGCGATTTTTCTAGAACGAACGGGGCGTGGTCATACTGAGTTGAATCATCCTCCGGGGAGGGCAGTCGAACCGTCTCGCACCTCTCCCCACCTTCCGCTGCGTATCACGCAGACAAAATGAGGAGAACCGTCTGGAATGTCGCGCGCAAGGTATTCAACCGAGCAGCCGAGATGAGAAATCAGGAGGAGACGGAAGTGAGCGCCAGAGCGCGTAGGGATTCCGCCGTGTAGTCGGCGAAGTTTTTGGTCCGAAGGGACGAGGCCGGAGGTGAAGAGGATTTCCACCTGAGGGGTGACGACTGAGCTACCGGAAAGAGTGTGTGTTTACCGCTATCGAGCGGAGACGCGGGGCAACAGCTGCGTGTGTGAAGCCGACGTGTTCCGGCGAAGAAGTTGAAGTTGGAAGAGTGGCCAATTGAAGACGGGAGGTTTCCTGGAAGAGGAACTTCGAGGGCTGCGGAACGACAACAACGCTGAACTTTGAGTGAGTGATTCTCGGAAGAGTATCATCTAGACTTTGGTTCCAAGAACTTTGGACTGAATAGGTTTTCTATCGTTTTAGTCTTTAAGTGTCTTGGTTGTTCAATGCATGCGACTGCATTGTAGTGCGTATTGTTGTCCGTGTCCGTTGTTTCAAGTGTGGCTGATTGTATTGTGTAGTACGTCGATTGATTGGTTTGATTGGTGACATATTGTATGCAACTATTGTGGAGTGTGCATTTTTGTGTATTGTTTTCGATCTGCCATTTTTGAGAACATAATATTTGTTTAGTTTATCAACTCTCGGCTCTGACTTGTTCTTTGGGCCGCAACCGGCGTCTGCTGGCGCGCCAATAAGGACCACTTATAAAATTGTCCACGCTTTCGTGGTGCGGTTCGGGGGGCCAATACTTCGGCTCTTGGAATTAGCCCGGCGATCGCCTCCCTAATTAACGGGACCGGTGTGACAGCAGGGCGAAGCTGGGCCATGGGCATACTTCGGTTTTTAGATGCGGAGCATCTAATACTCGAGGCTTGTAGTGCGGTGCCGTCCGCAAGCTTCCTCCGCCTTCTTCCACCATCTGTGCATTCCTTCCTCCTCTACACACCGCGCGCGCTTCACTCCTCCACCATCTGTGCACCCTTCCTCCTCTACACACCACGTGCGCTTCTCCTCTTCACGAACATTCGCTAGCTGTATAATGTAGCGTGCATGCGCCGTCGCGCTTCAAAAACATCGGCAGCTGACGCGCGCGCACGCGCCGTCGCGCTTCGAGAACATCGGCAACTGACGCGCGCGCATGCGCCGTTGCGCTTCTCCCCCTTCTCGAACATTCGACAGCTGACAGTGCATGCGCCGTCGCGCTGTATATATACTCAAGGTCGGTGCTCGCTCGCTCAGTTACCGCTCGTCGGTTGGTTTGTACGGCGCGTCGACGTCCGAGTTCGAAATGATCGACGTCCCTTCGACCAGCGCCGGCCAAAGTGGCATCTAAAAGCCATCGTGCTCAAAGTTCGTCGCAATAAATAAACACCGCCCTTTCGCATACGTGTCGTACGTGTTCACTCATTTAACACCCCTCCTACAACCACGTTAACCAATTTAGCCAGCGACCCAAGTAAGTCGCAATTTAACACCCCATTTCACAACCACGTTAACCAATTTAGCCATCGACTCAAGTAAGTCGAACTTTAACACCCCGTTAACCAAGTATATGCTCCGCATCCTCCTCAGTGTTCCCCCGAGGGAAGCTGCGGGCAATTTTTTTATTAGTTTTGATCACTTCCAATTTGTATTTCTTTTTTCGTCTTTCTTACGTAATGGGGTGTTTTTATCACGCGCGGACAAGTCAGGCATGCTCTTGTTGCGCTTCTTCATTACTTTATAATTTATAATTCTTCATTTACGACATATCTTACAGCGTGGTAAAGTTGGTACAAGCTGGTATAAGGAAGAAACTTTTCATAACCAACAAAAACAACACAACTAAGCAAAAAGACAAAACTGAAGACATAATAATAATAAAATGTGGCATCTGGTTTACAATGCAGGGTGACAAACCCTAAAAGCAGCGTAGTGCAAAATACCTTCATAAATTAAGAATGCACTTTCAGTTGAGTGAAGCATGGGCAATTAGTTTGGACCACCTCTATTGGCGATGTTTTTCATTCCAATATTGTCTCTGGAAAGAAATGTAATATCACTTATAATAGAGGATGATCGATAGGTCGAACTCTCAGCTTGAAAGATTGTAGCACCTTGCACCGCATATTTAAGCTTGCCTTGTATAGCTACTGTTCCCCAAACTTCTATTTGCGTTACACTAAAGAGTAAACATCCTTTCCTAACATTGAACTTAGGCGAGGAGATCTTGGTTCATTACAGCACTCGGCGGTAAGTTACTGTATATTCAATCTTTCTCAGTTTTCGCTTTTTTATTGCTTTCTAATCACTCTCTTATAGGCAACCGTTAAAAAGTCCAGCATAAAAATTTCAACAATGCACGCCACCATGACGAGGTAAATTCTTCTTTATATTTCAGATTGATCGGCATACAATTAAACCATATGACCAGAAATGAGCCTGGTCTTACCGCGCACTTAGTGTATTCGTTTTAACATGGCAGCCATGAAGCATCAATCAACGTGCGAACCAACTTTCCAATTGATGTAAACGTCAAACTTCCCAGAGTGCGAATACTCACCGGAAAGTCATGCGAACACGACTGTGGCCTCAAATAAACTGTTACACGGCCCAGTGAACATTACTTTCCTGACTTGATTGAATGTTGAGCCTTAAATAATGAGACTACAGGAGAGATATTGGCAAGGCAACTGTTTTCCGTTAACCGACACTACTCCAAATGTGATGCTGCATTGCAGTACTCCTGCAGTGTGTTCTTAGAGCCCCTAACCACGTTTACGCTTTCGCAGAGATTCCACGCAACATATATTGAATACGTATGATTCCAGTTTTGAGAACCTTGTAGTGGTTTATTGTGCTTGTACAACTGTTTAAAATGTACGTACTGATGAGATTGAGGCTGTCAGCGCAAATGTGCACGGGCGCTTTAATATTGAGAGTCATATCATTGGCAGGCAGGATGCGTTGAGGTAACAAAAACTGTATAAGGTATTAGGATATTTCTCATTTGTAGGCGGGTATTTGTACTATGTACAGCGCTTGGTGGCGTATTGTTGTGTTTGCATGAGTGGAGTTGTATATCTATTATGCAGCTTGATTTCCAATGTTTAGTTCACTGAGCACAGGACTTCCTCGAAAATGAACAAGACAAGTCAAATAAAGGGTAGTACACTTTTTGTAATCGTCGCCCAAATTTACGGTTAAAGTTTTGTCTGATATGCTAACTATATACACTTGCACTTGCTAGAATCAATACAGCAGCGCTCATTTATCTTTGATTTTGGTGTGGTGCCAAGGCATTTAATCATGCGAGAGATGTGTCCTCTAAAAATATTGATGACTGCTGGTTCCACAAATTTTTGAATCCGCAAGTTCTGAGACAATACTACAATGTTTTCTACACCTAAGCAGAGTATACAGAGTATACATGTAACGCACTTTATTATGTTGCTATACACAACTGAGGACTCTTTATTTAGCGAGAGTGTCAGGTGGCAGTGCAGCGTGGAAGTACAATAATTGAGGTCAGTAGTTTAGATCCAGCGTAGAAGTGCGATTACTGAGGTCAGTGTACTGTTCTATGCAACTGCACATTAAGAGCCTCAGGTGTCTGACATTTTTTGGAGACTGCCACTACAGCGTCTGTCATAGCCTCAGTCGCTTCCAGACGTTAGGTCACGCAAGTTGGTCAACCAGCCAATCATTAAGCCTTATTTACAAAATACGGCAATCGTGTTTTACGCTTCTTTATCTCGCCACACACACTTGCTTTAGCAGTTTTAGTATTGACGCGCAAAAAGTACTGTTTACTAACTAAATGTACATACATCACAAAGGCCACCACACGCCTTTCGACGGAGGCCGCTCGCCGATGTATCGATGGTCGAGAGATTTGCCAGATATTTGTCTAGAATCGAATAAAACAACTAAATCTGTGTTGACAATGATAAAAAATTGAAGCACGGTACCGATGGCTGCTTGTAGTCATTAGTAAAAACACCTAACGGCCATATTATTTTTAAGCCTTCTTTATCCGTTTCCGTCTTTCGTTAAAGGCTCCCGCCCACCATCGGCCCTTAGAGGACATTCATTTTGATTTCAGCTCGTAGAAAGCCGGCAGATTATTTCTTCGACACTGATTACGGGTAATTAGAATGTCGTTGTTGTTGCAGAGAGAGAGAAATAGAGAGCAAATCCATGGAGGTTAATAAAGCTTGCCACGGTTGACTACCCTACACTTGACGTAGGGAAAGGTGAAATATTAGAAAGGAAGGAGATGGAGAGATGAAAAATTTGGCAGATCCCACGTACCTGGTTGGTAAAAAGATAGATAGATAGATAGATAGATAGATAGATAGATAAATAGATAGATAGATATACGCCCAAAGTCGCCGAAGTTTCCTAAGAAATGCTTCGCGTGTAAAAGAAAAGCAAGAAAAAGATGAATAAATGGTCATCTCAATACTAAACAGCCTGAAAAGTGCCTACACAACAAAGAGATCTCGATACAGTAAAATCAAACTTTTTGGAAGGATGAAAGTTCTAGTATTGTGGAATGGAGTGGTGTAAAAATCAGCTAGCTTTCTGTCTGCGAGTACCATTGGCAATGAAGAACACTATAAAATCACAAGCAATGTGGCAACAATCGAATTCACTTTACTGTAGTGTCCAGGTAGGTTATTTTATTTTTCAAGCCCAACACAAACGCTGCAGCGTAGAAACGAAGACATAAAAAATAAGAGTCCAAGTTCTACAACCCTGCAGGAAAGTGAAAGAGATCACCTATTCATGAGGCTGAGCGGCTCGAGTGGGGACGAGTGTCATCGTTGCAAATTGAACATGACACTGGGCTCCAGTGAAACGGCGGGTGGGTGTTTCCACTTACACAGGCTTTTAGAGCGATATTGCAATCCTGTAGTTCTGTAGAAATTGATCGCGAAAGCTAGACAGACACTGAACACACCTGAAAATTTTCTTTGTTGACATTCCAAGCCAGCTGGAATTGAACTTGTTTCGACTTTGTCTCCATCTGCACGAAGTCAAAATAAACTTAGAAGGAGGAAAGAAGGAGGAAGGACAGGAAGATCACAGACTAAACTTAGCGTGCTTAGAATCTCTCGACTATAGAACGATAGTGATATTTATTTGACTTATGCTAGAGCACACACGTGTTGTGCATCAAGAATAGGATATTGACCGAACAATGAGAGGTAAAATCACGCAATTTTTAAGCACTTTACGGATAATGGGAACGGCTGATTTTATGATGGCACCTCGGACACTTCGGGTGGGCAGTCATCAAGGGTTCTGCTGAAGGAGATTTGACTGTCTCTGTTTCTACGCGGCGTTTCTGACTTTTGTTTTAGGATACCATTGATGGTTATGTTTTTTTTTTTAACATAGGGGAGACATATTCGTTTTCTGAGAAAGTGGGGGCGTCGAAGGTCGTGTCAGGGAGTTTGTTTTGTTTTTGCCGCAGGGTTGCTCTTCGATTGATACAGTTCAGGTAGTAGTTTGTTGTTGAAGTACTGTTGAAAATCCTTTTCATTGTGACACACATTTCGGTTCTCCTGATCAATGCATTGCAAACTGAAGAATTGTGAATAGCGGTATGTACGTTTTAATTCAGCACACCGAAAACAATATATACCATAGTGAAGAAAACCTGCTTCCAAAATTCAGTCGAGTTTTAAGCACAACAGAGAAAAGGCAGTGGAACGAATGCCTAGAGAAATTATGCCTCCTGTGACCCCGCAAATCATAATTTATTTGCAACCAAGGAGAAACTACTCACTGGCAAGAGCCTAACCATTAACGAAGAAGATTCTTCCCCTTTAATCTCGGCAGTAGTTTCTCCTAATGAAGGAACCTACCTGGTATAGATATGTCAGAAAATAAAACAGGGACGTAGCAAGAAATCGTTAATATCGCGTGCTAATAGCTCTGGATTTCCTTAGTTGCGCGTATATACACAGATGTAAAATCGAAATTTAAAAAACCCGGGGTTTGAACAACGTGGACACCACTCGCCTCAACGCGCAAGTAATATGATCTTCATTTTTGTTGGAGCTACTTCAAGACCTCGTATATTACAATTGCACCAAAATCAGTGAATTCAATGGCCGAATCTAAGTTTAAACCAATAAATATCTTTCCGTATTCTTCCGCAGGCGTTATTGTGTGTTAACGTCCAACGGTTGCGTGCAGCAAAAACGGGTCCGGCCCTCCATCGATACTTGTTGTCGTTAACTACAACAACACGTATAAACACCTCGGTGATGCGAATCGCACTAGGGGGGTTAATATGCAAAATAAATAGTACAGGTACGCGTACCAAGTTTGCACCCAGTACTAAATGTGACGCGCCGTCAACGAATTACGACGTGTTTTTCTCCTCCTTCAAAAGACTTCCGATTGCAGTGCCACGCTCTGTCGGTTCGCATGATTCAGTACTCCTAAAACCAACTTCCCACGGCGATCGTAATGAAAAAGGACCTCGTACTTTCTTTCGATATTGCTTTTTTCCTTCCTTGCTGAATTCAATAAAATTTCCCTTCTTCTTCTCTAGGTATACTCTTGAGCAACGACGGTGTCCTAATTAGCTTGGGCCTAAGGTTCGCTTGGGCAGGAGTTTGATGTTCACTCTCATCATTATACTACACTGGGAGCCCACACACCATTACGTTCCTTTTAGTGGCGAAGCTCTTCATAGCGGCACCCGTTCGTCCCTCGTAGCCGTTGTACTATGTGAAAAGTATAACATTGTGACCTCCAAGGTGGTGCCGGTGAGAGACTTCTTCTGTGCGTTGATGAACAATAAAAAAATGCTGCTCAATGTACATGCCAATGGCTGCTAATGGGAAATGAGGTACAGGAGCATTCGGCGTTTAGTTAACGCGCACGCTGCGATCCCCATTAACAGCCATTGGCACGTGCATTGAGCACTATCTGACAAGAAAGGGTTGCTAGGTTATACTCACTAGGTGCAACCTCCTTAGCTTTAGAATGGTTTAGCGAACGTTGAGCCACAGTGTCACGAATACAATGAACTAGTATATACCATGAATGATCTCGAGGTGGTTAAAAGTGGGAAGTAGACCAGAAGCGAAAGCCGTAAGAAAGTGTGCGTGTGCCACCTCTCGTTTAGTCCTTGGAATGTCCGCTGGATAGCGGGGCTTCTATATGGGCAATATATGATGAAAAGATGCGAGATGGTGGTGCTTGGAGTGTTGAATAGATGGACGAACGGACACACAGACAGATGCATGGATGGACGCATGAATGGACGCAGGGGCAGATGCATGGACGAACGCAGGGACGGACGCACGAAAAGACGCACGCACGGACGGGTGAATGGACGCATGGACGGTCACAAAGACAGACGCATGGACGGACGGAAGCAAGAACGAATGGATGGTCGAATGCTTCGCCCTACTCTTCATCATTCACTCCGTGGATATGCTGCCATTTTTTTCCTTGGTTACTGTACACTGGACAATTCTTTCACAAAGCAGCAGAAGCCCACGCTATCGATTTCCGGACAAGCAATGTACTACGGCCAAACTACGTGCTTTCAAGTGTTTTGAGCACATTGCCTTATTTTTTTATCATTAGAGATTGATTATTTTTCAGGTATTTCTGCAGTCTCACTTTTCACAATGTGTCGGTAATTAGTTTAAGACAACGGTTGGCGTTTGCTTTCACAGATACACAACAGTGCGTTTGCGGAGAGGCAAATGAGCATCAAGGCATAGTTGAGCATCCTGTTTTTTCATTACGGAACTTCAGGTTTTCTAGTATTTGTTTTGTTTCATTTCTATATGTTGTCTTGCCTTTGTATTATAGCTGACCGACATACTGCGATGTTTTTTTAATAAATGAATTTATGCAAAGCTCATTACTTGCGTGGCTATAGTCCCCTTATTGAGCGAAGAGGGGCAGAGGGACTCCTATTGAGCCAAGAGGGGCAGCAAGATATGTACTAAACAAATACGTGCTTCTCGAAATGACACGACTGCAGGTGAAGAATTTTTGTCACGTTCGGGATGCGGTGAAGGGTCTTGGTGCTTTGGTGAAGGCTCGGTGATCAGATGAATGGCCTTGGTGGTTCGGATGCAGTGCGGTGCGGGTGCATGATTTATGAGTAAAAATTGCGCGTATACTAATAACTACCACTCTTTCAACTGGGTGGTTCCCTGAAAGAAAAAAAAACGAATAACCATTTGGTTGTTTCCCGCCACTTCACTGACACATTTTATAGCGACAGCTGTGCAAATAATTATTGTGCAACACGCGTAAAAATAGAACTGCGACTAGGTATACATGCCCTTTTAAGGCCTTACACGCGCCAACAGACGCAAAAGTTAGCTGAAGGCTCAAACTAGTGGTTTTGGTGTGAACACTAATTACGAGAAAAACTGTTTAGCATACGAGGACGTCACCCTACGATGTAATCATGGCACATATTGTTAAAACTTGTGATGTATCTATTACATGGCGTCATTGCTTGCTCTGGCGTGGGCGAATCTCGGGGGCAGTGCTAAATTACTTTAGGTGCCGAAGTTTTTGCTGCGCGGCTGTTGGGGGTGAGAAAAAAGAAAGATGATGTTCGTCTTCGGGTAGTGTTATACTGGGTAGTGTGATACAAGCGCAAAATAAAAAAATGTGATCAGAGGTCATCGCAGTAAACAACAAAACCATCCGTATGCACTGTATGATGAGCCGTGATTCCTCTTTTCTGAACATAAAGCATTAGCAAGAGCACCTAAGCGCACACGGAATAAAGATGGCGGGTGGTTCGGAACCAGAACTAGTGCTTTTTATGAGTATTAGAATATCATCATGCCACTCTACAACTTTAAAATGTAAATATGCAGAACGCCTATGCACGGCACAAGCGATAAAACGAAAGCCTGAGTATAAACAACTATTGTGGACGCACTTAAACTCATCAAAGAAAGGAGAAAAAAAACAAAAGTCACTGTTTTGCTTTTTTCCGGGCTATTCTAGAGTGGCGCTGCCCAATCGACGTGAAGCGAGATGTACCGATTCGCACCTGGTAGAAACAGTGCTGCCAATCGATCGCCATGCATTGCTTGTGGAAGTGTTGGCCGCGACACGTGGAAAGGAACTCTCACGCATTTTGTCACAGACATTATTCTATGGTACTTCTTTTCGAGTAGTGACATATCATGGTGAGCATAGACAACACAGTGCAGAGAGCCCATAGAATCAGATGAGTCTGATCGTATAGGAATAAATTGCAAAATTTGTTGTTTTGTAGTTTTATCTCAGAGAATGAAGAAGTTCAGAATGTGTCGAGAACTTGCTTTTGCAACGGCCCAATGTCGTCGCCATTGTGGTTGCGCCCGATCGATAGGTTTTGAAATTTTGAAATACCACCGTGAATAACAATGAAGCGCAATGTACACCACAGTATAACGTGAGTGAGTTAAAAAGGGTCGCAATTCCACCTGACAGAGCTGACGCAGGCGATGAATTCCACTTTACTTGCCCTTCGATCAGCACGCAAGCTTCTAGTAACACTGTACCATCTCGAAGCGTCTATGAGACATTTCTTTCAGTGACAATCTCGGGCCGTGCACCGCGCACACGTGCGGCAAATGTATGAAATCGCTCCAACTTATTGCAAATATAAATTGGCATATTCTAGACTACTCTTTCTTTACTTGAATGCTAGAGCCGTCATTGTCTAAGTAGAGTGTAAATGTTTATACCAGGATACTATTATTTCTTGCAATAATTAAAATGTCACCGTAACAAAGACAGATGCGCCCTTTTAGTGCGTCCTTTTTGCGAACCTATAATTTGTGGCTGCTTCCGCTTTTTTTTAATGTGAAGCATTTCTTAGTGAACTTCGGCGACTTTTAGCGTATCTATCTATCTATCTATCTATCTATCTATCTATCTATCTATCTATCTATCTATCTATCTATCTATCTATCTATCTATCTATCTATCTATCTATCTATCTATCTATCTATCTATTTATCTATCTATCTATCTATCTATCTATCTATCTATCTATCTCTCTATCTATCAAGCCGCCTACAAATTTTAGCTCTCCTGACCGTTTCGATAATAGTAACCATATCAAACTTAGTATGGCATGACATGCCAGTATGAAAAACATATTGCACTAGTCATATCATGGAAATAATGATATGTATGTCATAAATGTCATGATTTACATTTCTTGGTCCTGCAGCTCTTGCGTTGGTTTCGTTCGCATGGCATGTTGCAAAACTAGAATGGTATGACATGAGTGCATGCCGAACACAAGTGACCAAGCCTAACATGAAAATTGTGACATGTGTGTCATGTAACAACAAGACTACACGCCACGCTCATGATGCGCTCACGGCCGTTCGTTTCGCTAGCGTCACATATACCAAATTTGGTATTACGGTACGTGAAAAAATGACGAAGGTGTGTGACTGGAGCAAAATGATAAGCATGAGATGCGCGTCATGTAACAACATGAATACATGCCTCGTTCATGATGCGCTGGCGGCCATTCGCTAGCTTCACTTAAACCAAATTCGGTATAACGGGACGTGAATGGATGACTAAGGTATGACACTGGTGCAAACATGATAAACAAAAGATGCGTGTTATGTAACAACATGACTACATGCTACACTCATTATGTGCTCGCGGCCATTTCGCTAGCTTCCCATGTACCAAACTCAGCATTACGTGACGCGAACGGACAAAATAGATAAATGACACATCTAAACATTATAACCATGACATGCGCGTCATGTAAAAACATGACTACATGCCACGCTCCTGATTCGCTTGCGGTGGTTTCTCTAGCTCCACATATGCCAAATTTCGTATAACGATACGTCAATGAATGACAAATGTATGTGACTCGTGCAAACATGATAATCGTGAGATGCGTGTCATGTGAGAACATGACTAAATGCCACAGTCAAGGTGCCAATCCACTTTAACGTGGCGTGGTGCGCGTGCTCGCCGGTGTTCATTTCGTCGCGTCATGCCGGCATTGCCACGCCAGGTGCCAGCCCTGCCAAAATATTCGGCTGCAGGCGCGCGCCGCGTTGCTTTGATGCATGCGTGTTTAAGCGCGTCCAGCGTCCCTCCGTTACGAAAAGAAGGAGACGCAGTGTTGTCTGGGTAACGCATCAGCGCGAAATACAGCATGTCGCATTCCACGCCGGTGGCCATCAGGGTGCGCCGACGGACGCTGGTCGAGCAGGTCGCACCTGGCGTCAGAAGGCTCGTGTTTGGTAAAGTAGCGTCACTGTGCCCAGTCTGCGCGCGCTCGTCAACGCAACATTGGAGTATATTGGGCCCTTCATGATGCGCTCGCGGCCGTGTTGCTAGCTCCACATATACCAACTTTGGTGCTGCGGGACGTCAATGGATGACGAAAGTATAAAACTGGTGCAAATATGATAATGCTCACAAGCGTGTCATTTAAGAAAATGACAACATACCACGTTTATAGCGTGCTTGCGGCCCTTTTGCTAGCTCCACATGTACTAAATTTGGTATCACGTGACTCGAATAGATGGCGAAGGTAAAGAACACATCGAATCTTGATATTGACGACACGGAAGTCACCTAAGTAATCATTTACCTCCTCCTTGTAACGTTTTGCTGATTTTAAAGGGATATTTCAACATTTCTCATTCTCGCTTTGCATATGATCTAGTCCCAGTGTATGTAGAATCTGCCAAATTTTTTATTTATTTGATAGAAAAAGTTCTTTTCAGAAAGCTTTGAAGAATAACAATGGTGCAGATTATTTACAGGTAAAATTTTGTTCTGCTACCTTTTAAAAGAGCGGCGAAGCTTCTCGAAAGGAGTCGCAATCCGTGTCCTCACTCTGTGCTGTTTTCGTCTGAAACAAAGCACTGACAGTCACGGAAGGAGTAATGAATGATGTGTCTTTGCCGTCTGCTGGTATGCTCGATGCTTCTTATGTGTCGAAAAGTGCATGCAGAGGCCAGTAGCTCTCAGAAGCCATATTCAATATCAATATCATCCTGTTATGAAAGCCAATACATAAGGTTCCTTTTGTCGTTAGCGCTAATCACTATACCGCTATCTATGGAGGTAATTCCTTTTGAGCAAGCAGCGATGGTGATTGTCAGCCGTCGTCGGAAGCCACACCACACACAATGTTTTGCACGTGCACGGAATGGCAGCCAGGATGAAAATCGCCCGCACGGCGTCATTATCGAAGTCCGCCACCTTATGTGCTTTCACCGTCCATTGAAGGAGCACCTCGTTGTGCAGCGTCGCACGTCGTGTTGGTTAACGTGGTGCGAGCACGTGTGGTGCGGTGAACATCAAAGGCCGACTCACTTTACTCTGTAGTTGTTCAGATGATTTCGTGCAGTACTAAGGGCACCGTTTAGCCCGTCACGTTTAAAGTGTTGTGCAAAGATTTTCTCTAATCATTCGTTAGGCAAAATGTAGCGGATGTACTGATGTCCGCCAGTGTGGTACAATATAATATAGAGAGCCTCTGGGGCAATTGTGGCCGTGCTCAGCTGGCGAAATGCAGTCCGGAGGTTCGATTCAAAATTTGGGGGTTCGAGAACCGTGGCCAATACGGATGCGAAATTCTTGAGGCCCGTGTAAAGTGCGATGCAAGTTCACGTTCTAGAAAACAAGATTGCCCAGAGGCCTTCTCAACGGTGTGTTTCAGGAGCTTATAGAACACCAGATGATGATGATGATCATAATAATAATAATAATAATAATAATAATAATAATAATTATAATAACGCACCTAATACCATACGTGTAGACCGTTTTATGATATCACGCAAATATAAACACAAGAGAAATGAAAATTCCGCCTCATAGACGTTAATCCCTGCACAGGCCACGTATCGAAAAAAAACAAACATCACCAACTCCCTCGTCTCAATCCTGATGGAAACTCGGTATTTCCAAGAGCCGTCTGCAAGTGTATGTGTTTAGGGCACATCACCACAGTATGCATCCCACCTCTTTGCCCTCTTTCATTTGCTTAGAGGCATGATTTCAGGAAACTCACCGTGTAAAGTTTTCCCCTTTAATCCGTGCCTCAAAAGCGTGTACAGAAAACGTATTAAAGTGAACTGTGAGTACAAGTGCATAAGAAGTTTCAATTTAAGTACAGAAGAGCATCGCACGACATCTAGATCACGACAATCCCTCAGACGTCCGTTTTCTAACGCAGAAATGCGTCAATAATGGTTGTCATCATCATCATTATCACCAGCCTGACTACGTCCACTGCAAGGCAAAGGCCTCTTCCATATTCCGCCTGTCAACTCAGTCCTGTGCTTGCTGCTGACACCTTGCTGCTGCCACCTGATTTTAGGAAATTTTCAGATGCCCACAAACTTCCCAATCTCATCTGCCCTCCGTACTATCCTTCTCCTCCTCACCCGCTTACCTTCACTGGGAATCCAGTCGGTTACCCTTAATGGCTAACGGTTATCCTGACTAACGGTTGTATGACACTGTAAAAGTGATGAAGTATACACGTGACCAGTTAAGTTAGCTATCTACATTACGATCAATGCTAAAGATGAGGGATGAATTTACCTCGTTTTATCCACTCCCTTTGGCTTAGCTGCTAAAGAACATAACCTCCACACCTATGCTTTAGAGCTTTCTTTCACTCTCTCTTTTTTCGGTAGGTACTTTTTTTTTCGGACATCATTTCTGTTCGTGTAACGCAAGTACTTGAAGAGACACCTTTTCACAAGAAGCCATCCTATTTTTTTTTTCAGATAATTATGACTCCCAGCATATGCTGTCTGCCGCATCTCTTGGCACTCTTCTTTCTTTGTGTATAGTAGTATTCACGAGCCCCATCCGAAGCCAGACCTCGTAAGTACAACGGCTTTTAACTGTTCTTGTAGCCGAACGCATTGTCCGACTCTCAAGAGACCTTTACAGCAGCAGGGATTCCGAATGCACCAAATCCTCACTCGAAAAACTGGGTCTCGGAAATGCAAGCGGTGACTCACCATGATTGTTCCTAAACACACACACACACACACACACACACACACACACACACACACACACACACACACACACAAACAAGGAGTCGCAGATGCTAAGAACCAGTTTTGGTGCTTATCTTGTTTTCGTTCTTTTTCTGCGTGTCCGCTTCGACACTAATGCTGTATATAGTTTTGTGTCACAGCAAAAATCATTACAAGGAATAACGTAAGTGGGCATGCAGGCGTACTCTAATGCACAAGAGTGCTCCTAAAGGGAGTCGAACAGAATAAAATGTAACCTAGTTTTTTTGTAGTTAAGGTTCCAAACACTTTCTTGCCTGTTGAAAGTGTAGGCGGGCAGAATGCTATTGCGGCGCTGTGACATTGTGGCTGTCTCTTTTTTGAGAAGTATTGGTGACTGCCTGGAGCCTCACGTGCAGATACCAAAGAATCTTTCCTAAGCACTGCCTTGCGCACCATATGTAACTAACTATTCTAAACAAACTCTAGAAATCCCCACAAAACTGACTGCAAATTTTAGGGAACAAGCAGAATGAGTGTTCTGTCCCGTTGTTAGCTTCTTCCTTTATTTCCGCGCCCTTTGTATTGAAGCCTAGACTAACAGTTTTAAAAATTATCTGTCATGCGCAGCCGAAAAAAATTTCCTGAACTAACCCAAAAAGATAAATATTGAAGGAACTACTGTATTCTCAAGAGTAAAGTACATACGTTGATAGATGTTTATCTTCAAGTTTTTTTTTATTAACTAATATTCAGCAATCTAATCAAACTGCTTACAAATACTATGACCATTTAGAGCAGCATTCTTAAATAAATATTACTCAACCTTTGATTGATATGTGGGGTTTAACGTCCCAAAACCATATGATTATGAGAGAGCCGTAGTGAAGGGCTACGAAAGTTTCAACCACCCGAGGTTTTTTAACGTTTAAAGCTGAGCACATGGGCCTATAACGTTTCCGCCTCCATCAGAACTGCAGCCACCACAGCCACGATTTGAACCCGCGACCTGCAGACCAGCAGACGAGTACCTTAGCCCTGGACCACCGCGGTCGGGCTACTTACCCTTTCCTTTCCTGGTGAGTGAGTGAACAACCTTATTTATTTCTTCCAGGATACCGCGCTGGGTTCCCACCTAGAAGCTGGTTGAGAGACTATGTCTCTCAGCAGCTTCTTTGGCCTGCTGGATCGCCCAGAGGTGATTATCTAGTCCTGAGCTGAACAGCGCGGTCCGCCGGTGCTCCCGTAGGTCCTCATTGGATGCCGCGTCTCCTGTTTTGGCAATTAGTGCTAGACACTCCCAGAGAATATGTGCTAATGTGGCCCTTTTACTACAAAACTTGCATGAATTGGTGTTATACAAGTCGGGGTAAATGTGTTTTATAATTACGGGATTAGTGTGGGTGCCTGTTTGTAACTGCCGCTGTTGGACGGACTGGGACTGGTTGAACTTGGGGTGAGGCGGGGAGTATTCCCGTCGATGAAGTTTATATTGTTGGATAATGTCGTTGAATTTGGTAAGTCTATCCCCCAACTCCCACATCGCCACAAGAGAGTCCCTACGGGTGGTGTCAACGACTGACGTTGCCCGAAACGTGAGACCTCGAGCCACGTCGTGTGCCAAATCGTTAAGATGGACCTCCGTGAGGTCGACGGGTGTGTGGGCGGAAAACCAGAGAATGTATGCAGTTTGGTCGTCTGAGCGGGCTTTGCCTTTTGTAAGGACTTCCAGCGCCGCTGGAGAAATCCTACCATTTGCGAAATTTCGGACTGCTGTTTGTGAATCACTGATAATATACTGGGCATCGGTAAGAGCTATGGCGACCACGATAGCGACCTTCTCTGCTGTATTCACACAATTTGTATTGATTGAAGGGCTGGTTATGCATATGTGCGTATGGTCTACAACCGCAGAAACGAAACGGTGATAGTTTTGATAGCGTGCTCTATCGACGAAGACCGCCTCTTTATTGCTTCCATAAGTTCACCGCATAATTTTGGCTCTACTGATTCTTCTACCTTTGTTGTGATCAGGGTGCATGTTCTTTGGCGGCGGTGGTATCATGAGTTTAGTGCGGATTTCATGATATGTCGCATTTCATACACTCAAATTCAGGCGCTGGATAACGAACGGCACATAGGCGGTGCATTCCTGCGTGCTGACTAAAATCCTCTCTATAGGGAGCCGAGCATTAAAAAATACCCGTGACATCCACGCGGCATGGAAGTCACGCATACAGCTGGTAAGAAATGGCGCAAGAAGAAAAAAAGGAAAAAAAGGGGAGAGCCGCCTTCTCCGTCTCGCAAGCCTGACCGCTCAGCCACAAGCGTGAGCGCGAAAAAAAAACGCCGTCTCTTCCTCCCCCTTCCCTGCCGTCACCACGCCAGCTGGGCACCCGCCGCTGCCTGCATGCCGTGGCAGTCGTGCGTAGCCGTTTCATCCCGCTGGGTTGTGATGGTCGTTTTTTTACAAAATGGTCTGAGACGGGAACATTTTCCACTGCTACATGGCATACATTATTCAAGATATCATACATCTCTCTGCATTTGGGCATACACTGGGATGTGCAGTCCCACTGTTACTCTTTTGACTTCCATAAAAGAGTACAAACAAATTTTCGTTCATCAGTTGTCGAGGTATGACACTGTGTCATGCACTAAATAAAAGAGTGCTAGTGCATGCGTGACACTTTTCTGAAGCACTGGCCTATGTATGTTGATGTTCATGTTCTACCAAACAAGTGTAAGTGAAGATTTTAGGAAAGCATGACAAAAAAGAAACAAAGCGAAGGCCGCGAGACAGAAAAGACCAAAATTGAAAATCTATTGGTCGATCTTCAATTAGTGGTTGCGTAATTTGATGATGAACATCAGGTACAGAAGTCAAAAGTCAGGTGCGGAAGTCAGCAAGAGAGCGCCGCCGCGCTGGTCTAGTGGCTAAGGTACTCGGCTGCTGACGCGCAGGTCGCGGGCTCGAATCCCGACTGCGGCGGCTGCATTTCCGATCAAGGCGGAAATATTGTAGGCCCCAGTGCTCAGATTTGGGGGCACGTTAAAAAAACCCAGGTGGTCGAAATTGCCGGAGCCCTCCACTATGGCGTCTCTATTAATCATGTTGATTATTTTTCACGTTCCGGGCTGGGACAAAGAAACGAGAAAGAAGGAGAGCGTGAGCGAAAGGAGAGACGCGGGGATGCTAAAGTGAGAGCAGAGCACTTCCGAGCGCAGTTAAATAAACAAGTATTTTTTGCCTTATACCCTAAAGACGGAGTTAAGTCTGATCGCAGAGTCTGGAACGTCATCGTCTTAATAATTGGTGCCGAAGAACTGGGATTGAAAACCAGGACCCTACAGACGGCGACCAGTCAACTGCAGCGGCATGGACCGACTGAAGACGAAGCGGACGTCGCGGCGAACAGCGAGCACGTGTATTAAAAACGTGGCAAGTGCTCTCCTCGCTAACGACTCTGCTTCCTATGATTAGCTCAATTCCATATATGAGAGGCTGAAGGCTAATAAGGAAGAGCTTGAAAACTTGAACAATGAGATTGAGCAGCATATACCTGACGAGGAGTATGAAGTCGAGTATAACGCCATCTTAAAATACGAGGACAGTGCTACGCGCATTCTCGCAGAGATTCATATTAAAAAAAAGATCGCATGCTAAGGACATCGACCGGAACTCAAGAAACAGTTGCTCACACAGTCGTAGCACCATCTGATGGAAGTGGAGTTCAATTGCCTAAACTGACAATAGCCCCTTTCTCTGGGGACCAATGCAAGTGTACCAAATTTTGGGAACAATTTGACCAAGTTGTTCACAGTAACAATTGCATCACTGCCACAGAGGAGTTTCATTACCTGCGACTGTATCTGAAAGGAGACGCTACATCAGTAATTGCGGGCCTTCCGATGACAGAAAGTTGCTACAGAAGTGATTTGAGGATAAGACGCGCCGGGAGCAAGAATATTTTGCCAAGCTATGGGTGTTAAGCCCTGTCTGTTCATCGACTGACACCAAAGCGCTACGCAGCTTGTATGACCAATATCTCGATAATATCTGAGCCTTAGAGACTTTGAGTGTGCACAAGACGTCACTCTCATCAATGCTCTGCGACATCCTAATGCATGCTCTTCCACGGGATATAGTCGTGCAGTATCTTTGATCGCTGCGGTTCAGTTGGCATATGACTCGAGAGCTGAAGCTACACCCGTGGGACTGAACGTGTGCTCAACTTCCTGTGTATCGAGCTGAAATCCTGGAGAAAAGTGATTTGAGGATGCCAAAGGACGAGAACATGAAACATTCCCCGCGGCCAGTGAGTCGACGTACTCTCGGCGTGGGAAACTGACGTCATCTGTGCTTTACAGCAACTTGGTTGAAGAAAAAAAGGACACCTGCATATTCTGCTCATCCAGTCACCACGGATTGGAACCCTGCACAGCTGACGTGTCCCTGACGCAGAAGAAGGAACTGGTGCCCAACGACAAAAGGTGTTTCCGCTGCACCACGAAAGGACATCGGGCACAGAACTGCAAAAAGAAGATTTCCTGCTCCAGATGCCAAGCTCGACACGCTATGAGCATGTGCGATACCGATAGGTGTTCACGGAAGTCAGACTATGCTAACAAGAACAACGAAAAAACTACGAGAGTATGCGCGTAACTTGGAAGAAGACCCGCCAAAGAAGGCTCTCTCACTTGCGTTTTCTTTCAGAGCATGGGCCATTAATGATGACACCTGCCGCTACATACGAGGCATTTTTGATGGTGGCAGTCAGAGGACTTTCATAACTGAAGATATTTCCAAGCACCTCCAGCCTAAAAGCGTGGGAACAACTCGAGTAGCCTTCAATGCTTTTGCAAGTGCACTGGACCAAGAGGCTAAGAGGTGTCGCATCCTAGAACTACGACATCGAAGCCAGTTTTCCAACGCGAAAATAGTCTTAACTGCAATAGAGATCCCAAGCATCTGCCAGGACATCGCAGAGAATGCAATGGAAGAAGCCATCGTTGCGTCTTTCAAGAAGCTGGGAAACAATGTCACCGATGAGCTTAAACGTCCGTCCATCATCACAAAGAGTGGCATCAGCGAACTTATCGGGACCGATAAGATGGAGAAAGTGTTGACCGGCAAAGTTTCACGGTGCGAAGGCAACGAATCATTGATTACACTAAACTCCAAGCTTAGATGGACCTTCCAGGAAGCACATCGCACTTGGTGTCCCGATCAACTACTTCACAATTAATGGTGTGCGTGCTAAAAGCCCAAGCTACCGATTCCGACGAGAATTTGTGCTCCTTTTGATAACTTGAAAACATAGGAATACGGACGCGGTAATCAAGCCATCTGAAATGAGCAACACCATGATGCATTTTGAGCAAACCATTAGCTTTATATACGGAAGATATGACGTGGCCCTCCTTTAAAAGAATAATTTCGAGCTTGCAAGCAATAAGCAAGTCGCCGTTACTCGACTGGACAAGCTTGTCAACCGTATTGACTCCAGGAAAGGACTGCCCGAAACGTATGACCGTACTATAAGAGAGTACTTGAGGGCAAGAAACGCCGAAGTAGTCAGTGTTGTACCTGCGGAGCTGACGAAGTTATATTGCATGCCGCACAAGGAAGTCACGCGTGAAAAAGCACGGACGACGAAAATGAGAGCGGTGTTTGACGCTTTGTCACATGCCAAAGGATGCAAGTCCCTTAATGACTGCCTTGAAAAAGGTGAAAACTTATACCAAGACCTCGTGCAAATTTTGCTATGCTTCAGAACGCACCCGATGGCAGTTATCGCGGATATAGAAAAGACATTCGTTCAGATTGCGATTCAGGAGGACGACATAGACGCTTTCCTCTTTCTCTGGTTTGCTGAAGGAGATTTATCCAAGGCCAAGCTGCAAGAGTGGACGATGACACGAGTGCCTTTTGAAGCTATATGTAGCCCATTTGTGCTCACAGCTACTATTATCTACCACGTGAAAATTGCACCGGCTGCCATGGCACAAACAGCGCAAACCCCTGCTGAGTTGTTTTACGCGGATGATTTCGTCACTGGTGCCGACACAGAAGAGGAAGCCGCTAAACTTTGTCGAAAAGCGTGCACAATAAGTAAATCGGCTAGCATGACATAAAGTACATTGACAACAAATTCACGAAATTTCATGCGACCGCTTGAAAATCAAGTATAATCTACTAGTAATTAGATGGTCGTTCTTCACGAAACGTCGGTCAAGGTCCTGGGTTTGGTTCGGAATTCTCCAAAGGATGAATTCAACTTTTCGGTTGAAAATCTACTCCGGTTTTCGACAGCACAGACAGACACAGAACGATTTGTCTTGCAGTCAGCATCAAGAATATTCGACCCGTTGGGATTTATAGGACCATACACTATTGCCATACAAATATTGTTTCAGAAGCTGTGAATACGAGGGATTGACTGGGATGAAGTATTACCCATTGACCTGCAAAAAGAATGGAATGATTTGGTCATCCAGCTGCCGCAACTGGAAGACGTCGTAGGAAGCTCAACGTGCTTCAAGTACATGTTTTCTGCGATGCCAGTTCAGCTGCATACGGAACAGCGATATACGTCGTGTCAAGTCCTGAGGAGGTGAAACTGTTAATTGCGAAGTCCCGTGTAGCACACATTAAAGAGACAGCGCTGCCGCAATTGGAGTTGCTGGCTGCCGTAATCGGCTCAAGAATGTTGGCATACGTGAAAAGCGCATTGAGGAATGTTCCAGTTGATTACGCGATGTGAACAGATTCAGCTATTGTGTTGTCAAGGATAAAAATTGACGTCAAAAAGTGAAAACAGATCGTGGCCAACAGAGTCAATGAAATTATGTGCACTACGGATTCATCAAAGTGGAGATTCTGTCCTGGAACGGACAACCCGGCTGACTGACTCACGCGTGGCGCGACGCTTGAAAGACTGCTGTGAAGCTCAAAATGGTGGCATGATCCCGAGTGGCTAACTAAACCAATGTGTGAATGGCCCCTACAGTTCAGTGAACTGGACATAGCGGAAGTCACCCAAGGTGAAGTTACAACAGTCCACGTCGCACTAATGACACGCTTCTGAGTTCTGATAATCGACTTCTATGGTACAGCAGGCTTCAGCATCTACTCAGAGTCACTGCGCGGGCTTTCAGATTTATTGACCGATGCAGAAAAATGACGGATCATACAGGACATCTTGTGGCAACAGAAATCCTGAACACTGAACACCATTGGATAAGATGTACACAAGAGCAAGACTTTCTTGAAGAACTCACCGGTTTGACCTACGGCCAACCAGTCGAGTCTAAATCTCAAATCGCTGAACTACGCCCTTACATAGACAAAGACGGAATTATTTGGGTTGGAGGCCGTTTATAACTCATGCATTCCACACAAGATGTCAAGAACCCAAGCATAATGCCGTCAAGCCACCACTTTTCGGCACTTTTGGCAAACAGAGCCTATCTTCAAGCCCTACATGTAGGAGTTAGAGATACACTTAGGCAGCTTCGGGAACGCTGCTGGATTTGTTCAGTTTGCTGTTTGGTAAAAAGAGTTCTGGATGGCTGAAATATATGCAAGCGTTTCAGTGTGGGCCCAGGAAGTGCTGAGACTGATACATTAACAAGTCATCGAGTGTCACCAACGAACCCGTTCGAAGTTGTAGGAGTCGACTTCGCGGGCCCTCTGTATACACGCACGGAGAAAGGGAACACGGAGTGCTACGTTGCGCTTTTTAGGTGCGCCGTATCCAGAGGCGTGCATCTCGAGCTTGTCTCGGAAATGACATCCGAGGCTTTCCTGCTGTGCCTACGACGACTTGCAGCTCGGAGAGAATTACCTAGGGTGATCTATTCTGAACACGCACGAAGCTTTAGACATCGGCAGATATAAAGCGACTACACCGAATGTTCTCTGAAGAGGACGTCGCTGGTCACCTCAGCACCAATGGCATTTCGTGGAAGTTTATTGCACCAATTGCTCCTTTGGTGGGGTGGATGGTGGGAGCACCTCGCACGATCAGTGAAGCTTCCGCTGCGAAAAACTATTGGCAAAGGTTGTCTGAACTACGAAGAATTATCGACAGTGCTGGCGGAGGTCGAAGCAGTCGTAAACTCTAGGACTTTGACTTTCATCGAGACAGATGCAGGAGAGCCTTGCACTTTAACACCAGTGAACTACTGCTTGGACGAAAGTTGACTTCCATACCGTATGCAACCGCTGACGAAGTCAACTCTAACTCCAAGTGAGCAGACGCCATACGCAGACACAACTACAGGAAGCTGCTGGTCGAAAGTTTTTGGAAGCGTTGGCAAAAAGAATACCTGTTGCAATTACGATCTGCACATTTCACCGACACGAAATTACCTACAGCATTAAAGCAAGGGGACATCGTTCTCATGCATGCGGACAACACGCCACGCCAGCTATGGAAGCTTGCAAGGGTCACGGAAGTGTACCGCAGTGCTGACGGTCTTATTCGTTCCTAAAAGATCAAGTTGCAAGGCGGTCACCTTGTGCTCAGGCCGATACAAAGACTGTACCCACTTGAACTATGTGTTTAACTTGGCGTGGCAGGGAATGTTGATTATTTTTCACGTTCTGGACTAGGACAAGCAAACGAAAAAAAAGAAGAACACGAGCGAAAGTAGAGACGTGGGTACGCTCAAGTGAGAGCAGAGCGCTTCAGAGCGCAGTTAAATAAACAAGTATTTTTGCCCTTATACCTTAAAGACGGAGTTGAGTCTGATTGCAGTGTCTGGAACGCCATCGTCTTAATAATCTTATGGTGGTTTTTGGACATTAAACCCCACATATCAAACAATCAATCGAAGTCAGCAGGAGATCATATGTCACCGACATTTGCTCACTCTTTTGAATAATAAGTACAGTTCTCACATTTCAGCATGAATTTCAACAATGAACCACGAACAAGAAAACCAGTGTACTGCTGTGAAGATAATGTACCAGCTATAAAAATCCCAATTTTCGAAAGAGCAACTGCTAGCAGTAAGAATCAATATTTTGAGGTTCGTTATGCACCATTTCTTGAACGCAATGGCACGCCGACATTCAGAAAAGAGATGTGCAGAGGCACTATTTACTTGGAGGGAGACCGACTTGTCTGTCGCTTATTTTTGTACGTCATACTTGACCTTGGCGTGCGTTTCGGAATTCACTTGAACAGCGACGTGATCTGGGTAGCCACTTCACATAAATAGGATTAGTTAAAGACTAAAATTGAGTAAAAGGCACTCTAGATAGCGAAATAATGCGCATAAGTTCCAATTGCAGAAATACGTAATCGACGAAATGCTAAAAACGTGCTGCTGCCCCAGCGTGCAGCTCGCGGCAGTTCACGCGTACGAAATGCAAATGTTAGAGTAGGCACGCCAAAATACCAATGCGACGTTTACGTGCGAAAGCACATTGTCTTCAAACAGGTGATAATAGGCTGCTGTTAATGACACGCGTGTACCTCCCGACACACTCAGCCAAGTTTCTCACAGCACACGCATGTGTGAGAAAAATACGCAGGTTTCGACAGCCAAACACAGCCTTGTCCGCGGATTTCGATGTGCGTAACACCTGCAGTTCAAGGGGAAGCACTAAAACACGCAAAAACAGACGTTAATCGTTCTTGCCGAACGGTGCACTATGAACCGAAGTCAGTGCTCACCGTTGTCTTGAATTCATGAAGCCCTACAAACTATTCGCTGATAAAATGCATGCACATGGCGGAAAAACAGTTCAAGGTTCCGAAGACAGTTGGCAAAAACCTACTTGGTAGATATATACCCCGAAAAAAGACTCGCGGTCATGCGGTGGCACTGTGGTGCAATGGGTGAGACATCTGCTTCACTTGTATGTGGTCCCGAGTTCTATTCCAGTACTGTGCTTTGCATGTTAATCTCGCAAATATAGGTGATTGTGATACTAATGGTTTTCTAATTACCTGTAGTCGTAATATTCGCCGCACTCTCAGTGAGAAACCACTCTGAAGAGCGTAAAATATTTCTTCTTTTTTCCGCCCCCGCATCAAGGCCAGGCCACCTACGGAAAGTCACGCCTAATCACAGGCCGTACCTTGCGAGGGAAAATTTGACCATAATCCTGTCTAATCTCCGTGCCGGCTATTCTGAAGGCCACTTCAAACAGGTCCGGTCTCTCTGCAACACGGCTATGAAGCCGCCTAGAAGCGGCGATAATTTGACTTGATTTCCTGCCTGCGGGCCTGTATTACCCTCTGGTTATGTGATGGCCGTCGCTGCCATCACATATCCGGAGGGTAATATCGTCAGCATATATGGTGTGAATCATGGACATCCCGGGAATCATGGACAGTTTTGAGGGCGAACTGAGGAGAGCTAAGTTGAATAACATAGGAGATATCACGGAGCCCTGTGGAGTTCCTGCACTTCCTATTCGTATCTCAGGTGATGTGAGTGCGCCCACTTTGACTACAGCTTGTCGGTTTGTTAGGAAGTCGCGAATATAGTTATTCGTTCGAGTTCCGAGATTTAAGGCGTTAACCTGTTGGAGTATTGTACTGTGTGTACCGTTATCGAATGCTTTCTTAAGATCTAAACCTAGTATAGCTTTGGTTGAGCACGTAGTGGTGTCTATGATGTGGTGCCTCAATGGAAGCATAGTGTCCTGGCATGAAAGGTGCCTTCGGAAACCTAACATAGTGAACGGAAGAACGTCATTGTCTTCAAGGTAATCTGTTAGTCGAGCTAAGAAGGGGTGCTTCATGAGTTTCCCTACGCAGGAAGTTAGAAAGATGAGTCTAAGGTTGTGAATGTTCAGTGGCTTGCCCGGTTTGGGGATAAGAATCATCTTCGCAACCTTCCTTTCAGGGGGTAAACGTCCTGTGGTCCAGCATGCGTTAATGTAGTCCGTAAGGTGACTAATATATTCATCGTCTAGGTTACGTAGTGTCTTGTTCGTAATAGAGTCAAAACAAGGAGCGGATTTGGTATTTCGGTGGTGTAGTACAGCGAGAATCTCTGCTTCCAAAAGTCCCTCTTCAAGAGTTGCATTTGTCTGACCAGTATAATCTGGGTGTAGTTCAGGAGATTCTTGGAAGATATGTGTGTGTGCAATCTCTCGCAAGAGTTCCTCCTCTGTACCAGTGTAATCATGAATGAGCTCATTGATATGTTGACGGTGGACTGCATTGTTGTTCTCAGGGTCTAATAGATGACGGAGAAGGTGCCATGTTTCTCCGAAACCTATTTGCTTGTTATGGAGTTGAAAATGTCATGCCACTGTTTCTGGCTTAATTCTTTAGAATATGTTTCGATCTCTCCGTAGAGGAGCGCTATACGTTTCCGAAAGTTTCTGTTTAATTGCGGGGTTTTCCACCTCTTTTGGAGTAATTGTCTCGCTTCCCACACTTGTAGTCTTTTCCTGACGTTGTTAAACAGTTAGTGTCATTATGTGCTCATAGAGAGTTCGTTCTTTACATGGACGTTAGGCGCGAAAGTTCAGAGGTTCGCAGCTATCTTCTACCCAAACGACATGCTTAAACTACAACGGCAAGTCTACTTCATTTCATGCTTTGACTTTCAATTCTTGTTTTACTTTCGTATAGATCAATCATTCTTTTTACTTCTTCTCACCTCCATTATACACATGAACGTCGAAGGGAAAGCAGGACTGTTGTGTTGTGCTAGCATCCTTAGCATTTCTTGCGAGTCCAGAGTCTCTGACGGCGAAGAGCCTCTCGCTCCTCCGAGCGGTGGGTAATTGATTGATCATTTATATGTGGGGTTTAACATCCCAAAAGCACCATATGATTATGAGAGATGCCGTAGTGAAGACCTTCGGAAATTTCAACTACCTGGGGTTCTTTAACGTCTTTTGAAATTTGAGCACACGGGCCTACAACATTTCCGCCTCCATCGGAAATTCAGCTGCCGCAGCCGGGATTTGATCCCACGACCTGCGGGTCAGCAGCCGAGTACCTTAGCCACTAGACCACCACGGCGGGGTGAGGGGCGGGTAAGGAAGCGAGGAAGAGATGGGGGGGGGGGGCACACCTGAGATGGTATAGATGTGAGCATCGGGGACATCGATTAATCCCCGGGCACTCGTTATAAACGATGACATGGTTCCTATCGAAGGCTTGACCTGCAAGCACTTCTGAGTTCCACCCTTCCTTCTTCCCCCTTAATCTGCGGGTGAAAATCAATTTCGCCTCATCAATTCAGTCATTCTCTTTCTCTTTATTTTTCTCATACCAGAACACTGCCAACCTGTTCGATACGAATTTTTCATCTACGTCCGATATTTCGTAGAGATACAATAAAATAAGGAAAGCTCTGTTAGACCCGGAAAGCACTGGTGTTTGCAGAGCAAGCTGTTAAACCGTTAAACGATCGATATCGATTCCGTTTATGACTTTCCGCCGTCGTGCCTACACAGAGCGTGGCTTTCGTTAAGAAGCGAATTCGAAGTCAGATGCACTTCTGGTGTACAATGGGCACCCCGCTAAAGTCTGTGCGCTGTTGTTCCTTTAATTGCATTAACGGTTAGGCAAGAAGTAAGTGGCAGAGGTGCAAAGCAATAGGCCCACGAAGCGGCCGCCAGGTACACCCTGTCGGTTCCTGCGTGATAGACACCTGCTACGCGCAAAGCACGTCCTGCAGGAGTAAAATAGTTGTTCCATTGCATTCCATATAAAAAAACATAGTCTCTCATGCGTTTGCACAAGGCAGCCCGTATAGGTGCGAGAGATTTCCTTTTTTTTGCTCGAATCCAATCGTACTGATGCTTCCGCACCCTACGTGTTTCACTACCCACAAAATCGGGCCACTTTTGAATACGTGATGAAATTATAAAACGACGTAATCATATGACATCAAATCACGTCACATCACATCACTGGGTTGTAATGACAACATCACAAATTGGGTAAGCAGGGACGTCTTATGATGGTGGCATGCCATGATGATAAATTTTCGCATCATTCTTGTTGACGATGACGGTCACCTTTTGTGATCGATTGGATTAACTGACGCTTTCGCTATAAAATAAAGCGAAGAAAAACAAACGCCAGGCCTGTGCGAAGGCGCTGCACAGTCACAGTTGAAGCATAAAGAGCAGCCTTGCAGAGGCTTTTCTAAACACTATTTGGGTAAATGCTACAGGTACACTTGCTGGGTATCTACTATACGCCACAAATATTTATAATTTCTGCATAGTAGGGCGGCATTCACTATGCTATCCTTCGTCATTCTACGGAGAAGCGTGCTTCCCGCTAAACACTTGTAATTAATTTTTTGCTGTATTCAGTGGCTGACGACGATGAAGAATTTCGCCTGAAGTGGGTGTATGTCACAGCTAAAAGGTGATGAAGAACGAGCTTTTGTAATGTAAAGGAGCATTGAACGACCCACCCGTTATGCGATTCACATTGTGTGACGCCTGGCCGTTCTTTTGCTGTTCTAAAACACTTTGTTACTCATAATAACCTAATTCCTTTCCCGACGTCAAGCCTGTCTAAGGCAAAATTGCGAACGAGTTTCTAGCACTGAAAAATTCGTTCTGTTGAAAATCGTTGAAACACTACAGCAAACAAAATATGAAAGCAGCGTGGCTCAGCGGTAGAATACTAGGATCACAGGCGATGAACGCTGGTTCGAATCTCTCCATGTCAACACATGTCTTCAGGGTTTTTCTAGTTTTAGTTTCATTTTCTAATTTGTGTATTAGTGGTTACTGACACCAGCGGTGGTGATGGTGGACAACTAAGTTGCTGCGCGTGACCCATGTTGTGATTCCACAAAAAGCTTGCCTTGTAAAAACTACTTCCGACGAAATAGTACTGTGAGAGCCATTTTATAAGTTAGATAAACTCAATAAACAAAACCAATATTAGGCCTACTTTATTCGCACTGAACAATTTTTAATTTCGTTTAAGTAGTTTCAATATCCTATACCGCGGCCGCGGCATAAAAATGCCTGCGTCCCTACCCAGTGGCGTTAGATGCACCGACTATCGATAGTACGGACCTTTGGTTTAAACTTGAACAAAGGCATCTTCACTAGGATGCGCACCATTGAAGGAAATCTTCTGTTGAGTTAAATAATGCTGATGAACGCAAATGTACGCAAATGTATATGATGAGAGTGGGAAACATTGTGGTGAAAGCAAAGCTCATCAGTCTAAACAAAACCGTCGATGTCAGTGCCTTCATCCATAGCGACCGTGCAGCGTGTCGCACACAACACGTGGGCACTCGCTCCCTCTTTTGTTGTCAAGGAACACGCCAGCTACTGCACATAGGCAGTTTATTTCATAATGTTCTTATGTTTAACTCTGAAGCCAACCCGACTCATCAATTCGCCTCGATGGTTTATATACACTATAAATGTGTGCCCTCAGAAGTGAAGCGCATTTATGGTGTTTTCTATACACCGATTACTCAGCAGCTTGGAACGAATAATTACTGCACAGTACTTATAATGCCAACGCGCTGATAAAAAATAGCATTCGCAGACTTGCTCTACAGTGCCCTCACTAAATATTTTCCCAGTGGATGCATACTGCTGTTTTTACCTTTAGAAAAGAGAGAGACCTGACTCACGACAGATGTTTGCTTGAAATACTAAATCCTCACGAAAAAACCCCGAATGTTTGCTTTATTGCTTGTATTTCGGCGATGGTGCCCAAACTCTCATGAGCCTGATGGCACAGCTTTGTCGGTCGTACGGTAATCCTGGTGCCCTCAACGTCATGTCATTCTTCTAGGAATTTAGCACCGTAGACCGGAAGTAGGCCTGAACACCAAACAAGCATAGACGCTTAAGATGTGTCGGCTGCAAGAGGAAGCGAACGTAATACATTCAGCCATTTTCTTGTCGCATGTCCCAGCGTCGTCATATGCATAACATCCGTTCATACAACACTGGGACTAATGTTTTGAAAAGTACTGTTTTCCCTGGCAAAATATTTAGTGCATAGCTTCGCCACGTTATATCATACTATAAAGAGATATTTAAAGAGCATTCCTCGTAGCATCTCCACTATGACTTCTAACATTCACTACGAAGCTTTGTGTGTGTGTGTGTGTGTGTGTGTGTGTATCTATGATGTGTGACTTGATGGAGCTTCTACTGCTGCACATTTACGCATTACGTGACCTGTTTGGCATTTTGATATTATTTAACTCCAGTTTCAGCTCGAACGAAACACATGAAAGAATTCGCCACACAAGCAAGTCGCAGGGAAAAGAGAATGGTGCATTCATGAAAAATGGCGCAATTTCAGACTTCAATCCAGAATACTGCAATTAGCCAGCAATAGATAACGCGTCATTATATTGCTACGTAGCTGACATATCAGCGGTCAGAAAACGGCAACGAGGAAGTGGTCTGTCGCTTGTGTGTGCTGTCCTCCATCCTAGTTGATGCTATAGGGCCCAGTTACAATATAGATTCTATATAGACACGTCTCGTGTCATTTTTACGTAACATCTTTGTGGTTGATTTGCTGGGCCTCGCCAGCGACACGCAACGCAAGCCAACCGCCAAAGACGCCAGCGTCCGGAGTCAGCTGCTGACTGACAACTAAGCCAACCTCGCGGGTCGGCCGACGTCCACCACGCGTCCCACAAGCAAGGCTCGCCTGGCCGCCGGCACGTCAGCGGCGGCGGCGGCGGTGGCGAGGGAGCACGACAAGAAGCTGCTCTACTTCGTCCACGGTGCCTTCGTGGTGATCGCGGTAACCACAGCGTTCGCCAGCACCGCCATTATGCGCTCCGCGCTGCAGAACGTCAACAAGCGCCGCCAGAATAGGGTGCAGTACACTCTGCAGGCGGCAGACCTGCAGCCTCTAGGACACCGCCCGGACGTGGCGGTCCAGCGCCCCAGACAAATGGCCTTACCGAACGGCTCAATCGCACCCTCACGGACGTGCTCGCGATCTATGTGTCCTCCGACCACCATGACTGGGACCTGGCGCTACTTCACGTGACCTTCGCGTACAATTCTTCACGCCATGACACCACTGGTTGTTCACCCTTTTATTTGTTCTATGGCCGTGATCCGACGTTAACACTCGACACCTTACTTCCGACCACTACAACGCCGTCAACCGAATATGCACGCGACGATTTTGCTCGTGCCAACCACGCACGTCAGATCGCGCGCTCTAAACTTTCGGCTTCGCAAGCCACCCAGAAAACCATCTACGACAGCCGGCATGTTGACGTTCGCTTCTCACCCAGTTCTCTCGTTCTCCTGTGGTGCCCAGTTTGTCGATTTGGCTTATCAGAGAAGTTGATTTTTCGCTTCATGGGTCATTTGGTATCATCCGCCAGGTAACCGACGCCACCTATGAGATCATTCCTGCATCTGAAACCACAAGCCTGCCTTGAACCACACCCAGTGATATTGTTGTTGTGCACGTCAGCAGGCTAAAACCTTACCACCTGCCTACTGAAGACCGTAAATAGAGTGCACCAAGACGGCGCTTGTACCGCCGGGAGGGGGGGGGGGGAGTAATGCTACGTAGCTGATATATCAGTGGTCAGAAGACGACAACGACGAAGTGGTCTGTCGGTTGTGTGTGCTGTCCTTCATCTTAGTCTATGTTATACGCATAAGTTACAAAATAAATTGTAAATAGACACGCCTCGTATCATTTGTACGTAACAATATACATAATTATCAAGGCTTCCGCTGCGAAGAAAGTTACTTTTCTAAGGGAAAACGCTCACAACATTTCCCTCCGAATTATGACAAATAAAGCTCACTTGAAATTTTTTTTTCACATTCAGTAAACGTTGAAACCAGCGGCTCTCCCGCTTGTGCCACACGTCACATCATTTTTATGCTATTCGTTCAGGACCCCCACCTTGTCATTGTTTTGGTCGTTTGCAGCAAGCCCAACCGAGCACTTTGGGCAATATAACTCGTGAAAAGTTGTCTCAGCTCGGCTGCCGACCCGATGGTCGCGGGTTCAATCCCGGCCACGGCGGTCGCATTTCGATGAAGGTGGAACGGCAGAGGCTTATGTACTGTGCGATGTGACTGCCCGTTAAGTAACACCAGGTGGTCAAGTTTACTGGAGCCCTCCACAACGGCTATCTCCCGTAATCATACGGTAATTTTGCGATGTGGAACCCCAGCCTATGAAGAATGAACGGAATAAAAGCGAGAATATTGGCCGCAATACTGTCACCCCCAAAACATCCTGTGAACTTCACGCTGTACGCAACTGGCGTTAGGTTGCGCAAAGCACGGTATCGTATCGTTCTGAAAGGGGCCCTTCACAGGCTGAGCGCTAACTGGCTTGTTCGTGTCAGCGTGTGCGTTTGTCCAGTCGTGACTAGAACGTGACAAGCAGAGCAAGCGAGGCAAGCGAAAACGGTATATGCTCGTCCTCACCTTCAGGTGTGAGGACAGGGAAGGACTGACACTCTATCTATTGTTCGTTGCTTCGTGTCTCCATGCTCAAAGCGAAGGCAGCAAGAGTCACGCCCCCGAAAAAGGTACGCACTCCTATTTATTGTTTTTTGTTTCTCTTTTATGGTGTGTTGATTTTGCATTGAAAGAAGCACTACTGTTGTAGTCGCGCACAGACTGCGTAAGCGTGGTCATTTATTTAGTCAGCACCGCCATCTCAGGCGAGCGTAATATTAATAACGAAACTAGGTGAAAAGACAATTAAAATTTGTCTTAAATTTAGGGGGGGAGGCATGGGGGATAATAATAAATCCTGTATGCGTTGACGTCATGCAAGCGTTCCTGCGGCTTTAGTTTACTTTTTTTCAGCCCAGTTTATTATCTATATGGCGTCTACCGTTCCCCACGAACTTGAAATAGCGAGAACAAAAACAGAGCTCTATTCGGTCATCTGTCGAGCTGCACGCAGGAATAGCACCAAGAATATGCTCTTCTTGTTATTCTTTTCCTACACTGTCATTTCAAAAATTTACTACATCGGAAGACGCTTACGTGATATTTAGCGTGCGTCTCAGCGCTAACGCTAAAATGGAACGCGTGCCATGCCAACTGGTAAGCTTTTAGTACACTGAAAGGCGTTTCCGCTAACGCAAATGCAAGTACTTATTGAGCCACCTTTTATAAAAACAACATATGCACTGTAGAAACCTCAAGTGCGCCACTAAGTCGAATTGACTTCAAGTCACCATTTCTGCGTCTCGGTGCCGCGTTGGTTTCAGTGTGCCTCTCACGGCCTGAAACTCGTCGTTTTCGTTCGACATATGTCATCATCGATTATTTCTAAGACCCTTATTACCAGGCTCGGCTTTTATTCTGGCCGAATTCGGCTTATTTTGCAAACAAGCGAATAAATTTGGCGTCGCCATCTCTGTGGGGCTACCGAAAACATGAGCGATCCTTGTAGTCAAGTTTTATGAAGCCTTCTTCAAACCAAATGCACTGTGTATCGCAAAAACGCAGCTCTTTTATTGGCAGTATGCAGCTGGCGAAGCCTCATTACTGAAATATAAATCAAGTTCGACCAGTATTTAGGAATGAAGGATTTCGACAACTCAGGCTGACGACTACAACAATTCGAAGCGGAGGCCTCTCGCCTCAAAAGGCGCCACCATCTTGCCCAACATACGGAATTTTTCGCGTGCGTTAGCGTTGAATGCTATAATTCAACGCTATATTCCACGAAATGCGGTCGTACGTGAGAGTGGAGGCTACGTTAACGTACCTCCACTCTCCACTCGTAGTTTGAAGCACGCGATGCTAAAGCTAATGGTATATCCTATATTTGTTGTTTCCTGCTATAACAAAACTCTATATTATATATTCTTCACATGTTATCAGACGCAACGCATCCTCTTCGCGTATACCGTTTTTCTCGGCTACGTAATCTTCATGGCGTGTTGTGCCAACGCAAAGCAATTGGTTGCTGCATATCTCCTAAGTACCAAACCAATAAAGACAAGCTAAACCGAGTGTGGAGCTCTGGCTGATTTATTCTTTGTTATAACTCTTTGCAATCGCCGTTATGAAGCACGCTTTCCAAGCAATCACTGATACAAAGACGTTTTGAAGGTAAGGGGGTGCCTCATTTTTAAACGCTAAGGTAAGCATGAAAGAACTGTCTTTCGTAATCTTCCGGATCCATATAAAAGGAACGTCTAAATGGTCCCCGTTACACGCTCGCTCCTTACGTTGCATTGGTGTTATGGTTAACAGCGAACACATATTTTAACTGGGCCAAAAGAGCTGTATGCAAGTTTAATATTGAAAAGAATTACTGAAATATTTTTACATTTAGAACAAGCGTTTGACGATTTAGAGTACTTGGTACATTACTGTGCGAGAGTGAAAAGTTATCCGAGTGAAAACTAAGAGGCAAAAACTTCAAAAGGAATTCAAATTTGCCTAATTGTTCGGGATTAACCAAACGGTACCTTGAATAACAGGAATATAAATTGAATGAGAAAGGCTCTGATCAGCCCTACTAACTAAAATATACATAAACACATATCTCGGAGATATTTAGATAAGTTAGTGAGTAAGTGATCACGTCACGCTCACCAAGGAGCAACACGTCATAACAAGTTTTATCTTTATTTTCAGCCACTAGTCAATGCAACAACGCTGCCTCCATCTTTCTGGTTTGATAAACAAGTACTTATACCCGCTAACAACTTTAAATTTAGCGGTATTGCCATCACAAAGGCGGATGCGCACAAGTCTGCACCAAGGGGCGCGTTTTCTCGATTGATGTCATGATCCGGACGGCCGTTGAGCCCACTAGCAGAGAACGTTGCCGAGAGCAACAGCGGGACAAGCGGGACTATTTCTTTAGTAGCTAAAATGATCGACTATCGCGCTTCCGTTGTCTGAGCAGGGCCTCCCCTGACGTATTGGGCTGTACCCAACAGTATTGACTTACAGTGCCACTATTTATTTTTCCTGTTCACATTTGTGACGCACTCTGATACAAAACAGCCCCACACAAAGGTGAAAACGATTGAAAGCAGCCTCATCACGATGCTTCAAAGTTCTCGTTAGGACTTTAGAAGCTCGGCACGTATGGTACACAAGAAACAGCAAAAATGAGCACATCGTTTCTGGCGACTTGCGTAGTCTTAGAAAGCCTGTGACCATGACAAACACAGCCATGCTTGAAAGCACTACAAATTCTACGCAGGTGGCACGTCAAGTACTTCAAGGAATGCGGAAGGAATCTCCTCGCTCTATTCTGCCACGCGTGCCCTTGCTTTGTTGTATTTCTTTTGAAACGACGGTAAAGAATATGGAAGTGCACGAAAGCCATGTCACAATATACTCGAACAAATAAAATGCGCAAGAAACTCAAAGGTCAAGCCAGAAAGGTAACATGATGGAGGGCTGTTCTACCGGACGTTCCTGTGCAGTCTTCTTGGTGCTAGACGCATTGAAACAAAGGATATGATTTAAGTCGGGGATTCATTGTTTCCCAGGAAATTGCTAAGGGTAGCAGACTCTCTGTGGAGGTAGTCCTTTCCTCTCGCGGAGTGTGAATGGCAGGAAGGACAGCACGCTCCACTCCCACTATATACAGCTTTTTCTTTAACCTGGATGCCTCCACGGCTCTTTCACCGTCCCCCACTTGGGTGAGCGCCAGTCGATGGTTTCTTCTAGATAAGTGTCCACCGTGTGGTGTCTGCCACCTACCACAGTCACGCCCACAACTAAGTCACGCAGCACAAAAAGAAAGGCGGAAATAAAAAGGCACCGTTATTTCTGCGCTCTGCGGTTGCTCGTCTTGTGGTTCCGAAATTGGGTGGCAAGAAAGCGGTCATGGACAAAGGAGGAATCTTCCATTTCACCATGCTTTCACTGGCAGGTGGTTGCATACCTTAGAGAGCAGAAAGAATTGTACGATGAATGTCGAAATATAGTATTTACAGAGACATCTATCAAACATGTATGAGACTTGTATGTTCCTATATGTAATAAGCTATAGTTACCGTGTAACCCAACTTTTTCATTCGCGTGTGAAATGAACAGATATGGACAGCTGGGTTGTCGAGAAACAAGTGAACCCCATCGTTTATTCTGCGTTGGTAGATATAATCGAAGGTGGAAAGGGTTAGAAAAGGTGCGCGCCAGGAGTACGCACGAGGCAATCATGCATGCAGATAGCACATGTGCTTTCATAAGATATGATACATCCTCCTTCCAAACAGTTGACGAAATTAATGCCGCTGGCTTGTCTGCTGGAACTGCAGGTCATAACCCAGACGCTCTGGCGGCCGTGTCTGTCGTCGACTGCGTCTCAGTGGTTGAGGTGACGGCTGCCGAGTTTCCGCGGGCGAGGCTGCGGTGGTCGATGACGCCTCACCTTGAAATGGGATGTGGTTGTTGGCACAATCTTCGTCGTGTGATGAACCAACACTATATGGTTCCTTCGTCGCCAGAAGGTGCCGACGGTTGCGCCTCAGCACGGTGTTGTTCTCTGTGCGTACATAAAAGGACCATGGGCCGGCTGATTCGATCACTTTGGCTTTCGTTGCCCATGGTGTCCTATTCAAATGAACCACGTCATTGTCGCAGAGGCCAGGTAGGGTGCGCCTATGATTACTTCTCTGCCGGTGTTTCTTGGCGAGCGTTGCTGACACTGAATTGAAGTCCGGCAATGGTGTGCGCAGCCGCCTTCCTTGCAAGAGATCGCCCGGAAACCGGCCATCTTCAACAGGACTCGCCCTGTTATTAAACAAGCCCAGCCAGAAACACTCTCCTGCAGCTTTTGTTTTCTTTGGGATGCGATTACAACTTGTACACCCTTTTCTGCAAGCCCGTTCGACGGCGGGTACTGCGGGCTTGATTTCACGCGCTCAAAGTCGTAACGCTTTGTGAAAATAATGAACTCTTGGCTGCTAAACTGTGAGCCATTATCAGTAGAAACCTCGGCTGGTATGGCGTACCTTGAAAATATTGCACTCAGTCTATCGATGACAGTACTGGCTGTTGTATCGGGCAGTAGCTCCACCTCAGGAAAATTGGAAATCAAGTCAAAGGCGCACAAATAATGTCTTCCCGAGTACTGAAAGAGATCGACACCTATACGGTACCATGGCTGAATAGGCGTTGGTTGCAGTATTAAAGGCTCCGATGGCTGCTTATAAGCGTATGTCTTGCAAGTTGGACATCTTTCGATCAAGGACTGAGTTTCCGAGTTTATATTCGGCCAGTAAACCATTTGTCTTGCTCTAGCTTTACACTTTACCTGGCCAAGATGGCCTGCGTGGATACGTTTCAACATGTCGCTACGCATGCTTGTCGGTATCACCACTTTAGTGCCTTTGAATAGTATGCCGTATACTACAGATAGCCCGGTGACCACCGGTTTCAATGGGCCATCTACAGGCTCTCCCTTGGCAAGCATTCTTAGCGCTCTGCCAAGATATGGATCGAGAGCTGTTTCCTGTGCAAGTTTTCTAGCTGTCGTTTCACTTACGAGTGCTGATACGACCATGACGGCATGGATCTCGACGTCATTCGTGCCTGCAGCTCCCTTGATTCCAGGAACAGGTGATCGGGACAGCATATCAGCAAGGGCCATCTGTTTACCAGGAATGTACGTCAGCGTGTAATCATATTTCATCAATCTCAAGAACAATCGTCCCACTCTGGGTGGCATATCGCTTATGCCTTTCTTTAATATGTCTATCAGCGGACTGTGATCACTCTCGAGGGTGATGGTGCGGCCATAAACAAATTGATTGAATTTTTCACAACCAAAATCTGCAGCCAAAGCCTCTTTTTCAATCTGTCAATATCTTTGCTCCGATTCTGTTAAAGCTCTCGACGCATAGGCTACCAGCTGCCAGCAGTCTCCATGACGTTGCAGAAGTGCCGCGCCGACCCCACTTTGAGAGTCATCTGCAGTTACCTTTGTCTCCCGATTTGGATCAAATATAGCAAGCACTGGGGCATTACTTACATCCCGGCATATAGCCTGCCATTCGCTTTCGTGGTTTGGTGTCCAATCAAAGGTGGCACCATGTTTCATGAGAGAACGTAAAGTAGACGTACGCTGTGAGAGAGCTCACAGCTGTTTCGTGGAAAAGACGTGGAAATTCCTTGACAATTTCTTCGGTGTCGTTCGTCGTCACGCTGTCAACAGCCCTCTGTAAGATTCCAAGCTTCTCGCTGGTGTCCAATACTAAGATAGTGCTGTGGTCCTTCTTTACTACAAAAAATTCTGCGCACGCCTTGCGACCACCAATCTCGATAAGCGCTTAAAACTTGCCGATGTGCTTGATCGTGTTGCCACCATATGATCTCAGAACTGCGCTACTGGGCATCAGGGTTATTGTCTTGAGCTTGCGAAACATTGAAAGTGGCAGAATATTGGCCTGCGATCCTGTGTCCACCTTAAAGGGGATGTACTTGCCGCCAATGCATGCGTTCACACACCAGTCCCGTTCTCTGCTTGCGCCACTGCTGGCGACATTCAGTACTTTGAAGTCGTCGCTCTGATGTTGCACTTCATAAACGCGCTCTTTCTCACTGCAACAAGACGCGAAGTGGTTGCGGCCATTACACAAGTAACATACTTTCCCCTATGCCGGGCAGCATCTGTAGGCATGCCTTCGATTGCAACGATTGCATTTTAGGTCGTTCCTGGACCCTCTAGGGGTGCTTTTACTGGCAGTGACAGCGTTCATATCGAGTTCTTCCTTTGTTTTCCGCCAAAATTCACTTTGACAAGCTGATGTTTCCGCCGCCTTGCAAAGGATGATTACTTTTTCCAAGGTGAAGTTTTTGTCCCTGAGCGTCTTTTCTCGAAGCCTTGGCGAGTTTGTTCCAAAAACAATTTGGTCTCGCATCATGTCATCCACCATGGTCCCGAAGTTGCAGTGCTGCGCTTGTTTTTTAAGCTCGCGTAGAAACTGCTCAAAGGGCTCCGCCTCACCTTGACTGCGGGAACGGAACATGTATTGCTCGTGTAATTCAGTTTGTTGCTCCAGGCAGTAATCTTCGAATTTGGCAATTACGGTGCTGAAATCCTCCTTGTTTTCTTCTCCGCTAAACAAAAAATTGTTGAAATATTCCACGGCTTCTTCCGCCGCAACGCTGAGGAACAGGGCCGTTTTCGCTGCTTCCGACCTTGGATTATCTTGGCATGCCGTCGCTTGCAGAAAAAATTTGAACTGCTGACAAAACCGCGTCCAGTTCCTTCCTCAATCAGCTGTCGAACGTAGCAGTTCAGGCGGACTCAGGTGATCCATGTGCTTGCTTATACGTTACCCACTTCTGACACCATATTTCATTCGCGTGTGGAATGAACAGACAGGACAGATGGGTTGTCGAGAAACAAATGAACCCCATCGTTTATTCTGCGTTGGTAGATATAGTCGAAGGTGGAAAGGGTTAGAAAAGGTTAGGGCCAGCAGTACGCACGAGGCAATCATGCGTGTAGATAGCACATGTGCTTTCATCAGATATGATACACCAGCTGACTATACAAATGCTTCCGAGTGACATATTTCTATCAAGTAGAGTATCAAGTAGTATACTGCCCTCTGAACCCAGAGTACACTACTGGTCTTTGGCGGATATGGTCGGCCAACCTTTGGCCGAGCCCCTGGTGTTGCGTTGCGTCCTAGATCTTGTGGTGCACCGACATGCGACGTAACCATTAAGCCACAAAGCTTTGTTTGTGATGTCACGATGACAACATGGTTTGTTACCAGTGAAGTCACGACAGCGTCATGCCAGACCACATTGATGTCATGTACCTTGCAAAAGCCTTTCGGGCACCATGGGTTCGTCTGAGTATCACGTGGCGGTGGACCTACTTTTATCGCTCTTTTGTTTCTGATCATTCGTGTTTGCGCCACCATGTCACGGCGTTCGCTCCTGTCTGGTCTAAACTGAGCAGACAAAATGACGCGCCTGTTGCACTCTACTCTCATGGGTACGTAGCACACTAATCGAAAATAGGTGGTGGTGTTTGCACCCGGCGTCTTGTCGGCTTGACACAAGAACACTACGTAACAAGTATTCAGTCAACAAAGACCAATAATTTCTGTCGGTAAATTTCACAAAGTTTCATGCGCAGACTGGCAAATTAGTTTCAATTTGCCTTCCATCTTTGTCTTCCTACCTTAGTTTAGGGCTTTCGAAAATATAACAGTACTCAGAGGGTTTGGCCGCAGGATGCCATCATGATTGATTGATTGATTTGTGGGGTTTAACGTCCCAAAACCATTATTTGATTATGAGAGACGCCGTAGTGGAGGGCTCCGGAAAATTTGACCACCTGGGGTTCTTTAACGTGCACCCAAATCTGAGTACACGGGCCTACAACATTTCCGCCTCCATCGGAAATGCAGCCGCCGCAGCCGGGAATCGAACTCGCGACCTGCGGGTCAGCAGCCGAGTACCTTAGCCACTAGACCACCGCGGCGGGGCGATGGCATCATGTATTCTCGTTGTTCTATAGAGCAACAAAATTGCATGTGACGAAACCACCGAGTAGGTTAGGAAGCAATTGCACAATGAAAAGATATTTCTAAAACCAAAAAAAGCTAAGCATAATTTTGGGTTATTTTACTCTGAAGAAATGCAATGAACATCGCACATATCAGCTGTCATTGCTTTTGCAAAATGCAGATCTATGCTTAGAGGTATAATTTATGAATCGACTAACACACCAGCACTAGCATGTTGCAGTGAAAGACGAACCTTGGTACCCGGTAATATGGTGACATCTGCAGCGGTGTCATTGTGTCCAGGACATACCTAGCCCGTATCACACTTTAAGGACAACTATATATTACATTTTATGTGGGAATCTCAAGCTGTCGTCATCATCATCATCATCCTGACTACATCCACTGCAGGTCAAAGGCCTCTCCCATGTTCCGCCAGTTAACCCGGTGCTGCGCCTGCTGTTGCCAATTTATACCCGCAAACTTCTTAATTTCAAGTGCCCACCTAACTTTCTGTCTACCCCTAACCCACTTGACTTCTCTGGGAATCCAGCTAGTTCCCCTAATGACCAGCGGTTATCCAGTCTACGCGCTACATGCCCGGTTCATGTCCATTTCCTCTTCTTCATTTCAACTACGATATCCTTAATCCCCGTTTGTTCCCTAATCCATTCTGCTCACTTTTTGTCTCTTAAGCTTACACCTACCATTTTTCTTTCCATTGCTCACTGTGTCGTCCTCAATTTAAGCTGAACCCTCTTTGTAAGTCTCCAGGTTTCTGCTCCGTAGCTAAGTACCGGCAAGATACAGCTGTTATGTACCTTTCTCGTGAGAGATAGTGCCAATCTACCTGTCATAATTTGAGAGTGCTTGCCAAATGTGCTCCACCCCATTCTTATTCCTCTAGTTACTCCAAACTTGTGGTTCGGCTCCACGGTTATTAATTGCCCTAAGTAGACATAGGCTTTTACAACCTGAAGTGCACTATAACCTATCTCGAAGCGCTGCTCTTTTCCGAGGTTGTTGTACATTACTTTAGTTTTCTTTAGATTATTTTAAGACCCACCTTTCTGCTCTCCTTGTCCAACTCCGTAATCATGAATCACAATTCGTCCCCTTAGTTACTCAGCAATGCAATGTCATCGGCAAAGCGCAGGTTACTAAGGTACTCTGTATTACCTCTTATCCCTAACTGTTCCCTTCCTAGGCTTCTGAAAACCTCCTGTAAGCACGCGGTAATTATCATTGGGGACATTGTGCCCCCTGCCTTACACCCTTCTTGATTGGTATTCTGTTGCTTTGTTATTAAGCACTATGGTAGCAGTTGATTCCCTGTATATTTCTTCCAGGACGTTTATGTATACTTCATCGACGCGCTCATTCCGCAGTGTCTGCATGACGGCGTATATTTCTACTGAATCAAACGCCTTCTCGTAATCTGTGAAGGCTATGTAAAGTGATTGGTTATATACTGAGCATTTCTCTATTATCTGATGGATGGTATGAAAGTGGTCGATTGTTGAGTAGCCTGTTCGAAATCCTGCTTGTTTCTGTGGTTGTGAATTCTAATGTTTTTTTTTTTACTCTGTTAGCAATTACTTTTGTAAATAGCTTGTCATATACGGAAAAATCACGACTGAATCTGATACTTGCGTTTTGCAAACTGACCTAGATCACATAGCGAACTGGTGTAAAAAATGGAAAATGAATTTAAACATTAAAAAGTGTTGTAGTGTTAGCTTTTCAAGGAAAATACCCAAATCATTTCATCTGTATAACATCTATGGCGTACTTATCAACACACACTGCGATTATAAGTATCTCGCTGTTGCCCCGCCGCGGTGGTCTAGTGGGTAAGGTACTTGGCTGCTGACCCGCAGGGCGCGGGTTCGAATCCCGGCATCGGCGGCTGCATTTCCGAGGGAGGCGGAAATGTTGTAGGCCCGTGTGCTCAGATTTGGGTGCACGTTAAAGAACCTCAGGTGGTCTAAATTGCCGGACCCCTCCATTACGGCGTCCCTCATAATCATATAGTAGTTTTGGGACGTTAAACGCCACATATCAATCAATCAATCAATCAATCTCGCTGTTCATTTGACTGAATGGTTTACATGGAGCAAACACATTGACACGGCCATAGCAAAAGCTAGTAGGATGTTATACTTTATTCGAAGGAATTTCAAACAGGCGATGCGCGAAATCAAGGTAACTTTATATTTTTTGCAGGTCAGGTCCATACTTGATTATGCATGCGTAGTATGGGACCCCCACCAATACTATCTTATAAACAAAATAGAAAAACTTCAGAATCAAGCGACAAGGTTTGTTTTAAATAAATATAGCCCCTACGCCAGCGTTTCACAAATAAAGGCCACTTTGGGATGGGATCTGCTACGTCTACGTAGACAGAAACTACGGCTTAAACTGTTGCACCAGATATATTACTCTAACGCAGGAATCAATCACCATAGCTACCTTGTTCAACCCCCTACACATCCACTCGCTGTGACAATAGCAAAAAGATATCTACCTTCAAATGCAGATCCAATACTTTTTTTCCACTCAATCTTTCCAAAAACAATAAGAGAGTGGAACAGCTTAAGTGACGACTTGGTTAACATAACAAATAATGATTTATTTTTTTCTATGCTGTGAAATTCTTCTTGCAATATGTATGTTCTGTGTGTACGGAAATGTATTTTGTGATGCAATATTATGTTCTGATAAATGTGGCGGTGGTACTTTTTTATGTGCATTATCTATTTTGCTACAAATTCCTTTGTACTGACTGTTTCCCTACCCCCCTACGTAATGCCTATATGGCGATGTAGGCACTCTGTAAATAAATAAATAATACTACAAAGAGCAAGCTGATCGGCTTGTAATTCTTCAAGTCCTGTCATCTCCTTTCTTTTGTAATAGGATGATGTAAGCGTTTTTTCAAGACTCAAGCAGTAGTGTTGTACAATGCCTAATTTTTAAATGCTAAGCATTTCTTAGCAAACTTCGGTGACTTTGAATCTATCTATCTATCTATCTATCTATCTATCTATCTATTTATCTATCTATCTAATCTATCTATCTATCTATCTATCTAGCCGCCTACGACATTTAGTTCTCGTGGCCGCTTGAAGAATGGTATCAATACCAAACTTAGTATGGCATAACATGACTGTATAACGAACGTACTTGACTAGTCATGGCATGAAAATTATAACATGTATTTCATGGTTTACATTTCACCATCCAGCAGCTCTTGTGGTGGTTTCGTTCACATGGCATGTTGCAAAACTGGTATAGTATGACATGATTGCATGGCTAACAAAAGCGACAAACGCTAACATGAAAATAATGACATGCCTGTAATTTAACAACATGACTACATGCTACGCTCATATGGCTGCGTTTCTGGTGGAGGCGGAAAAGTTGTAGGTGCTCAGATTTTTGTGCTTGTTAAAGAACCTCAGGTGGTCGAAATTTCCGGAGCCCTCCACTACGGTGTCCATCATATTCATATGGTGGTTTCGGGACGTTAAACCCCACATATCAATGAATCAATCAATTATGATACGCTCATGATGCGCTCGCGGCGGTTTCCATAGCTTCACTCATACCAAGTTTGGTATTACGTAACGCGAATAGATGACGAAAATATTATACTTTGGCAAATATGATAAACATGAGATGCGTGTCATGTAACATCATGATTACATGCTACGCTTCACGATGCACTCGTGGCCGTTTAGCAAGCTTCACATGAACAAACTCGGCATTACGTGACGCAAATGGACGACACAAGTAAAGGGCACATCCAAACATGATAATCCCGACGTGTGTGTCATGTAACAACATGACTACATGCCACACTCATGACGCCCTCATGGCCAGTTCGCTAGCTTCACATATGCCAAATTTGGTGTTACGTCGCGTCAATGGATGACGAAGTTAAGTGACTGGTGCAAACATGCTAATCATGAGCGGCGCGCCATGTGAGAACATGACTACGTGCCACAGTAAAAGCGCCAATACATTTCAACGTGACGTGGTGTGCGTGCTCGCCAGCGTTCATTTTGTCGCGTCATGCCGGCGTTGCCACGCTTGGCGCCGGACCTGCCCCATACTTGCAGGTGTGCGCCGCGCTGCGTTGCTTTGACGCACGCGTGTTTCTACGCGTCCGGCATTCATCCTTCACGAAAGAGGGAGACGCAATGTTGTTTGGGTAACGCATTGGCACAAATTTCGTGCCGGTTGCCGTCAGGCCACGCCAATGGACGCTGGTCGCGCCGGTCGTGGCTGGCGTCAGACTATAGAGTGTTCGCGTTTTGCTAACTTAGCGTCACTGTGCCTAGCGTGCGCCCGCGTGAACGCTACATCGGAGTATACTGGGCCCTTCATGATGCGCTCGCGGCCATTTTGCTAGCTTCACATCGACCAAATTAGTTGATACGCGAGGTCAATGTATGACGAGAAAATTCCCAAGCATTCCTCGAGGGTGAATATGGTTAAGTGCGAATGCACGGGGTGATGCTATGAGGGGTATTTATTAATTCGCACTATTATATTAATAATCACACTATGGTGCCTTTATGGTGTAATGGTTCTCGGGAATCGCAATTTGATCCCACGGGGGAGTTTACCTTAACTCACTGGCGAATGCCAACGGATTTTAACTTTACTCGCCCTCATAGCATCACCCCGTGCATTCGCACTTAACCATGTTCCCCCTCGGGGAATTGCTTGGGAGTTTTATTACTGATGATGATGATTAGAGTGTAATTAATGAATTTAAGTGTTGTTTGTCATGAAGCATTTGTACACAGATACATTATATACGAAGTATTATTTATTTACACTTCACGACGCGTCCGGACGAGCAATGTCCAGGGCTCGCACCCTCTCCCGCGCGGCACGTTCACTGGCTGGAACGGCTTCGGGAACGTCCACTCGCCGTTGATGATTGCCAGCGGCGTCTTGACGCCGGCTTTCATCGCCCTTCTCCGCCTGACGCTTGCGTTGTCGTTCCGCTTCTTGGGCCGCGTTCGCGGCTCGATGCTGACGCCTCATCTCGGCCTCGCGAGCGCGCAGTGCACCATCCACTGCACGCTTCGCCCGCTTGTCCTCAGCCTCGCGAGCGCGAAGTTCGGTATCCTCTGCACGCTTCGCCCGCTTGTCCTTGGCCTCGCGAGCGCGCAGTTCGGCATCCGCTGCACGCTTCGCCCACTTGCACTCGGCCTCGCGAGCAAGCAGTTCGGCATCCGCTGCACGCTTCGCCCGCTTACGTTCAGTCTCACGAGCCCTTCGCAGCGCCGCCTTGTCTTCCAACGTCGGCGAAACCACCACGGTACCGTCACCTCCAACGACGGGTGCAGTGCTGGCATTCGGTTGTACTGCATTCGTTGTTGATGGTAGCGTTGCCTCCGGGACATCCATCGCACAACCCGCTCTCGACGAGAGACTGAGAGAGAAGGCGGGCGCGCGAGAGAGAGGGGTGCGCGCGCAGCTGCAGCGAGCGAGGAGAGCGCAGGAGCGAGCGAAGGGGAAGGGGGTATAAGGCGCGTTACTGACACCGATATCAGCGTTGCGTCCGTGGCTTATTCGGTAGAGCGTCGCGCTGCGGCCCGCCAAATCCTCTTTTTTTTAAAGATAGAGAAAAGACTGCGGACGCCGCCGACGGCGGTGGATGGTTTGGGGTCGCTTATAAAGTGTATTCACACCTAATATATGATTGGTACAAACATGATAATCCTGACACGCGTGTCGTGTAAGAACATGAGAACATACCACGCTTATAGCGTGCTCACTGCCGTCTCGCTAGCTCCACATATACTAAATTTGGTAACACGTGACGCAAATAGATGACGAAGGTAAACGATACATCCAAACATAATAATCATGACAAGGAAGTCATGTATGGCATCATTTACCTCCACCTCGTAATGTTGTGCTGACTTTAATTGGATATATCAACCTTTATTATTCGTGCTTCGCATATCATCGATTCCCACTGTACGTGGGATCTGCCAATTTTTTTTCTGTAAAATATTTCCTGTACGCCCAGCATGCGTTCCTAATGACTGGTTTATCAAAGGCTTCAAGTGAGCTAACACGCCAGCTGTCTCGTTTATCCTTTTCCAATCACTCTTAACCCGAGATATCCCCCCCCCCCCAAAGAAAAGAAAGAAAAGTACGCTTCACATATCAGTGCGGTAGAGTTTAGTCTTTTTTTTTACTTCTCGGGGTTAGTAATTTTTTTGATGCAATAAAAAGCAGCCAGGCTGCGCGGAATGCGCACCACAGTCACAGAAAATGCTCACACAGCGGCTTTTCAGACCTATTTCTAAACACTATTTGGGTAACTGCTACAAACACATTTGCTGGGACACTAAACCATAAATATTCGTAATTTTTCGGTAGTAAGCCGACATTAGCTATGCTACCCTTTGTCATTCTTCGAAGAAAGTGGTATCTATTACATATTGGCGAGAAATATTGTGCAGAACTTTGTGCAGGCTGATGACGATAAATAAATATATATACCTGAGGTGAGTATGCGCCACTGTTAATAGGTGATCAAGGACAAGCGTTTCTTACGGGTTAGAGCATTGCATGATCCACTCGTTACGCAATTCACACTGTGTGGCACCTGTTTCTTTGATGGTCTAAAACACTACATTACTCATACTGGCATGATGCCTTTCCCGACATCCACCCGGATTAAGGCAAGCTGGCAACAGAGTTTCAAGAACCAGCGTGGCTCGGCGGTAGAATTGTGGTCTAGCTCGCAGGGAACCCGGGTTGGAATTCCGCTGCGTCCTTGGTATTTTTATTCGCTAAGTTTTTTTTCTTATTTCAAGGAATAGTGGTTACGGACACCTGCGGTGCTTGCGGCGGACAACTACGCCGCCGCACGTGACCCTTGTTGTTATCTCAGATCAGCTTTAGCTGTGAAAAGTGTAAATAAAAGTGCTGTGAGCTCCCGAGAACGCTTTCAGGGACCAAGTGCAGACCGATAAAAATGAAAGAGCTTGTGGTGAATTCGTTATTAGACCTGTCCCTGGAAACTCAGCGCGAGTTTCAGTTTCAGGAAACATGCACTCTCAGCGGTTGCCGGGCATCCTATATTCTGTTTGAAGAAGGAAGTGATGTTAATGTGGATGTAGAAATTTATTGTCTTTCGCCAGCTTTTACAAATACACAAATTCAATTGAAGTGCTAAGAACTCAAAATTTCCTTACTTGTCTTGTTTATTCCTTGCTTTGTGAATATTGATTCGGGCGAGGTGCTGGAAGATTTGTGTTCAGCGCTTGCCTGCACTTTCCCTAGCGACTTGCTGAACGATATCACTCGTTGGATCAAGATAAAATTATATAGGTCGCAAAAGCTAGAAGGAAAAGTGTCGAGAATATCCCGCCGTGGGCATCAATGCCCGCTGACGATTGGAGTGCGACTAGGTTAGGAGGGAAAATAACTAAATCCAAGAACTCAATGTATACTTTTTTCATTTAGTCGTAATTTTATATACGTTAAAAATACCTTTACATTTACTTTATGGTTTATGTGCCACTTGGCTCGGTATGGCCTCATTTTTCGGTCAAGTGTGATAAATTCGGGCGTATATGGGGGCGTATCCGGGCAATCTGCTATCTGGCGCTGGCCCACCGAGGCTGATTGATTGTTTGATATGTGGGCTTTAACGTCCCAAAACCACCATATGATTATGAGAGATGCCGTAGTGAAGGGCTCCGGAAATTTCTATCACCTGCGGTGCTTTAACGTGAACCCAAATCTGAGCACACGGGCCTACAACATTTCCGCCTCCATCGGAAATGCAGCCGCCACAGCCGGAATTTGATCCCGTGACCTACGGGTCAGCAGCCGAGTACCTTAGCCACTAGGCCACCGTGGAGGGGCACAACGGGTGAGGATAAGTGCTTGAATTTGTTAGGTATTCATTTTGCATGAGTGCATGAGTAAACTCAGTTCCTTGCAAGCCTGACCATACTGAGATAGGTGCAGTGTCGCTATGCCAATTTGTGATGACAGGGACCCATACATGCTGCTCACAAAGTATATGTTTTATGAAAGGTTGAATGCGTGTTGACTCGGCTACAGAGTTTGTTCATTCATTACTTTTTGCGTGCAGTTCCAGCGCTGTCAAGCAAATAATGCCTTCTCTTTATTGACGGTAATGCCTATAGCCTGCTTAAAACACCGTGGACCTTTGCTTTTAAACGTGTCCATGAAATAAACGTAATGGGCTTCCTGGTGCTTTGAAAAATAGTTAAATAGAAAATGTCACTAGAGCCAACTTGTAGAAAAGCGGCAATTTTTTTCATAGCGTAGAAATGACCCGCCTTGAATAATCTCGCTTTCTTGAAAAGAAGTCAGCTAGCCGAAACACACTTCCCCAGCGGCATTCGCAGTTCCACAGTTTGTCATTGCCTTCCGTGTCTATCTTCTCTCAACTTCTGTCTTGTTCGGCCCTACAGATGTGAAATAAAATATATTAGGTGTCACAAAAGACGTCATTTAGTCAAGTACAGCGCAACCTGCTCGTGAGTGGTAGCAATTATCGCATGGGCTTGGATATTCTCCCATATTTGTTTGCCCATTATGTGCATAGTTCTGTTGTCAAATAACGCTGCTTTGCAAATTGTCTCTTCACACTACGTGCATGTCTGTTTTAGTGCGGCAAGCGTGAGTAAAAAATGGCTTTAGTTTTACTTTTCTTCATCGAGTTTCGTATTATAGAGAAATCAGTCAGCTTTCATTTGTCCCTTTCACAACACGCGAACAACGTTTAAAAAGTTCTAAATTTAACAAAAGGTAGCATTGCTCGAGCGATTAACTAAACGCCGAATGCTCCTGTACCTCATTCCGCATTAGCAACCATTGGCATGTACATTGAGCACTATTTTTTTATTGTTCAACAACGCATAGAAGAAATCTCTCACCGGCACCACCTTGGAGGTCACAATGTTATATTTGTTACACTGTACAATGGCTACGAGGGACGAACGGGTGCCGCAATGAAGAGCTCCGCCCCTAAAAAGAACTTAATGGTGTGTGGGCTCCCAGTGTAGTATAATGACGAGAGTGAACATCAAACCCCTGCCCAAGTGAACATTAGGCCCAAGCTAATTAGGACACCGTCGTTGCTCAAGAGTATACCTAGAAAAGAAGAAGGAAAATTTTATTTAAACCAGCAAGGGAGGAAAAAAGCAATATTGAAAAAAAGTACGAGGTCCTTTTTCATTACGATCGCCGTGGGAAGTTGGTTTTAGGAGTACTGAATCATGCGAACCGACAGAGCGTGGCACTGCAATTGCAAGTCTTTTGAAGGAGGAGAAAAACACGTCGTAATTCGTTGACGGCGCGTCACATTTAGTACTGGGTGCAAACTTGGTACGCGTACTTGTACTATTAATTTTGCATAATAACCCCCCTAGTGCGATTCGCATCACCGAGGTGTTTATACGTGTTGTTGTAGTTAACGACAAGAAGTATCGATGGAGGGCCGGGCCTGTTTTTGCTGCACGCAACCGTTGGACGTTAACACACAATAACGCCTTCGGAAGAATACGGAAAGTTATTTAATGGTTTAAATTTAAATCCGGCCATTGAATTCACAGATTTTGGTGCAATAGTAATATACGAGGTCTTGAAGTAGCTCCAACGAAAATGAAGATCAATATTACTTGCGCGTTGAGGCGAGTGGTGTCCACGTTGTTCAAACCCTGGGTTTTTTTATATTTCGATTTTGCATCTGTGTATATACGCGCAACTAAGGAAATTTAGAGCTATTACCACGCGATATAAACGATTTCTCGCTACATCCTTGTTTTATTTTCCGACATATCTATACCAGGTAGGTTCCTTCATCAGGAGAAACTACTGCCGAGATTAAAGGGGAAGAATCTTGTTCGTTAGTTGTTAGGCTCTTGCCAGTGAGTAGTTTCTCCTTGGTTGCAAATAAATTATGATTGGCGGCGTCACAGGAGGCATAATTTCTCTAGGCATTCATTACACTGCCTTTTCTTTGTTGTGCATAAAACTCGACGGAATTTCGGGAGCAGGTTTTCTTCAATATGGTATATATTGTTTTCAGTGTGCTGAATTAAAACGTACATACCGCTATTCACAATGCGTCAGTTTGCAATGCATTGATCAGGAAAACCGAAATGTGTGTTACATTGGAAAGGATTTTCAACAGTTCTTCAACAATAAACTACTACATTAACTGTATCAATCGAAGAGCAATCCTGCGGCAAAAACAAAACAAACTCCTTGGAACGACCTTCAACGCCACCACTTTCTCAGAAAACGAATATGTCTCCCCTATGTTAAAATAATGACATAACCATCAATGGTATCCTAAAACAAAGGTCAGAAACGCCGCGTAGAAACAGAGACAGTCAAATCTCCTTCAGCAGAACCCTTGATGACTGCCCAACCAAAGTGTCCGAGGTGCCATCATAAAATAAGCCATTCCCATTGTCCGTAAAGTGCTATAAAAGTGCGTGATTTCACATCTCATTGTTCGGTCAATATCCTGTTCTTGATCCAAAACATATGTGTGCTCTGGCAGAAGTCAAATAAATATCACTATCGTTCTATAGTCAAGAGTTTCTAAGCACGCTAAGTTTAGTCTGTGACCTTCTTGTCCTTCCTCCTTCCTTCCTCCTTCTAAGTTTAGTCCGACTTCGTGCAGATGGAGACAAAATCGAAACAAGTTCAATTCAAGCTGGCTTAGAATGTCAACAAAGAAAACTTTCAGGTGTGTTCAGTGTCTGTCTAGCTTTCGCGATGAATTTCTACAGAACTACAGGATTGCAATATCGCTCTAAAAGCCTGTGTAAGTGGAAACACCCACCCGCCGTTTCACTGGAGCCCAGTGTCATGTTCAATTTGCAACGATGACACTCGTCCCCACTCGAGCCGCTCAGCCTCATGAATAGGTGATCCCTTTCACTTTCCTGTAGGGTTGAAGAACTTGGACTCTTATTTTTTATGTCTTCGTTTCTACGCTGCAGCGTTTGTGTTGGGCTTGAAAAATAAAATAACCTACCTGGACACTAGAGTAAAGTGAATTCGCTTGTTGCCACATTGCTTGTGATTTTATAGTGTTCTTCATTACCAATGGTACTCGCAGACAGAAAGCTAGCTGATTTTTACACCACTCCATTCCACAATACTAGAACTTTCATCCTTCCAAAAAGTTTGATTTTTCTGTATTGAGATCTCTTTGTTGTGCAGGCACTCTTTAGGCTGTTTAGTATTGAGATGACCATTTATTCATCTTTTTCTTGCTTTTCTTTTACACGCGAAGCATTTCTTAGCAAACTTCGGCGACCTTGGGCGCATCTATCTATCTATCTATCTATCTATCTATCTATCTATCTATCTATCTATCTATCTATCTATCTATCTATCTATCTATCTATCTTTTTACCAACCAGGTACGTGGGATCTGCCGAATTTTTCATCTCTCCATCTCCTTCCTTTCTAATATTTCACCTTTCCCCACGTCAAGTGTAGGGTAGTCGACCGTGGCAAGCTTTATTAACCTCCATGCATTCGCTCTCTATTTCTCTCTCTCTGCAACAACAACGACATTCTAATTACCCGTAATCAGTGTCGCAGAAAGAATCTGCCGGCTTTCTACGAGCTGAAATCAAAATGAATGTCCTCTAAGGGCCCATGATGGGCCTGAGCCTTTAACGAAAGACGGAAACGGATAAGGAAGGCTTACAAATAATATGGCCGTTAGGTGTTTTTACTAATGACTACAAGCAGCCATCGGTACCGTGCTTCAATTTTTTAGCATTGTCAACACAGATTTAGTTGTTTTATTCGATTCTAGACAAATATCTGGCAAATCTCTCGACCATCGATACATCGGCGAGCGGCCTCCGTCGAAAGGCGTGTAGTGGCCTTTGTGATGTATGTACATTTAGTTAGTAAACAGTACTTTTTGCGCGTCAATACTAAAACTGCTAAAGCAAGTTTGTGTGGCGAGATAAAGAAGCGTAAAACACGAATGCCGTATTTTGTAAATAAGGCTTAATAATTGGCTGGTTGACCAACTTGCGTGACCTAACGTCTGGAAGCGACTGAGGCTATGACAGACGCTGTAGTGGCAGTCTCCAAAAAATGTCAGACACCTGAGGCTCTTAATGTGCAGTTGCATTGAACAGTACACCGACTTCAGTTATAGCTCTTCTACGCTAGATCTCAACTATTGACCTCAATTATTGCATTCCACGCTGCACTGCCACCTGACACTCTCGCTAGATAAAGAGTCTTCAGTTGTGTATTGCAACCTAATATTGTGCGTTACATGTATACTCTGTATACTATGCTTAGGTGTAAGAAACATTGTAGTGTTGTATCAGAACTTGCGGATTCAAAAATTTGTGGAACCAGCAGTCATCAACTTTTTTAGAGGACACATCTCTCGCATGATTAAATGTCTTAGAACCACACCAAAATCAAAGATAAATGAGCGATGCTGTATTCATTCTAGCAAGTGCAAGTGTATATAGTTAGCATATCAGACAAAACTTTAACCGTAAACTTGGGCTACGATTACAAAAAGTGTACTACCCTTTATTTGACTTGTCTTGTTCATTTTCGAGGAAGTCCTGTGCTCATTGAACCAAACATTGGGAATCAAGCTGCATGATAGATATACAACTCCACTCATGCAAACACAACAATACGCCACCAAGCGCTGTGCATAGTACAAATACCCGCCTACAAATGAGAAATATCCTAACACCTTATACAGTTTTTGTTACCTCAACGCATCCTGCCTGCCAATAATATGACTCGCAATATTAGAGCGCCCGTGCACATTTGCGCTGACAGCCTCAATCTCATCAGTATGTACATTTTAAACAGTTGTACAAGCACAATAAACCACTACAAGGTTCTCAAAACTGGAATCATACATATTCAATATATGTGGCGTGGAATCTCTGCGAAAGCGTAAACGTGGTCAGGGGCTCTAAGGGAACACACTGCAGGAGTACTGCAATGCAGCATCACATTTGGAGTAGTGTCGGTCAACGGAAAATAGTTGCCTTGCCAATATCTCTCCTGTAGTCTCATTATTAAAGGCTCAACGTTCAATCCAGACAGGAAAGTAATGTTCACTGGGCCGTGTAACAGTTTATTTGAGGCCACAGTCGTGTTCGCATGACTTTCCGGTGAGTAGTCGCACTCTGGGAAGTTTGACGTTTACATCAATTGGAAAGTTGGTTCACACGTTGATTGATGCTTCATGGCTGCCATGTTAAAACGAATAAACTAAGTGTGCGGTAAGACCAGGCTCATTTCTGGTCATATGGTTTAATTGTATGCCGATCAATCTGAAATATAAAGAAGAATTTACCTCGTCATGGTGGCGTGCATTGTTGAAATTTTTATGCTGGACTTTTTAACGGTTGCCTATAAGAGAGTGATTAGAAAGCAATAAAAAAGCGAAAACTGAGAAAGATTGAATATACAGTAACTTACCGCCGAGTGCTGTAATGAACCAAGATCTCCTCGCCTAAGTTCAATGTTAGGAAAGGATGTTTACTCTTTAGTGTAAAACAAATAGAAGTTTGGGGAACAGTAGCTATACAAGGCAAGCTTAAATATGCGGTGCAAGGTGCTACAATCATTCAAGCTGAGAGTACGACCTATCGATCATCCTCTTTTATAAGTGACATTACATTTCTTTCCAGACACAATATTGGAATGAAAAACATCGCCAATAAAGGTGGTCCAAACTAATTGCCCCTGCTTCACTCAGCTGAAAGTGCATTCTTAATTTATCAAGTTATTTTGCACTACGCTGCTTTTAGGGTTTGTCACCCTGCATTGTAAACCAGATGCCACATTTTAATATTATTATGTCTTCAGTTTTGTCTTTTTGCTTAGTTGTGTTGTTTTTGTTGGTTATGAAAAGTCTCTACCTTATACCAGCTTGTACCAACTTTACCACGCTGTAAGATATGTCGCAAATGAAGAATTTTAAATAATAAAGTAATGAAGAAGCGCAACAAGAGCATGCCTGACTTGTCCGCGCGTGACAAAAACACCCCATCACGTAAGAAAGACGAATAAAGAAATACAAATTGGAAGTGATCAAAACTAATAAAAAACCGAAGTATGGCCATGGCCCAGCTTCGCCCTCAACAGTACGCTGCGGCAGCGTAATCACGCCTCGTGCACACCACCACTTCACTTCTTTAACGCTATCATGTTATTAGGAAACATACTTAAGATAGACTTCAACTTGAGAGCCTCCCAACGTATTACTCGTTGCAAACCGAGTAAAATAAGCAAGTCTGAGCATGATGAGTGGTGCGCGGTACAACACTTCTGTATTGGGAATTTAGGAGGGGAGTCGACGTAGGAAGGAATACTTTGAGAATGTTCTCCCTCCCGTTTCACATTTAGCGGTTCACCACTACACAGAAAATACAAGCCTAGAAGAACCCAAGACGCCATAGAAAGCAGACATGACTTTAAACAATTTATTTTAGATCTAATATCGCAGGCAACTTTTTCCAGCATCTAAAGTTCACGTTCCATCGGCGTAAATTTGAATTGTAGACTTCTATATCAAGCAATGTTAAATTTAGCAGACATACTTCAAAGATATATTGACGAGATTAACCCTGGCAGTTTTTTACAGCAGTCGCGTCATAAGACAGATGTCTCGTTTCAATCCTTGAATATACTTCTTTCGCATAAGTCTTGTTGCTTGATGCCATTAGCGTGAACTATTCATATAATGATAGAAGCATAACCGATAAACCAAACAAAAACTGCAGGTTCTCTCTTTCGTACAAAAAAGCAACAAGAAATGAAGGTGCGTGGCTGGTCTCAGGAGGGAAAGAGACAAAGCTCTCTTTCCTTCTGCACGAGTTGAGTGACACGATTACGGCAGCTTCATTGCGAAGCAGCCAACGAAAAAAAATGGATTCTCATGAGGATGCTTATCGGGAAAAACGCAAGAAACAACATAAAAGAAACATACGAGTAAGCTGTCACGGCGAGAGGAAAGACAGGTGGACAAAGTGGAGCTGCTTCACACCCTCGCGTTGCCTCCTAATTCTCTCACCACCATTCCCCCTGCATTCACCGAGGAACGAGGCATGCATGTCGAGGTAAAAAGAACCCTTTGAGAACCACCTTTTTTCGATGGGCTCATCAGGGAAGCCGCCGAGCGGCAAACTTATGCGCTGACGCGTGGTCTCTTTACTTCTCCCAGGGGGGAAAGGAAGGAAACAGAAATGCACAACAAGTTTCTGCTGACACCCCTTAAGTGCACTCTGTTGTCTGAAGAACGCCGATCTAAACAAAAGCAAAACAAAAGCAAATGTGCAATCAGTTCACAGTCGAAACGCTGATTACTGCGAAGGCAACGCATGTAAATATTTTTTAGGCATTTAAAATTTTCAGTAACGCTTGATTGCCGAAAGGGTTAGTTTAGATGTTAGAGAACGGTTAGCAGTTTTTTTTTCGCATTAGTCTAAAAATCGTGAAAAATTGCAGAGGCAATGGCTTAACAAGGTGCTTTAGCTTTCTCGTTAGTGACTGGCAGGCTTGGATTGCTAAAGTCGGATGGGAAGTAGAGCCGAAAGCATTTGTTTTTCCATATGATGTGTAATGCCGTTGTCTGGAAGACGCTTCTAGAAGAGCCTTTTCAATAACGATAACAACAGCTCATGCTCGCTTTGGAAATGTGGCAAGAGGGTGAAACTGCATCATGCACAAACTACCACACAAATGCCGAAAAAAACGGCAGTCGCAAACATAGGCCAGCCAAAAATGCGGACTTCTGTCAGACTCACTCACAAATTTATATTTTGCGCTTAGGACACACTCGGGCTAAGAGCCACCATATTTTTCCTAAACGGTACTTACTCGAACTCCTATTCACAGCGTTTTCGACAGAGCTCATTCGCACACCAACTTACCGAAGTACTAATCGCTCGGGCTCAGTCAAACTTTGGTACGAGTCCAGGGGAGTATGCGGGAGTTGGCTGATGGGGGAGTTTGCCGTCCTACTGTTGCAAGACAGCAATATAAAATGAGTATAGATCAAAAGTTCACAATTTCCAGTGCGCTGTACTCCTAAATTTTAATCAATCTGCACCCAGTGTTGAAAACACCTATGCAAAGTAGCAAATCAAATTGAAACGTGATTTAGTGCGCCAATATACGTTCTACGAAAAATGATGCAAATTATCTTTTAAAGAGCCACAACTTCTACAAAGACTGCTCGTAGAAGTAGTTGAAAGATTTCCTGTCACCCGAGCGTCCCTGAAATGCTCATTTTGACTATATGGTTTCTGAAATCGCAACAACATTACATTATATAAAAATAAATAAGTGGTGCATGTGTTCCCACCTATGAAGAACGAACGAACCCGCCCAATCTAAACGCTAGTGATCTCGTAACAGCTTTCACGCTGTAAAATAGAAAAGTTACTGCAGCAGGCAGCACTACAGAGGGGTAAAAACAAAATGTGGGGACTATGGTGGAATGTTCCAACTCACTGCCCCGTTTTCGTGGTTATTCCGAATGATCGGTGCTGAAATTGCGTCGACATCGGCATTGATATAATTAGCCATTGAAATTGGCAATTGAAACCACACTACTATGAGTAGCTACGCTATTCGCTAGATCACACTGTATGTAGCAAAATACTTATTTTTATACGTTAAAGCTCACCTACATATGTTTATTCTCAAACAGAACGAAAAAAATGACTGTTTTCTTCATTTTAAATGTTATCACAAGGCAGGAAGTATGATTTCATGATGCCTTATGTTTACGTGGCTCTTAGTGTGCTAATTTAAGGCCTAAAAACAGTTTTCACACACTGGTTGCATCCCACAAATTGCGTTAGGTTCATTTGAAGAATATTTTGCAATGAAGAAAACTCGTTGGACACAATCTTTTGGGAAGTTATCATTTTATCTGTTTTATGTGAAGAGATTGATTTTCACCACGTGATTGTTGAAGCATTCCGCGAAATATAACATTACGTTTTGCAATGAAATGAAGAACTACGATGGAAGCCGAAGCAAACAATAAACGAAGGCGGCTTTTTTTTCTTGCTTTGATGCACTTTGCAACTTTACCTCAGCAATGCACACTGATACGAGTATGCACTTTTGCATTGGTCGGCACACCATACAGCTTTACGAAGAATTCTGCTGAGGATAGCTTTACGCAGTAATTTTGAATGGTGTAGGTAAGCGCCAGCACGCAGTCTGCAAGGTGGCTTACTCTATCAATAAACAAAAATTTCTTCCTATTTAGGAAATGAGTGTTAAAAAATTTATTATATCCTCTTTATTGACTTCACAAAACTGATTTTTGTGCCAAGAACGCTCCTATTGTTTTTATTTGTTGCTTACGTGTCATGTTTTTTTTACCAAACTATTTTGGAACGAGTGGCAAAACATTTAGGCCACGTGCCCTTACACATTTTCAGTTTTTTTTTAGTTCTGTGGGGCGTCACGTGTCTTTATCCGCTTGTTCCTCTGTTAGTGTGTTACAAGGCGAATGCATGAGCTGGATTTTTTCCGATTTCTTTCATTATTCTACACACAAAACATAATTATCTTCAATGCGTGAGCACGAGGAAGTGACACAACGTAAGGCGTGACTAATATGCGTTGCACGATTGGAGTATATTCTCAACTTTACTGAATGCCAGCTGCTGTCAGTTCAAAGGTATCGCCGAAGCTGCAGCCACAGGCGCTTTTCCCGCATGATGAATTGCTGTTACGTGGATCTCGCTTATCCACGTAAGTCTGGCAGCATTAACACCCGAGCCTTTATCGCCATGGCGGCGGGTAATAGCTGAAGCTCACTAAAACCCGTATTCACAAACGCCCCTTCACTCAAAGGCTCTGCTCGACTCGAAAAAGTCGATGGAAGTGCCATCTCTTGGCGCATCAAGTCACTGTATATCGGCGATATTCTGCAGCGATTCTTGAGAAGCGCAGTGTCAACTTCAGTCGACCAGTGGCGCAGTGCTCACCTTCGTCAAGTGAAGGATGGAATTCGAGTCGAGGATCGTTTCTAAATACGGGGGTAAGTGAAGAAGCCTGTTTTATCACCCTGTTACGTTCACATACCTCAGGTAGCCGTACATATCGCGTTGTGAGCATTTCAATGCAGGCACTATTCAATTACGGCAAAGGCGAAAAATTGTCAGATCTCACGTAGAGTGGGAATCGATGATATGCGAAACACGAATGAGAAAATTGATATGTCACTTTATATTCAGCGTAACGTTACGAGGTAAAGGTAAATAATGCCATACATGACTTCCTTGTCATGATTATCATGTTCGAATGTGTCGTTTACTTTTGTCATCTATTCACGTCACGTGATACCAAATTTTGTATATGTAGAGCTATCGAAACGGCCACGTGCAAGCTATGAGCTTGGTATGTTGTCATGTTCTTACATGATGCGCGTGTCAGGATTATCATGCTCGCACCAGTCAGATTTTTCGTCATCTATTGCCGTTACGTTATACCAAATTTGGTATATGTGGAGCTAGCAAAACGGCCGTGAGCGTATCATGAAGGGCCCAATATACTACATTGTAGCGCTGACGCGCGCGAATGCTGGGCACAGCGACGCTACTTTAGGAAAACACGAGCACTTTATAGTCTGACGCCAGGCGCGACCAGCGTCCGTCGGCGCGGTAACCGGCGCGACATGCGATATGCTGCATTTCGCGCCGATGCGTTACTTAGACAACACTGAGTCTCCCTGTTTTCGTGACAGAGGGACGCTGGAGGCGCTGAAACGCACATGCGTCAAAGCAACGCAGCGCGCGCCTGCGAGTATATGGCAGGACTGGTGCCTGGCGTGACAAAGCCGGTTTGGCTTGACGAAATAAACACCGGTGAGCACGCGCACCACGTCACGGGAAATGTGTTTCCGCCTTGGCTGTGGCATGTAGTCATGTTCTCACATGACATGCATCTCATGGTTGTCATGTTTGCACCAGTCGCTTTTACCCTTGTCATCCTTTGGCGTCGCGTAATACCAAATTTGGTATACGTGAAGCTAGCAAAACGGCCTCGAGTGCATCATGAGCATCACTTGTAGTCATGTTGTTACGTGACACGAATCTCATGATTATGATATTTACACCAGTCACATACCTTCGTCATCCATACACGTACTGTGATACCAAATGTAGTATATGTGACACTAGAGAAACGGCCGCGAGCGCATCATGAGCGTGGCATGTTGCCATGCTGTTATATGGCACGCATGTCATTATTTTCATGTTAGGGTCTGTCGCTTGTATTTTCTATGCAATCATGCCATATCATAAATGTTTTGCAACATGTCATGTGAACGAAACCACCACAAGAGCTCCTAGACCATGAAACGTAAATCAGGACATTTATGACATACATATCATGATTTTCATGTTATGACTTGTCAAATATGTTTTTAGTACAGTCATGTTATGCCATACCAAGTGTAGTATCTATATATTATCGAAACGGCCAGGAGAGCTAAAAGTGGTAGGCGGCTAGATAGATAAATACGCTCAAAGTCGCCGAAGCTCGCTAAGAAATGCTTCGCATCTGAAAAAAATGCCCTCACCTCACCAAAGGAATCGTAAGGAAACGCAAATACATTGCGTAGCATGCATAAGGGCGTTTCGCACGTAAGAACCCCACATTTGAAGAATGATTTTTCTTTTTTTTCTTACACCGTGCAGCCGATTGTGCACGTGGCGTTTTTCTGCCGCGCGAAACCACGGTATGTGTTTCTAACTCTAGCTGCAAGCGCGCACAGTTTAAAAGGGTAGTGAACTAGCAAACAGCGTTCTCGACTCGGCGTTGGCGTTTCACAACGGTGTCTCGAGCACAAGTTTCCGTATGTGACTGAGAGGAGCCCAGCCAGCGAATGAGCGAGAGTGAGGCACGAGCAAACAGAAAAGTGGGCGCAGAGAAGAGTGAGAGAGAGAGAACGGCGAGAGAAGAAGCGGCGAAGCACCGCACCCACCTTCCTTTACACTCTCTCGCACCACATGCTCCGATTGCGAGGGGCAGTGTAAGCTAACGTGCCCACAGCTGTTGCTATGGGAGAGGGTTGCCGACGAATCCCGATTGGGATTGGATAAACTTTTATTTGGTTCTCCAAAACACAGATCACTGTGTTGCAGGCAGCTCCCACGTGGCGACTGAGATGCCGAGCTCCTCAGCCGCCTCACGGGCTTGGTGGACAGCCCAGAGTTGATCTGCTAAGGACGAGCTGCAGATTGCCGCCGCCCATCTGGCAGAGGTGATGTTCAATAAATGCGAGAATTTGGTACACTGCCGGAGCATATGTTCTAATGAAGCTATTTCCCACCATGTGGGCAAAGATTACTTGGGTATAGGTCAGGGTACATGATGTGTAACATTTTCAAAGTAGGATACATGCGCCCTTGCAAAAGCCCTAGTGTAAGCGCTTGGGGCCTATTTAGATTCTTGTGAGGTGGAGGGAAAGTCGTTCTAGACAAGTAGAAACGTTTAGTAAGATCGCTATATGTTGTAAGAATTTCCCGGTTATCCCCTTCACCGGTAGAACGCATCCCCGGGAAGGCGCTGTTGGAGAGGTCTCGCGCCGCCTTGTGTGGTGCTTCATTGAGATTGGGAGGGGGGTCGTTGATTTGTCCAAGGTGAGCTGGGAACCAACTCAGAAGATGATGCGTTATGTTCTTGCCTTGTAGTATTCTCAGCGTTTGTTCTGAGACCGTTCTCTTTGAGAAGGCACGTAGTGCTGCCATGGAATCACCGTAGACGACTTCAATGTTATCCATCTTCAGTGCTAAGGCGATGGCTTCCTGTTCCGCAATGATTGGGTATTTCGTCCTGACCGTCGCTGAGTTGACGACACGGCCAGCCCCATCAACCACCACTGCCACAATAGCTTTCCCATTGGCGTAGGAAGCCGCGTCAACAAATATGACCCCTCGTTCCTCGTTTGAGACTTGACAAAGTATAGTCCTGGCCCTCGCTACTGTTCTTCCGATGTTGTGTTCTGGATTCATGTTTCGTGGTATAGGAGATACCGTGATATTCTCCTTGATGTTGTCGGAGACATTATTGTGTTGCGTCTAATTGCCATTGGGTGTTGGCCCAGCTTCAGCAGGATTATTCTCCCCGACATTGCTGTAGATAACCTTGCAAACTGTGCTCTCTCTTGGGCTTCTGCTGTTGTGAATGCCAAGCTCGAGTATACGCTCGATGCTGGTATGTATGGCTAGGCCCAGGACATTCTTGATAACTTTCTTGAAGAGCACATTCAGTGTCTCGGACTCTGCCCTTAACCAACTGTGCATTGCTGCCTCGTACGTGAAGTGGCTTAGAACAAGCGCACGCATCAACCTGATTAGGTTGTCTTCCTCGATCCCATTTTTTTTCGTTGGCCACTCCGCCTATGAGGGGCACCACACTGTCTGTTTTCCAAGTTAACTTGGCTATAGATTTGCTGTTAGCGCCAGTAGACTCTATCCGTATGCCCCGGACTTCAATGGAGTCGACCCTCTGGATGCCATTTCTTTAATTGTGCGAAGGTGGATGTTTATCTTGTTTAATGGCTTCCATCCCCTGGGCTTCAGTCCCCGGTCGTGTAGTCCGATACAATAAATCTTCTGACTTACTCGAGGAGCACTTGAGCCCTCGAGGAGCACATGAGCCCTTGAGCCCTTGAGTATGAATGAGTGGTAGATGTGAAACGCTTTTTCTAAATCTAGGCACAGAATGGCCCTCTCGTCTCTGGTTTTGTTGTCGAAGACCTAGTGTTTGATAAGCCTGATTGCGTCTTGTGTGGATAGCCCTGCCCTGAATCCTACCATATTGTGTGTATATATGTCATTATCTTCCAAGTACTTGTTTATCCTGTGTAGCATGACATTTTCTGCAACCTTGCTGATACATAATGTCAAGGATATCGGCCTCATGTTGTCCAAGTTAGGCGACTTTCCTGGTTTAGGAATAAGGATCGTGTTGGCCAGCTTCCATAGCTCTGGCATCCTGCCTTCTTTCTATGCTGCATTGATCATATCCTTCAGGGTGTCAATTGAATCGTCATCAAGTTTACGAAGGGCCTTGTTTGATATACCGTCCGGGCCAGGGACCAACCTGCAGTTGAGATCATGCAAGGCTCTTCTGATCTCCTCGATGTTGTGGTCGCCTTCAAGACCTGGATTGGGTGTGCCCTGGTACTGTCTACTTGGTGGTGCCCATTCTCGTTTGATTTGGAGGTACATATGCATGAGCCGCTGCACAACCTGCTGTTCTGTAGTGCGTCCTATCTCTTTAAGCAAAATTCGAGCGACAACATGCTTATGATTTGTTTTGTTGGTGTTTTTGTTAAGGAGATGTTTTAACATATTTCATATCTTGCCATTGCGCATCTGACCATCGACGGAGTTGCAGATTTCGTCCCATTGCTGCCTGAATAGCGCCCGACAATGTTCCTCGACTGATCTGTTTACCTCAGCTATCTTCTTCCTCAGTCTTCGTTTCAGGCGCTGACCCTTCCAACGGTTTTGTAGAGCTTGCTTTGCCTCAAGAAGATTAACGAGCCGGCTATCCATTCTTTGAACTGTAAATCTGTGGTGATGGTGGAGGAAATAGCTTTGATGTCCTCTTTAATTTGTTCGACCCACTGCTCCAAGCCTGGTCTGTGGCCATCTTGTTCCCGTTTTATCCTTAACTTTCTGACTTATCCCAGCCTGTGAAGTGAAATTCTCTCTGCTTTTTACGCTCCACCGAGAAAGTAGTGGAAAGAATGCAGCGGTCACTCCCTAGGTTTACAGCAAGGTTCATCCACTGGGCCTTCTTGATGTTCCTTAGAAGTGTAAGGTCCGGTGTGGAATCCCTGCAGCAAGATGTACCAAGCCTTGTTGGTAGGCTGGGGTCCGTGATTAGGGTGAGATCAAAGTTCACTGGCGCTTCGCCAAAGTCGATTTCCTTTCCCAGTGTTGTACTTGTAACCTCATGTATGATGAGGGGCATTGAAATCACCTGCTATGACAAGTAGACATTTCCCGGCGATAGTAACAGCTTTCTTAAGAACCATCTTTATCCCTTGCTTTTGTTTCTTTGGACTGCTATATGTGTTATGAATAAAAATGCTCTGACGGTTCCTGGTAGCTGGCACGATCTCTACCATGTCGTGTTTCATTCGGCCTGCTTCTATTTTGAGGTTGTGGGTTACGTGCATTAGTTTGTCGTATACGAAGCTGCAGACTCCCGTCCCTTCAGTATCCCCTACTACAGGCCCGAATCCAAGCAGCGTTGTTTGTGGTGAAAAGGTTTCTTGCACTATTATAATATCAGCCTTTTCTTGGTTGCTCCTGATATACTGCTGTAGGGTTGCCTTCTTTTTAAGGTAACCTCTACAGTTCCGTTTCCAGATACGGAATTCTTCATGAGGCGTTGCCATCATGGTTATTACATGGGCCGACAGAGCCTGATGCTGCACCTGTTGACAGGTATGGTACCCCTAGTTTTGGTGGCCGAAGAGGTAAATTTGGTGCGTGAGGACGCCTTGCTGTGTTGTGCAAATATGCTTCGACCTTTGTAATGCGCCAAGTCATATGCTCTTCCAATGCCACCACGCTTGATTGTAGCCTGCCTATCTGCTCCCTAAGATTGGCTACTACCTTGCTGAGTGTGTCAAAGACCTTTTTCATATCTGACATGGTCGTTTGGTTGCCTTGCAGGTGTTCTGCCATGACTGCCCTCTTTTCCGTAGTTCTCGGGTTCCCCACATTTTCAGCCACAGGGACATCAACTGACTCACGCGTTGGCTGTGAAGACTACGTGCTGGTTAGCTCAGTGAGATTTTTCATTTCCTTTGTACACAGCCGTTTGGACAGGCCGGTTGAGCTCCCTGAATGTGTGCGCATGTGGTTTTTTGTCTAATTTATTTTATATCTGTCTATACCTATCCTCTTTCCGGCCCTTTTCCCCACCCCCGTACAGGGTAGCAAACCAGTTCGTCTAGGTTAACCTCCCTGTCTCTTCCTTTTATTTATTTCTCTCTCTTTATTTCCTTCAACTTGGCTGATAGCCTCTCATTTGATTTTGTAAACCTGGTATTTTCTTGCTTTAGCTGTGCAATTCTATCATGCTCTGGCAGCTTACCTGTCCTCACCTCTGCTGTGCTGCAGCACACTCGCTCAGCCCAGCAGCCTTTCGGTGTAACTGCAGGCGTCCTCCTAGGGTCAGAAGCCATGATCTCGAACTGAACGCCAGGCAGCTGTTCATTCAGGTGCCGTCCAGACTGATCCCGACCCTGATATTGACCTTGAGAACTCGAGTGCCCCCGTGATTGGGAGTTGGCCTTGGGTCTAGAACCTCTACTGGAACGCGACCTCCCCCTGGAGTGGGGCCGCCATTCTCCTTCTTGTGTAGTCTGGATGCTCTGGCTCCCGTTGGCTGGAATAAGCTGCTTGTCGTTGGTGTCTGGACTCGATGAGATTGATGCGTCCCGGGCTTCTGCGGCTGCTCGCGACAATTTCCAACGTCTGCGTCTGTCGAGGTATGGCACTAAAAACCTGTTCTTGCAGTCCTTGTCTGCTGTGGGATAGTGACCGTCGCACAACCTGCATCTTGGATTGCACTGGTGCAACTTATCTGGGTTCTTGATCTTGCAGCCTCTGCAGATGGTTTCAGCTGGGTTCGGACAGACGTCAGATCAATGTCCCAGCTTTCCTCATACATAACAAATGTCGATGTTTTTGCGGTAAAGGGAGCACTGCAAAAGTTAAGCTCCATATCTCACGAATCTCGGCACTTTGTGTTCTTCGAACGCTATGATGATTGTCCCAAAGTCCTCGATTCTCTTGGCCTGCAGCGCGAGCGGCTTGTTCGCGTTCACAATCTTTCGGGTCACAATGTTCTGAGTATCACTTACGGGGATCCCGCGAATCACTCCTTTACAAGTATCGTGGGGTGCCGTGGCGTACGCGCTAACCCCAAAAACTTTGCCTCCAATGTCAATTTGCTTGACCTTGAGGTATCTTTAGGGTCTGTATTGGTCCGGAGTGCTTGCCACCATAATGTTTTGCTGCAAGTTGGAACAGATGATGTCCTGCATGGCCTCCGCCTCTTTGACGCCGGTCGCCAGTACTCTCGATTCTGCCACGGCTCCAGCGACAATTCTCGAGATATCTAATCCTCCACGTGATCGTAGCTCAATTTTGCTGAAGTCCTTGGGTGGTGGTGACATGCCTCCAGCTCGCACGATTTTATGCTTACTGTCATGCTTATTACGACTGGCTCGAGCATCTTCCCCAATGCCAGCCTTGGTGGAGCCCTTGACAGCGGAAACGCTAACCGCGGCTAGCTTATTTCTTGAGCGCCTCGTTTCGGCTTCCTTCCAACCTATGTCTTCCTTGCAAACCTCTGGAGAGATGTCCTCTCCATCTACTTGGTATTCCATTCTCATTTGTAGGTGTTGGAACACGCAGAGCGTTGAGTCATGGTGGCACCGGGATGGCGCATCGGCGGCAATCGCCTCCTTGGTTAGGCCTAAATCCTCCAGTGACGTTGCCATGTAAAAATGTTCCAAAAAGGGTTTAAAAGTCCACTCACCAGCACAAAGGTGGTATGCGCTAATTTTTTGAGAACTTAGGCACACAATGTGACCAAAAACTCGGCGACGGATTTGTGGATACGACGGGAGCATTCTTGAAAGCAGGAGCCGATGTTCGCGCGTCCGCACTGGTCGGCACTTAGAGCGTCTCCCGACGGATCCCGATGAACGCCTGACATAGTCCGACCAGAGTGTACTAGAAGTGTTGAGTGGCGTGATCGCGCCTCGCCGCCTGATGCTTTCCGCGCTGCCTGCAGCTGCGGCGCTCCAATAGAATAGTACTCAAAGAGCCGCGCGCCACGCGCAGGAACTGCTATGTGCTCCGACCTCTACAGTGCGCTTTTTTGATGCGGATATCTTTGTACCTGCCAATAATTCATGTCCAGCACATGATGTCATAACCTTTGAAGTATGACACGCCAGTCTACTGAATTTGAGCTCCTTAAAAGTTTTTGTGAAAGATAGAAAATTGTTTAGAACGGGCGTATCTTATTCTGATTTTTTTTATCAACTCTTTCTTCGTTGAGCAGGCGTCTACAATTTTAAAAATATAACTGACTCAATTTATTGGAAGTTAGCTGCGCTCAGAAAGCGTTGGGATGAAAAAAATATACCGTGTCAGACGCACGCTGAACTAGAAGGCCGTACGTAGAGGGGCCAGAAAGGGAATCTGAACCCCCTACACCACGTGTAGTTCAATTTTTCAGGGTATACTAAAATATTTACACGTATTCACAGCGACCACCAATTGCCAAAGTGATTCGCTCTGCTGCCCCTTCCCTCCCTTGAAAAAAAAAATGCTGGGTGGCCCTGCGCCAAACTTTTACAGATGGCAAAGCTGAATATAGTGTACCTCTGCACTAACGCACACCATACATTTCACCTTTGCGTTAGTATGAGGTCTGAACACTAGTTCAAGTCTAACGTAGTTGGACAAAAACTGCACGGTGTAAAGTAGCGGCTGTTCTAAGGGGCGTTGTATGGATAGACTTGAATGCGGGTACTTGTGTAAATACATACATATATATATATATATATATATATATATATATATATATATATATATATATATATATATATATATATATATATATATATATATATATATATTGTAGAAAAAGAGGTTGACAAACGCGCGAAAAAGTACTAGTTTTACTAACGTTTCGGCAGGTGGGCCTGCCTTCGTCGGAGTGACACGCCTTCGACGGAGTGATTCACTCCGACGAAGGCAGGCCCACCTGCCGAAACGTTAGTAAAACTAGGGTTTTTTCGCACGTTCGTCGACCTCTTTTTCTACCGCATTTTCCACCGGATCCAATAAATTTCACCCCACCATATATATATATATATATATATATATATATATATATATATATATATATATATATATATATATATATATATATATATATATATATATATAAGGGAAAGAAGTGTATTTCTAAGGGCTCGTTTTTCCGTGTTTTGACAGAATAATTATGAGATCTAACAGACAGTAATGCCAAGTAAAGGAATGCACAGGAGAAGTTATTAGAACCAATGGAATGTAAATCAGAAAAAAGAAAAGTGGGTGAAAAAATAACCAGCCGTGCGCAGAAATCAAACCTATGACCTTCGACCAACGCGTTCGATGCTCTACCACTTGAGCTACAACGACAGCTATCCCCCCAGCCACTTTATGGGGTATCAATGTCAATTTTAAACGTGGGAGTGTCATTCAGCGCCACTAGTAGCCATGGAGGGGAGTGTGGCACACTCTTTATGAGCCTGTTTGGCGTGACGTAGCACGTGAACTTATTACGAGCAGGCAGCTGATTAATAGTCCCTCGTATACAACCTAATGACACCAAGTCTGCCAGTACAAGACACTCATTAATGAATAAGGGAAAGAAGTGTATACCAAAGGGCTCGTTTTTCCGTGTTTTGACGCAGTGTAATGAGATCTAACAGACAGTAATGCCAACGAATGTACAGGAGACGTTATTAGAACCAATGAAATGTAAAAAAGAAGAAAGAAAAGTGGGTGAAAATTGACCTTCCGTGAGCAGGAATCAAATCTACGACCTTCGAATAACGCGTTCGATGCTCCAACCACTGAGCTATCACAGCGGCCTTCCCTGCATCCACTTTTTTGGGTTTATATGTGAATTTAGATGTAGTAGTGTCAGTCAGCGCCATCTATAAGCCAAGCGACGAGTGTGAAACACTCTTTTATGCGCATGTCTGGTGTCACGTAGCACGTGAACTTAATACGAGCGGGCAGCTGATTAATAGTCCCTCGTATACAACCCAATGGCACCAAGTCTGCCAGTACGAGACCCTCGTTAATGAATAAGGGCAAGAAGTGTATACCTAAGGGCTCGTTTTTTCGTGTTTTGACACAATAATATTGAGATCTAGTAGACAATATTGCGAAGAAATGTACAGGAGAAGTTATTAGAACCCATGGAATATAAATATGAAGAAAGAAAAGTGGGTGAAAAAATAACCAGCCGTGAGGAGAAATCGAACCTACGACCTGCGAATAACGCGTTCGATGCTCTAACCACTATATATATATATATATATATATATATATATATATACATATATATATATATATATATATATATATATATATATATATATATATATATATATATATATATATATATATATATATATATATATATATATCGCTACATGCTAGTGCGTGGTTTTGAAAAAGACAACGCAGATAGACTGGCGCGGGCTAATCTGTGTTGCTCGCACTGCTCGCTTAACCGGCTGTAAATACATCGGTGACTACCCCTCCAAAGCGGACGCTCCCTCGTCGCTTACTACATGACCCCTCAAGACTCGGCTACATCCACTCCGATCACCCGCCCTTCTGCCGAGCCTGTCAACCCAGCGCCCGCAACAACTTTGGTGACGCTTCCTGCGCTCAAAGACCCCGGCGTGTTCTTGGGCAGCGAGGCTTTCGACGTCAACCAGTGGCTACGCCGCTACGAATGGGTCAGCGCCACTTACAGGTGGGATCCCACCTTTGTGCTCGCAAACGTCATTTTTTATCTCGTCGGAACCCCTCGTGTTTGATTTTACAACCACGAGCATTACATAACAAGCTGGGACAGCTTCAAGGAAAAGATCCTTGAGCTTTTTGGTAACATCTCTGGTCATCGTGAAGCTGCGAAAAATGAGTTGTCGACTCGCGCACAATCTTCCACGGAGCCCTACATCGGTCACATTCAGGCTGTCCTCTCACTATGCCGCCAAGCTGAAGAAAACATGTTCGAACCTGAAAAAGTTGCGCATATCCTAAAGAGTATCGCCAACGATGCGTTAAACTTGTTGGTATTCAACAACGCGTCATCTGTTGATGCGATCATTCAAGAATGCCACCGGTTCCAACAAGCTAAAAGAAGACGCATCTTTCATAAATTCCAGCGCCTTCCGAACACCGCTGCGACGTCCTCGTGTCTCGACACATGTCATCCACCAGACACCTGTGACAACTTGACGCGAATCGTCCGGCGGGAACATGAAGCGGCTGCTCCAGCTAAGGTGGAGCCAACGCCCTCTGACCCCTCTCCTCCATTTACGTCGCCTCTCATTCAAGCAGTCATCCAGCAGGAAATTGCCAGCTTGGGAATTCACTCTATCTCACCGCCTCTCCGCACCGACTACCAGCCCCGATACACGCCTGCAAGTTCCTTCCCGACCAGCTCTCGCTCAACGTTCCGTAATCCGTCCGCATGGTGAACACCCGATGACAAGCCAATCTGCTTCTTGTGAAAATATTCAACCACACACTTGTTCCGCAATTAGGAATGTGTCATGATTGCTTGTTATTTTACTCTTCTGTCCTGTCATACCACGTAAGCGAACACGGTTGCTTGCACGATATGCTGCCATACACGGAGATTTTGCTTTGTGGTGGCATACTCGACGGCCACGCTAAACTTCTAGGTTGAAAACATAGTCAACCGTGTTTTTTTATTTTTTCATATTCTCTGATCGCGTCACGAACGGCGATAATGACGTCGATCAACGCACAAACGGGCGCTGAAGAGCTGCGCTTTAACATACTCGCGTATGTTGTCAGGCTGATAAACGAATTACCTAACACCATACTAGTTATGTCAAGGAGCTATCAAGGATCTTGAAACAGCCGTGACACTAATGTGCTATGGTATAAAGCAGTGCCGCTGAGAAAATTTGGGATGACACACGAACGGTCAAGTGCTAAAATTGCTGACCTGAGTACTAGATCAATCACTGGCCGGCCGAGGTCTGCTATTACGCGGGACACCAAGCTGCCATCTCAAGGATAAACAGTGCGCTTTGTAAAATTCCGATAAGAGAACAAAAATCACGTGATGGGCGATTGTCGCAAGTAAATAACAAACTGTGCAGAGCACACGTCGCACTAAGAGATTGTACAAAAGCAGTTATTCGCGAAAATAAGAATAAACAATCGCCTGACAGCATGGACATTTTCGCAAGAGGGATGCCCAATTATTGACACCATGCACAAACAAGATTTCTTAGCTCCTTGTGCTGAGTAGCGACAAAGAAAGAGCTGGGTAAAGGAGCTCACGTTCGCTTTGTCAAAGCTTTTTTATATAGTGACCTGTGCCTTTGTACAGATAATAAGTGTCAGCAGTGCAATTGCCACATGAACAAGAACTGTTTACTGAGAATTATTATTTGCCTATACAAAAAGTAGCACGCTTTAATTAGTTTAACAGGCATGGCGCCAAAAACATTCAACGTCATTTCGTCGTCTCTCTAACGTAATTAGTTTGCCGAAATTCAGCATGCACATCGATTTAAGTCATTACGTTACACTCAATGGAACAAAAACGTGCAATAAATTGTTTAAAAATAGGACGCGATAGAGAAATAGTAATTTATTTGTCCAAGTCAGGAGAATCCACAAGGACCCATGCTCCAGCATTCAATACAGCCGCCTCATGTCCAAACGATGGCGTAAGATTTTTATACGATTGGACATTCTTGTAAGGAACAACAAACAATTCAAGCTAGCTTTGAAAAACCAAACGCAAGTCTCAACATCTTATTGTCGTAATGAGCAAAAAAAGTGCGTGAAGTTCAAGCGTGAGTTTGCCATTCGGAATAACTGCGGCCACTAAACTAATTATGTATTTAAATTAAAAATTAAGCAAACAGTCTCAAGAAAAGACAAATGAATCAAAATGTCACACTTTCGCCCCAAACGCGAGGCGCCGATATTGATAGCAATCAATGAAAATAGCGAAGCAATATGAGTGTCGTTCTTTGTATTGGCCACTTAAATAAGCCTCTTACATCTTACCTCATCTTATGAGCCTCACTTACCTCTTATCACTTGTTTTTTATCAATTAACGAGCTATGCTACCTTACTAACTAGCCATCGCGTAGGGTGTGATATCACATTTCACAGTTAACGCCTTTGTGCACACGGGCTTTCTGGGAGATTGTAAGCATGGCAGTGCTGCCTGCAAAGGGTGCTCTGTTCGGAAGTCACTGATGTTGCAGCAAAGCCATCTACTTGACAAGAAGGTATTTTGTATAAGAAATACAGGAAAGAAAAAAAAAAACTCTCAACCGTGTTTTGTGAAGTTTAGTAAGTTTGTCTTGTTGTTATTTGCTATTTATATAATTAGTAACTATGAACGAGCTTCTCAACTACTTGACAGAAAGATCTCCAGAGGGAGATGGTCAAAAGCCTATGACATCTTCAGTTTAGCGCAAAAACAACGAACACATGACACATTAGTATGAAGTCTTTCTCCTGTCAGTCATCATGTGTGCTTTTTTGAGGGTTAGAATGAAGGTGTCTCCCTAATGCACGTAATGCCAAATTTTTAACAGCTTCAGACATGAAGCCGCGGGAAAAATTAGATGTACTGCACTGAAAAATTCTCGTAATTTTGTAACAGTGAGGCTGTTTGAAAACTGTTTCTTGTGAGTAGATCACAGAAATATATCATCATCATAAACAAGTATTTTCAACACAGATTAGATGTACGTACCACATAATTGAGCACTAAACAATTAAAAAGATGAAGTGATCAATTCACGCAATAAATGACTGCAAAGCGATGGCGCCGAGCTGATCACCTCGAGTATGTAGAAAATGTCAAGGAACGTACAAGGCAAAGGCGGCTACAAGAAGATTCTGAAGGGATGGAAGGCCTACAACGCTATGTGAGGTGCGAGTGTTTGGGCGAGATTCTGTCTCTAGAAATTGGAAATCCGTGTCGTGTACGTGTCGCGCTGCATGCCCGGCCCATGTCCATTTCTTCTTCTTGATATCTACTATGATATTCTCAACCCCGGTTTCTCCACTGATTCACTCAGTTCTCTTTTTGTCGCTTAAGGTTACCCCTATTATTCATCTTGCCATCGCTCGCTGCGTAATCCTCAATATAGGCTGAACTGTTCTTGTACGTATATTAATATTTCTTAAGTAATATTTATTCTTTGATTCATGATATTTTAACATTATGAAAATCCAAAGCTGCGAATGCGAGAAGTTTGATGTGGTTCATGGTAGACGGCAAATAACACAAGAAACGAACGCATGCAAAAGTTTGCATCTTTGGGGATGTTTGTTGACAGCAACAGATCTTCATTATTTTGTTGACTTCATGACAAGCTGCTTAACCTGTATGACAGTGTGTGCGCTCTTTATTACTCTGGACGTAAAAATGCAGTTCAGCGGGAAAAAATAAATTTGGGTTACTGGCACTAATATAGTAACATTCCATTAAAGCGAAGCCATATGGTGGTTTAAATATTCCAAATTTCGATGCATTAAATGAGCATGCCAAGAAATAGATAAATATTAAGGTTTTCGGCGGTTGAAACATACAGCCAGGTTTAGGCATTTGCCAAACTTTCACTCTGCCTCTGGGTCCCAAACCCTGAGGTAGACCGCAACCCAGAGGTAGCATTCTGCGACCGAAACCACTGTGATCTAAAGCCAGAAGTAGCGTTCTCACAGTACAAAAAAAAACTGAAAACAACTCCGAGGTGATGGCTTATTTGACAAGCACCGGCGTAGCTCAGTGCCAGAATACTGAGCTAGCAACCAGCAGATGATGGCTTATCTATAGTTCGTGCAGGATGGCAGCTGAAAACGTCATGGCAACTCAATTGTTTTTCGCGTTCTAAGTGTTCACAGCCCACCAGCCGAGAGCCAAAAAGGAGGTGAATACCATCAGAGTAGCCAGATTCCTGGGGTCGAGAAATGACGGCACGAGAGGTATGCTGCCGATCTGCCAATCGTATGACAAAGTGATTGATTTTGATTTGATTGATTTTTGGGGTTTAACGTCCCAAAACCACTATATGATTATGAGAGACGCCGTAGTGGAGGGCTCCGGAAATTTTGACCACCTGGGGTTCTTTAACGTGCGCCCAAATCTGAGCACACGGGCCTCCAACATTTCCGCCTCCATCGGAAATGCAGCCGCCGCAGCCGGGAATCGAACCCGCGACCTGCGGGTCAGCAGCCGAGTACCTTAGCCACTAGACCACCGCGGCGGGGCCGTATGACAAAGTGAGTGGACACAACACGAACCAGGCGTTTAAGGCACATAAGTACCTGTAGGTGAGCAGCCTGTCATGAAAAAAAAAAATATGGAAAACATCCAGGGTAGGAGGTTGTTGACACGCATTTGGGAGATTTTCGTTAAGATTTACGGTGCCACAATTTTTTTTCTTTGCGCAGAGCTGTGAACGGGCTCTATTTGTGCCTCGAAAAGAATTTAGCAACGCGTTGAATAAAATTAAAAGCCAATAAAATGGCGTTTCCATTCTTGAGACGGCATTATTTTGCATAAGTGATGAAAAATCATAATCTGTAATTAACCAAACACGTCCCAGAAGCGATAGGAGCTCCTGCATAGTTAACATGCATCACTGAAGAGGAAGGGTTATTAGAGTTTATTCTGTAGTTGCTTACAACAACGTAACCTTAATTTCATTCAGCTTGTTTTTCTGTGGGATTTTTTTAAGTTTAACGTTTTAGAAAACTTACTTTTTGTCTACGGGTTGTGGACAATGAACAGAAAAGATACGCCTGAAAGCTGTCATTTATAGGATTGGAAAAATTCGTTCTCTTGTTGTTTGTTTTCTATATTCCCATACTAAACCCTCCTCCTAGCAATATAATGCTTTCATTTTGAATATCGCCCTAACGTTTACGTCTTTTCTCCAGTTGCTCATCTCTTCCGAAAACCAAGATCCCTATGCAGGATTTTCAACCTGAACACAACACGAATTATTTGCATGTTTCAATTTTAATGTTGATATCAATGTACTCTTGTTCCTTTCTAGGGTCTTGACGAAACAACTTCTCATATTTGGAGATCCTTCAAAAAACGTAAGCGTTTCTTGTGTGTTCGCCACATAAAGCAATTGATATGCGAACTGTAGCTTGCCTATGGTATGGAACTACCATCATGTTCCAGTACCAAAGCGCGGATGAGTATCTCAAATACTTTGCTGTTGGAAATACAGCTGTGGAGCCGTTAGTACAGTTTTTATATAGAAATGTATATAGCCGTCATATTCAAACCGCGCAATGTGTGATATTGAAGAGCTATTCTCACTTTTTTTCATCCATGTGGTCACCTGCTGGTGCGACTCCACGATAAGGATGCTGGGTTCTCCATGTTGTCAAATTCTGAAAAGCTTTCTTGTAGAATCCATAGCCTGAAGCATATGAGCAATATCGTCTATAGAGAGAAATGAAGAACAAGAAAATAACATGATATAATACACTCTATCTTTTTCGGATTTGGTTTGTTTGTTTAGAGTGATTGCATCAAAACTCCTATTGAGCCAAGAGGGGCAGCAAGATATGTACTAAACAAATACGTGCTTCTCAAAACGACACGACTGCAGGTGAAGAATTTTTGTCACGTTCGGGATGTGGTGAAGGGTCTTGGTGCTTTGGTGAAGCCTCGGTGATCAGATAAATGGCCTTCGTGGGTCGGATGCAGTGCGGTGCGGGTGCATGATTTATGGGATAAAATTACGCGTATACTAAGAACTACCACTCTTTCAAATGGGTGGCTTCTCTGAAAGAAAAAAACAACGAATAACTATTTTGTTGTTTCCCGCCACTTCAATGACACATCTTATAGCGACAGCTGTGCAAAGAATTCTTGTGTAACACGCGTAAAAATAGAACTGCGATAAGGTATGCATGCCGTTTTAAGGCCTTACACGCGCCAACAGATGCACAAGTTAGCTGTAGGCGTCTAACTAGTGGTTTGGGTGTGAACACGAATTACGAAAAAAAACTGTTTATCATACGAGGACGTCACCCACGACGTAATCATGGCACATATTGTTAAAACTTGTGATGTATCGATTACATGGCGTCATTGCTTGCTCTGGCGTGGGTGAATCTCGGGGGCAGTGCAAAATTACTTTAGGTGCCGAAGTTTTTGTCGCGCGGCTGTTGAGAGTGAGAAAAAAGAAAGATGATGTTCGTCTTCGGGTGGTGTTATACTGGGAAGTGTGATATAAGCGAAAACTAAAAAAAAGGTGATCAGAGGTCATCGCAGAAAACAACAAAACCATTCGTATGCACTATATGATGAGTCGCGATTCCTGATTTCTGAACATAAAGCATTAGCAAGAGCACCTGAGCACACACAGAATAAAGATGGCGGGTGGGTCGGAACCGGAGCTAGTGCTTTTATGAGTATTAGAATATCATCATGCCACTCTACAACTTTAAATGTAAATATGCAGAACGCCTATGCACGGCACAAGCGATAAAACGAAAGCCTGAGTATAAACAACTATTGTGGACGCACTTAAACTCATCAAGAAAAGGAGAACAAAAACAAAAGTCACTGTTTTGCTTTTTTCCGGGCTATTCTAGAGTGGCGCTGCCCAATCGATGTGAAGCGAGATGTACCGATTCGCAGCTGGTAGAAATAGTGCTGCCAATCGATCACCATGCATTGCTTGTGGAAGTGTGGGCCGCGACACGTGGAAAGGAACTCTCACGCATTTTGTCACAGACATTATTCTATGGTACTTCTTTTCGAGTAGTGACATATCATGGTGAGCATAGACAACACAGTGCAGAGAGCCCATAGAATCAGACGAGTCTGATCGTATAGGAATAAATTGCAAAATTTGTTGTTTTGTAGTTTTATCTCAGAGAATTAAGAAGTTCAGAATGTGTCGAGAACGTGCTTTTGCAACGGCCCGATGTCGTCGCCATTGTGGTTGCGCCCGATCGATAGGTTTTGAAATTTTCAAATACCACCGTGAATAACAATGAAGCGCAATGTACACCACAGTACAACGTGAGTGAGTTAAAAAGGGTCGCAATTCCACCTGACAGAGCTGACGCAGGCGATGAATTCCACTTTACTGGCCCTTCGATCAGCACGCAAGCTTCTAGTAACACTGTACCATCTCGAAGCGTCTATGAGACATTTCTTTCAGTGACGATCTCGGGCCGTGCACCGCGCACACGTGCGGCAAATGTATGAAATCGCTCCAACTTATTGCAAATATAAATTGGCATATTCTAGACTACTCTTTCTTTACTTGAATGCTAGAGCCGTGATTGTCTAAGTAGAGTGTAAATGTTTAAACCAGGATACTATTATTTCTTGCAATAAAAACAATGTCACCGCTATAAAGACAGCTGCGCCCTTTTAGTGCGTGATTTTTGCGAACCTATAACTACGTGGCTGCTTCCGCTTTTTTTTAATGTGAAGCATTTCTTAGTGAACTTCGGTGACTTTTAGCGTATCTATCTATCTATCTATCTATCTATCTATCTATCTATCTATTTATCTATCTATCTATCTATCTATCTATCTATCTATCTATCTATCTATCTATTTATCTATCTATCTATCTATCTATCTATCTATCGAACCGCCTACGTATATTAGCTCTCCTGATCGTTTCGATAATAGTAACCATACCAAACTTAGTATGGCATAACATGCCAGTATAAAGAACATATTGGACTAGTGATATCTTGGAAATCATGAAAGTGTGTCATAAATGTCATGATTTACATTTCTTGGTCCTGCAGCTCTTGCGGTGGTTTCGTTCGCATGGCATGTTGCAAAACAACTATGGTATGACATGATTGCTTGCCGAACACAAGCGACCAAGCCTAACATGAAAATCGTGACATGTGTGTCATGTAACAACATGACTACATGCCACGCTCATGATGTGCTCACGGCCGTTCCGCTAGCTTCACTCATACCATCTTCGGTATAACGGGACGTGAATGGATGACTAAGGTATGACACTGGTGCAAACATGATGAACAAAAGATGCGTGTTATGTAACAATATGACTACATGCTACACTCATTATGTGCTCTCGGCCATTTCGCTAGCTTCCAATGTACCAAACTCGGCATTACGTAACGCGAACGGAAAACATAGATAAATGGCACATCCAAACATTATAACCACGACATGCGCGTCATGTAACAACATGACTACATGCCACGCTCATGATTCGCTTGCGGTGGTTTCTCTAGCTCCACATATGCGATATTTCGTATAACGATACGTCCATGAATGACGAATGTATGTAAATTGTGCAAACATGATAATCGTGAGATGCGTGTCATGTGAGAACATGACTAAATGCCACAGTCACGGTGCTAATCCACTTCAACGTGGCGTGGTGCGCGTGCTCTCCGGTGTTCATTTCGTCGCGTCACGCCGGCATTGCCACGCCAGGCGCCGGCCCTGCCAATATATTCGGCTGCAGGCGCGTGCCGCGTTGCTTTGATGCATGCTTGTTTCAGCGCGTCCAGCGTCCCTCCGTTACGAAAAGAGGGAGACGCAGTGTTGTCTGGGTAACGCGTCAGCGCGAAATGCAGCATGTCGCATTCCACGCCGGTGGCCATCAGGGTGCGCCGACGGACGCTGGTCGAGCAGGTCGCGCCTGGCGTCAGAAGGCTCGTGTTTGGTAAAGTAGCGTCACTCTGCCCAGTCTGCGCGCGCTCGTCAACGCAACATTGGAGTATATTGGGCCCTTCATGATGCGCTCGCGGCCGTGTTGCTAGCTCCACATATACCAACTTTGGTGTTGCGGTACGTCAATGGATGACGAAAGTATAAGACTGGTGCAAATATGATAATGCTGATAATCGTGTCATTTAAGAAAATGACAACATACCACGTTCATAGCGTGCTTGCGGCCGTTTCGCTAGCTCCACATGTACTAAATTTGGTATGACGGGGCGTGAATAGATGGCGAAGGTAAACAACACATTCAAACTTGATATTGATGACACAGAAATCACCTAAGCAATCATTAACCTCCTCCTTGTGACGTTGTGCTGACTTTAAAGGGATATATCAACATTTCTCATTCTTGCTTTGCATATGATCTAGTCCCAGTGTATGTAGAATCTGCCAAATTTTTTATTTATTTGATAGAAAAAGTTCTTTTCAGAAAGCTTTGAAGAATAACAATGGTGCAGATTATTTACAGGTAAAATTTTGTTCTGCTACCTTTTAAAAGAGCGGCGAAGCTTCTCGAAAGGAGTCGCAATCCGTGTCCTCACTCTGTGCTGTTTTCGTCTGAAACAAAGCACTGACAGTCACGGAAGGAGTAATGAATGATGTGTCTTTGCCGTCTGCTGGTATGCTCGATGCTTCTTATGTGTCGAAAAGTGCATGCAGAGGCCAGTAGCTCTCAGAAGCCATATTCAATATCAATATCATCCTGTTATGAAAGCCAATACATAAGGTTCCTTTTGCCGTTAGCGCTAATCACTATACCGCTATCTATGGAGGTAATTCCTTTTGAGCAAGCAGCGATAGTGATTGTCAGCCGTCGTCGGAAGCCACACCACACACAATGTTTTGCACGTGCACGGAATGGCAGCCAGGATGAAAATCGCCCGCACGGCGTCATTATCGAAGTCCGCCACCTTATGTGCTTTCACCGTCCATTGAAGGAGCACCTCGTTGTGCAGCTTCGCACGTCGTGTTGGTTAACGTGGTGCGAGCACGTGTGGTGCGGTGAACATCAAAGGCCGACTCACTTTACTCTGTAGTTGTTCAGATGATTTCGTGCCGTACTAAGGGCACCGTTTAGCCCGTCACGTTTAAAGTGTTGTGCAAAGATTTTCTCTAATCATTCGTTAGGCAAAATGTAGCGGATGTAACGATGTCCGCCAGTGTGGTACAATATAATATAGAGAGCCTCTGGGGCAATTTCGGCCGTGCTCAGCTTCGATTCAAAATTCGGGAGTTCGAGAACCGCGGCCATTACGTATGCGAAATACTTGAGGCCCGTGTAAAGTGCGATGCAAGTTCACGTTCTAGAACACAAGATTGCCCAGAGGCCTTCACAACGGTGTGCCTCAGGGGCGTATAGAACACCAGATAATAATAATAATAATAATAATAATAATAATAATAATAATAATAATAATAATAATAATAAATAATAATAATAATAATAATAATAATAATAATAATAATAATAATAATAATAATAATAATAAGGCACTTACTACCATACGTATAGACCGTTATATGATATCACGCTAGTATAAACACAAGAAAAATGAAAAATCCGCCTCATAGACGTCAATCCCTGCACAGGACACGTATCGAAAAAACAAACATCACCAACTCCCTCGTCTCAATCCTGATGAAAACTCGGTATTTCCAAGAGCCGTCCGCAAGTGAATGTGTATAGGGCACATCGCCACAGTATACACCCCACCTCTTTGCCCTCTTTCATTTGATTAGAGGAATGATTTCACGAAACTCACCGTGTAAAGTTTTCCCCTTTAACCATGCCTGAAAAGCGTATACAGAAAACGTATTAAAGTAAACTGTGAGTACAAGTGCATAAGAAGTTTCAATTTAAGTACAGAAGAGCATCGCACGACATCTAGATCACGACAATCCCTCAGACGTCCGTTTTCTAACGCAGAAATGCGTCAATAATGGTTGTCATCATCATCATTATCACCAGCCTGATTACGTCCACTGCAAAGCAAAGGCCTCTTCCATATTCTGCCAGTCAACTCAGTCCTGTGCTTGCTGCTGCCACCTTGCTGCTGCCTCCTGATTTTAGAAAATTTCCAGATGCTCACAAACTTCCCAAACTCATCTGCCCTCCTAACTTTCCTGCTCCTCCTCACCCGCTTACCTTCACTGGGAATGCAGTCAGTTACCCTTAATGACTAACGGTTATGCTGCCTACGCGCTACGCACCCGGTTGTATGATACTGTAGAAGTGATGAAGTATACACGTGACCAGTTCAGTTAGCTATCTACATTACAATCAATGCTACAGATGAGGGACGAATTTACCTCGTTTTATCCACTCGCTTTGGTTTCGCTGCTAAAGAGCATAACCTCCACACCTATGCTTTAGAGCTTTCTTTCACACTCTCTTTTTTCGGTAGGCACATTTTTTTCGGACATCATTTCTGTTCGTGTAACGCAAGTACTTGAAGAGACACCTTTTCACAAGAAGCCAGCCTATTTTTTTTCACATAATTATGACTCCCAGCATATGCTGTCTGCCACATCTCTTTAGCACTCTTCTTTCTTTGTGTATAGTAGTATTCACGAGCTCCCATCCGAAGCCAGACCTCGCAAGTACAACGGCTTCTGACTGTTCTTGTAGCCAAACGCATTGTCCGACTCTCAAGAGACCTTTACAGCAGCAGGCATTTCGAATACACCAAATCCTCACTCGAAAAACTGGGGCTCGCAAATGCAAGCGGTGACCCACCATGATTGTTCCTAAACACACACACACACACACACACAAACACACACACACACACACACACACACACACACACACACACACACACACACACAAACAATGAGTCGCAGATGATAAGAACTAGTTTTGGTGCTTATGTTGTTTTCGTTCTTTTTCTGCGTGTCCGCTTCGACACTAATGCTGTATATAGTGTTGTGTCACCGCAAAAATCATTACAAGGAAGAACGTAAATGGGCATGAAGACGTACTATAATGCACAAGAGTGCTCCTGAAGGGAGTCGAACAGAGTAAAATGTTACCTTGTTTTTTTGTAGTTACGGTTCCAAGCCCTTTCTCTCCTGTTGAAAGTGTAGGTGGGCAGAATGCTATTGCAGCGCCGTGACATTGTGGCTGTCTCTTTTTTGAGAAATATTGGTGACTGCCTGGAGCCTCACGTGCAGATACCAAAGAATCTTTCCTAAGCACTGCCTTGCGCACCATATGTAACTAACTATTCTAAACAAACTCTAGAAATCCCCGCAAAACTGACTGTAAATTTTAGGGAACAGGCAGAATGAGTGTTCTGTCCCGTTGTTAGTTTTTGCCTTTAATTCCGCGCCCATTATGTTGAAGCCTAGACTAGCAGTTTTAAAAATTATCTGTCATGCGCAGCCGAAAAACATTTCCTGAACTAACCCAAAAAGATAAATAATAAAGGAACTACTGTATTCTCAAGAGTAAAGTACATAAGTTGATAAATGTTTATCTTCAAATTTTTTTGTTTATTAACTAATATTCAGCAATCTAATCAAACTGCCTACAAATACTATGACCATTTAGAGCAGCATTGTTAAATAAATGTTACTCAACCTTTGATTGATATGTGGGGTTTAACATCGCAAAACCATATGATTATGAGAGAGCCGTAGTGAAGGGCTACGAAAGTTTCAACCACCTGAGGTTTTTTAACGTTTAAATCTGAGCACATGGGCCTACAACGTTTCCGCCTCCATCAGAACTGCAGCCACCACAGCCAGGATTTGAACCCACGACCTGCAGACCAGCAGACGAGTACCTCAGCCCTGGACCACCGCGGTCGGGCTACTTACCCTTTCCTTTCTTGGTGAGTGAGTGAACAACCTTATTTATTTCTTGCAGATTACCGCGCTGGGTTCCCACCTAGGAGCTGGTTGAGAGACTATGTCTCTCAGCAGCTTCTTTGGCCTGCTGGATCGCCCAGAGGTGATTATCTAGTCCAGAGCTGAACAGCGCGGTCCGCCGATGCTCCCGTAGGTCCTCATTGGAGGCCGCGTCTCCTGTTTTGGCAATTAGTGCTGGACACTCCCAGAGAATATGTGCTAATGTGGCCCTTTTACTACAAAACTTGCATGAATTGGTGTTATACAAGTCGGGGTAAATGTGTTTTATAATTACGGGATTAGTGTGGGTGCCTGTTTGTAACTGCCGCTATTGGACGGACTGGGACTGGTTGAACTTGGGGTGAGGCGGGGAGTATTCCCGTCGATGAAGTTTATATTGTTGGATAATGTCGTTGAATTTGGTAAGTCTATCCCCCAACTCCCACATCGCCACAAGAGAGTCCCTACGGGTGGTGTCAACCACTGACGTTGCCCGAAACGTGAGACCTCGAGCCACGTCGTGTGCGAACTCGTTAAGATTGACTTCCGTGTGGTCGACGGGTGTGTGGGCGGGAAACCAGAGAATGCATGCAATTTGGTCGTCAGAGCGGGCTTTGCCTTTAGTAAGGACTTTCAGTGCCACTGGAGAAATCCTATCATTTGTGAAATTTCGGACTGCTGTTTGTGAATCATTGATAATATACTGGGCCTCGGTAAGAGCTATGGCAACCACGATAGCGACCTTTTCTGCTGTATTCACGCAATTTGCATTGATTGAAGCGCTGGTTATGCATATATGCGTATGGTCTACAACCGCAGAAACGAAACGGCGATAGTTTTGATAGCGCGCTTCATCGACGAAGACCGCCTCTTTATAGCTTACACAAGTTTAGCGCATAATTTTGGCTCTACTGATTCTTCTACTTTTGTTGTGATCAGGGTGCATGTTCTTTGGCAACGGTGGTATCATGAGTTTAGTGCGGATTTCGTGGTATGTCGCATTTCATACACTCAAATTCAGGCGCTGGATAACCAACGGCACATAGGCGGTGCATTCCAGCGTGCTGACTAAAATCCTGTCTATAGGGAGCCGAGCGTTAAAAATGCCCGTGACATCCACGTGGCACGGAAGTCCCGCATACAGCTGGTAAGAACTGGCGCAAGAAGAAAAAAAAGGAAAAAAAGGGGACAGCCGCCATCTCCGTCGCGCAAGCCTGGTGCCAGGAGCTGGCATCAACTTACGCAGAACCGCTCAGCCACAAGCATGAGCGCGGAAAAAAAAAAACGCCGTCCCCTTCCTCCCCCCTCCCTGCCGTCACCACGCCAGCTGGGTGCCCGCCGCTGCCTGCATGCCGTGGCAGTCGTGCGTAGCCGTGTTGTCCCGCTGGGTTGTGAAGCCCAAACTCCATAAGCGCGAAAATGCACGCGACAGCGACGAGCCACGCGACGTAGATCGTTTTCGCGCGATCAGTCGCTAGCGCAGGCAAACCTCATTCACGCGACGGCTTCGGCGAGCGGATTGCACTGTTTCTGGCATGAGGCCGTCAACTCGCACCAAGAAAACCGCGTAGCGAGTGGTTTCCAATTTAAAAATAAGACATATTGTTGTGTAAGGGAACGGAAAGTGTTTATTATTGCCTTGCAGCATTTTTTATATGCACATGCGTAACAAACATTGCGTTGTTTCTTCTTGCGCATACGTGACTCGAGCAGGGTCACGTGCACCTACGTAGTCTTTGTCTTTTCCGGTTTTTCGCTATTGCCTGCTTGAGCCCAGCACTTCCGGGCGATGAGCGACGGTTTCCAAATCTGGAGAACCGAGCGATCACGCGAAAACGAGCACGCGACACGTCGCGCGAACGCCCTGTTTCGTCGCTCATAGCGTCGCTCGTCGCTGTCGCGTGCATTTTCGCGCTTATGGAGTTTGGGCTTGATGGTCGTTTTTTTTACAAGATGGTCTGAGATGGATACATTTTCCACTGCTACATGGCATACTTTATTCAAGATATCATACATCTCTCTGCATTTGGGCATACACTGGGATGTGCAGTCCCACTGTTACTCTTTTGACTTCCATAAAAGAGTACAAACAATTTTTCGTTCATCAGTTGTCGAGGTATGACACTGTGTCATGCACTAAATAAAAGAGTGCTAGTTCATGCGCGACACTTTTCTGAAGCACTGGCCTATGTATGTTGATGTTCATGTTCTAACAAACAAGTTGAAGTGATGATTTTAGGAAAGCATGACAAAAAATAACAAACCGAAGGCCGCGAGACAGAAAAGATCAAAACTGAAAATCTATTGGTCGATCTTCGATTAGTGGTTGCGTAATTTGATGATAAACAAGGTGTACAGAAGTCAAAAGTCAGGTGCGGAAGTCAGCAAGAGAGCGCCGCCGCGCTGGCCTAGAGGCTAAGGTACTCGGCTGCTGACCCGCAGGTCGCGGGCTCGAATCCCGACTGCGGCGGCTGCAATTCCGACCGAGGCGGAAATATTGTAGGCCCCAGTGCTCAGATTTCGGGGCACGTTAAAAAACCCAGGTGGCCGAAATTGCCGGAGCCCTCCACTATGGCGTCTCTATTAATCATGTTGATTATTTTTCACGTTCCGGGCTGGGACAAAGAAACGAGAAAGAAGGAGAGCGCGAGCGAAAGGAGAGACGCGGGGACGCTAAAGTGAGAGCAGAGCACTTCCGAGCGCAGTTAAATAAACAAGTATTTTTTGCCTTATACCTTAAAGACGGAGTTGAGTCTGATCACAGTGTCTGGAACGCCATTGTCTTAATAATCATATGGTGGTTGTTGGACGTTAAACCCCACATATCAAACAATCATTCGAAGTCAGCAGCAGATAATATGCAACCGACATTTGCTCACTCTTTTGAATAATAAGTACAGTTCTCACATTTCAGCATAATTTTTAACAATGAACCACGAACAAGAAAACCAGTGTACTGCTGTGAAGATAATGTACCAGCTATAAAAATCCCAATTTTCTAAAGAGCAACTGCTAGCAGTAAGAATAAATATTTTGAGGTTCGTTATGCACCATTTCTTGACCGCAACGGCACGCCGACATTCAGAAAAGAGATGTGCAGAGGCACTATTTACTTGGAGGAAGACCGACCTGTTTTTCGCTCATTTGTGTACGTCATACTTGACCTTGGCGGGCGTTTCGGCATTCGCTTGAACAGCGACGTGATGCTGGGTAGGCACTTCCCATAAATAGGATTAGTTAAAGATTGAAAATGAGTAAAAGGCAGTCTAGATAGCGAAATAATGCGCATAAGTTCTCATTGCAGAAAGACTTTTTCAGTATACTTGCGGTTGAAAATGAAATTGTTTTCTCCCTGCTACTTTTAGAAGTTAGGACTTGAAATACGTACTATCTTGCAGTGTGGCTGTAGATAAGTGAAGATCTTGTATGTTTCAACTACCTGTGCGATCTCCTAGATCTTTTTCATGACCATAGTGCACAGAATTTCACTTCGTAATGGTAGACACTATAGTTATGACAACTTAATTTAAACAGAAGGAGATGTGCACAAAGAAATCTGGAATGTTTTTCTGCCAAAAAAAACAGTACCACAAGCAATGAACACAATCTTGCTCCTCATGACAGCATTCACGTCTTTGAGGAAGCTGTGCTGCAACTGCTCATCACCTTTATGATTTATTATTTTAGGAGCCCATTGAACATATGCGCAGTGATAAAGCAATTGAGTGCAGTCTTATGAGCTTTGGTGCATCTTTTTGTAAACTTGTATGAGCTAAACACAGTTAATTAAGACAAAACAGTTCTGAGTGTTGTTGGTAAATTGTCACAAGGCACAACTAAATGTCTGAAAGCCTGTTAATGGCCATCACTGTGGGTGTGTTCATCATATAGTGCAATTAATAATTTCCGACGATTCACATGCCAACTATGAAGAGATCCTGAGTCCTACAGTTGTGGGTAAATTAGGTTGATTCTGGCTTCCAGGAGTTCAAATGAATGACATTGTAGGCTCACGGGAGACAAGACTGCTTGTCGAAACATTTGCTTTGACCCCTTATGTTAACATATTTTTCATATTTTCCAGCTTCCATCTTTTAAGCGTCAGTTTAGTTCACCTGCACCAATCCGAACTGGTTCACAGCTGTGCACGAGAAGTTCAGAACTTGTGCGGCAGGAGTTCAGCGGTGCGGCATCACAAGTGAATGACAAGGTGCCGACAAGGTGGAATCCTTATTTTTGTTCGCCTAATTTAATGAGGTGCAAACATCTTGGCAAAACACGCCGCATTTATAGGGGTGTGTACAGCACCTACGTCTAAGGCTATGTTGTTTGTCAAGCTGTGCGAGCGGCTGCATTAAACCAGCGCCGTCAAAGCAGAAGGTACCAGAAAGTCATGAAATAGTCTTCGTGCTGCACCTCTCCTGCGCTTTTTGAAAGAATGGCAAGATTTAAAAGATGCCATTGCTGCGCCACTGAAACAAGTGGCGAGGTGCAGCACTTTGTAAAAAGGATCATTTCATTTCATTTATTTATACTGTTAGCCCAGAAGTGGGCCGTTACAGAGTGGAAGTACAAACAATTATTTGCAAAAAAGAAGTACCGTACAGGTCTCGAGATAATTTCTCGGTATTATTGCGACCAGCAACTCGAAGTTATACATAACATACATAAATGGAACACACATGCGATGCAATACATACGCGCAGAACAGCACATGACGCATTTGAGGCGGCACTTTTGCACCGCGCTGAAGATTTGAAAGACAACTACTGCAGAATCATGCAACCAACAAAAAGTACATACACACGCAAAAAAAAACATATGTCACTGTTATTCGGAAAATAAACGTTTTAGATTCTGTTCAAATGATGTAAGCGAGGAACAACCAATTATAGACTCTGGCAGCATATTCCAATCTTCAATAGCACGTGGAATGTAACTGAACTTAAAGCAATCGTTACGTGGGACTAGGGGTGTTATATACATATTATGGCGATGTCTGGAGTGTTCTTGTGTGTTGACCTGGAAGTAATCTGAATAGTTTAGTTTAAAATGATTATGAATTAACTGGAAGAGGAATTTCAGACGCTCAATCCTCGTCCTAAGTTCAGGACTATCCAGTCCAGCTTTTTTACAGAGTTCAGTAGGAGAATGATGTCGGCGATATTTATTAAAAATAAATCTCACACCAAGTCGCTGTATTTTTGTTATTTTATTGCAGTTTGTCTTTGTGTAAGGGTCCCAGACAATTTTAGAATATTCGATAATAGGTCTGACAAGAGTTTTGTAAGCAAGACACTTTATATCAGATGGGGCGGTATAAAGGTTACGTCTAAGGCTATACAATGCCTTGGTAGCCCTGGATCATACATTATCAATATGAGTGTTCCACCGGAGGTCGGGCGTGAACCATAACCCAAGATATTTATAGTTTTGTACACGCTTGAGGAAAGCATTGCCAATCTGGTAGTTGTAATCTAGAGGTGTTTTCTTTCTAGTTATAGTCATAAAGACTGTTTTTTCTGTGTTCAAACTCATTTGCCATTCTTCGCACCAATCCTTTATTCTTTGAAGATTGTTGTTTAGATTAACTTGGTCATGTTCAGTCTCGATTCTGCTATAAACAACACAGTCATCGGCAAACAACCTTATCGGGACCGTAATGCGGTTTGGTAGGTCATTTATATATAACAAAAATAAAAGGGGACCCAGCACGCTCCCCTGGGGAACTCCAGAATTCACTGCAACTGCTCTAGACTGTTTATTTTTTATTTGAACAAACTGCTGACGGCAGCTGAGATAGGATGAAAACCATTTTGTCAAGTGATTATTTTGAAACGTTTTGTCAATTTTAAACAGTAGCTTTGAGTGCGATACTTTATCAAATGCCTTTGCGAAATCCAAATATACCACATCAGTTTGACCACGCAAATTGATTGTTTTTGAAAGATCGTGAACAAATTCGATTAACTGAGTTGTTGTTGATAAGCCTCGGCGGAAGCCATGCTGCTTCAAAGATAATAGATTGTGCGTATCAAGATAGGACATCAAGTGTTTGTTAATAATGTGCTCGAGTATCTTTGAACATGTACTGATAAGCGAAATAGGACGGTAGTTGCGCTCGTCCCGAGAGGAGCCACTTTTGTGAACAGGGGTAATTTTAGCCTGCTTCCACGCTAGTGGGAAAGAGCCACTGCGCAGGGACGACTTAAATATTTTTGTAAGGAAGCGAGCCGCCCATTCAGCGTATCTGTACAGAAATTCGTTTGGTATACCATCAGGGCCGGGGGTTTTTCTTGTATTTATATTAAGTAAAAGATTTAGGACACCCTCTTCGCTGATTACCACATCATCGATCGGCCGCTGCAATGGTGACGTAGAAACCTCGGGCAAAATGCCATTATCATGAGTAAACACAGAAGCAAAAAAAGAATTGAAATCATCAACACGTTGTTGAGTAATTTCAGGTGGCCTCGGAGAGCTTGCTGGGGGAGTTACAAAGCGCCAAAACCTTGAGGGGGCTTCCTTCAAGTATTTCGTCAATGTCACATTGAAAAACCGATCCTTGGACTGCTTGATCAGACGTTTCAGTTCTTGTCTCATTGAAGAAATGCAAGCTGTTCCTTCAGGGGTACAATTTTTTGCACAAGATTTCCGTTTCCGTTTTAGTTTTCTTTTTGTGTGAATAATTTCTCTGGTAATCCAGGGATTGGTTTTACAAATGCGTTTTCTAATCCTAGGTACATAGCTGTCTATGCACATCCCTACAACAATTGAAAAGAAATGCCATAGCCTATCAGTGCTGCAGTCAGTGTTGTAAAGGACCTGAAATTCATCAAAGGACCTTTCAAGATAGTCCAAAATAGACACATCATCAGCCGCCATAAAATTCAATACAGTGCTAAGTGTGGGTTTACCCAAGGTGTCTGGGGACAATGCTAGGTGCGTTACTACCATTCTGTGGTCGGATAGGCCTTCTACAACTTCACAACGGCTGAGTAACGGCAACAGCTTTGGGGACACAAAAACCAAATCAAGGATAGATGACCTTGTAGTCCCTATCCGAGTAAATTCAGTGACAGTTTGCGTTAGCCCGTAGCAGAATGCCAGCTCCAGTAGTTGCTCAGCACTTGCAACCTGTTCCAATCCAGGAGACTGGGATAGCCAATTAATATCCAGAAGATTGAAGTCCCGTAATAATAATACGTTATCTTGGAGACTAAAATTAGAATCCATAAAATTTCTTAGCTTTGCGATTATATCAAGAGAGGAATTCGGCGCTCTATAAATCCCTCCAATATACACAGTGTATATTGGAGGGATTTCTTGGCCCTTGGCCGCACTTCTACCGCTCTACATTACATCGATACCGGCTTCCATGCACCACTACGACAGCGACCATATCGTGTTTCTGCGGCGAAACGCCAAGTTATTACTGAACAGGTGAACGATATGCTGCAACGCGGCGTCATTTAACCTTCACAAAGTCCATGGGCCTCACCTGTAGTGCTCGTTAAAAAAAAAGGATGGTTTCGTTCGCTTCTACGTGGATTACCGGCGCCTAAATAAGATCACTCGAAAAGACGTGTATTCTTTACCCAGGGTTGACGATGCCCTTGATACTTTATAAGGTACCGAGTTTTTTCATCATTAGATTTGTGCTCAGGGTACTAGCAGGTCCTCCTTTCAGATGCCGATCGACCAAAAACAGCCTTCGTGACAACGGACGGTCTGTATGAGTTTAATGTCATGCCCTTCGGCCTCTGCAATGCGCCTGCCACCTTCGAGCGCATGATGGACTCGGTACTTCGGGGTTTGAAACGGCAAATCTGTCTCTGCTATCTCGACAATATTGTCGTCTTTGCGCCAGACTTTTGAACACATCTCGAGCACCTCAAACACGTCCTCGCGTGCCTGAAGAATGCTCAGCTCCAAGTCAACCTCAAATAGTGTCACTTCGCTGCTCGGCAACTTACGTTTCTCGGGCACGTCGTATCAAAGGACGGTATACTTCCAGACCCGGCTAAGTTACGTGCTGTCGCCGACTTCCCCAAACCAACGACTATGAAGCAGGTATGGAGCTTCGTGTGGTTATGCTCCTACTTTCGCCGGTTCGTGCGCAACTTCGCCTCTATCATTGCGCCTTTGACCGAACTTATAGGCAGCACCACTGATATTTCGTCATGGTCTTCTGAGTGTGACCAAGGCTTCTGTACCCCTCGTCGTCTCCTCACTTCCGCACTAATACTGCGTCACTACGATCCTACGGCAGCAACTGAGGTCCACACTGACGCCAGTTGTCTCGGCCTCGGTGCGGTTCTCGCGCAACGAAAGCCTGGATTCGCCGAGTATGTTATCGCCTACGCCAGCAGAACTTTCACCAAGGCTGAATTAAACTACAACGTCACCGAGAAGGAATGCTTGGCGTTCGTTTGGGCGCTTGCATGTTCCGCCCATAATTTTACGGTCGTGCTTTTGATTTAGAAACGGATTACCACGCATTATGCTGGTTATCTTCGCTTAGGGACCCATCGGGTCGTCTTGCCCGTTGAGCTCTTCGGCTTTAAGAATATGACATTCGCGTTGTATATCGTTCCGGCCACAAGCATACCGATGCTGATGCACTGTCACAATATCCCCTATCCCCGGACATTGCATCTATTTCCTCGGACAACACGTTGTCAGCTCTTGACAAAGACACCATTCCTTCTCCACAACGGAATGACCCATGGGTCACTTCGCTTCTTGACGCGTTATCCGAGGCACCGACACTTCCAACCACTCCAACCCTGCGCTGCCAGGATCCACACTTCAGTATTCGGGATGGCGTTTTGTACCGACGCACCTATTCAGCAGATGGTAGGAAATGGCTACTAGTCATTCTACGAACGCGGCGCTCTACCATCTGCGCGTAGTTTCATTCTGACCAACAATGTGCTCACGCCGGTGTTTTCAAGACCTGCGAGCGCCTACTAAAAAGGTATTACTGGCGCAGAATGTTTACCTTCGTCCGCCAGTTCATTCGCGGCTGCCACGAATGTGAGCAGCGGAAAACCCGCCACATCCTGCAACACGTTCATTGCAGCCACTTCCATGCCCAGACCGCCCATTCGACCGTGTAGGAATTGACCTCTACGGACCACTACCATTAACAACGGCAGGCAACCGATCGGCTATCGTGGCAGTGGATCACCTAACACGGTACGCTGAAACTGCTGCTCTCCGCACAGCTGCAGCACAAGACGTCGCAACTTTCATACTCAATCGTTTTGTGCTTCGTCATGGTCCTCCTCGAGAACTCCTCAGTGACCGAGGGCGTGTTTTCCTCTCCGATGTCATACAAGCACTTCTTCAACAGTGCCATAATGTTCATCGGAAGAGTACAGCCTACCACCCACAGACGAACGGCTTGACTGAGCAGTTTAATCGTACTCTGAGGTACAAGCTCGCTACGCGTGTCGCTTCTGATCAAACAAACTGCGACCTCGTTCTCCCATTTGTGACATACACGTATAACACCGCTACACAAGTCACTACCGGGTTTTCCCCATTTTTTCTCCCGTACGATCGCCAACCATCGCACATTGTGGACACTTTACTGCCATACTTGCCAGATCCCTCCGATTGCAAGCCTGTCTCGGAAGCCGCTCGTTACGCAGAAGAGTGCCGCAAGCTAGCCAAGCGGCTTACTACATCCGACGAACAGCGCCAGAAGGAGATCCGTGACGACGACCATCGTTCTGCACCAATATGGAGCACTTGTGTGGCTTCATGTACCGCCCTGCGCCCCTGGTGTATCACCCAAGCTACTCTCTAATTATCATGGTCCCTACCGCGTGGTCGACCGTACTTCACCCGTGAACTACGCCATTGAACCCCTCACGCCACCGAGCGACCGTCGTCGGCGTGGACGTGATATCGTTCACGTAAACCGTCTGAAGCCCTACTTTGA